>NC_133449.1:140888749-141216918 GCF_048565385.1 Saimiri boliviensis | reverse complement strand
CCTGGCTAATTTTTTTTCTATTGGTTTCCTGTTTTCAATTTCATTGATTTCTTTTTTTTTTTTTTTTTTTTTTTGAGACGGAGTTTCGCTCTTGTTACCCAGGCTGGAGTGCAATGGCACGATCTCGGCTCACCGCAACCTCCGCCTCCTGGGTTCAAGCAATTCTCCTGCCTCAGCCTCCTGAGTAGCTGGGATTACAGGCACACACCACCATGCCCAGCTAATTTTTTGTATTTTTAGTAGAGACGGGGTTTCACCTTGTTGACCAGGATGGTCTCGATCTCTTGACCTCGTGATCCACCCGCCTTGGCCTCCCAAAGTGCTGGGATTACAGGCTTGAGCCACCGTGCCCGGCCAATTTCATTGATTTCTATTATTATTTATGCTTTTTTTTTTTCCTGCTTTCTTTTTTTTTTTTTTTTTTTTTTTGAGACGGAGTTTCACTCTTGTTACCCAGGCTGGAGTACAATGGTGCGATCTCGGCTCACCGCAACCTCCGCCTCCTGGGTTCAAGCAATTCTCCTGCCTCAGCCTCCTGAGTAGCTGGGACTACAGGCACGCGCCACCACGCCCAGCTAGTTTTTTGTATTTTTAGTAGAGACGGGGTTTCACCATGTTGACCAGGATGGTCTCGATCTCTTGACCTTGTGATCCACCCGCCTCGGCCTCCCAAAGTGCTGGGATTACAGGCTTGAGCCACCGCATCCGGCGGAGTTCTTTTTAAACACCTTCTAACACATCGTGCAAGACGGGCCTATTGGTAGCAAGTTTTTTCAATTTATGTTTCTCCTTTATTTGATTTTTTTCTTTTTTTGAGATAGTCTGTCACTGTCACCAGGCTGGAGTGTAGTGGCACAATCTCAGCTCACTGCAACCTCTGCCTCCCAGGTTCAAGTGATTTTCCTGCCTCAGCCTCCCGAGTAGCTGGCATTACAGGCATCTGCCACCACACCCAGCTATTTTTTTTTTTTTTTTTTTGTATTTGTAGTAGAGACGGGGTTTCACTATGTTGGTCAGGCTGGTCTTGATTTCCTGAACTCAGGTAATCCATCCCACCTCAGCCTCCCAAAATGCTGGGATGACAGGCCTGCGTCACCACACTTGGCCCCTCCTTTACTTTTGACAGTTAATTTTGCAAGGTCTAGAGTTCTAGGTTGGTGATTATCTTTGTCTAAGCACTTTCAGCAGAGAAAACTCACTTGTTTGCCTAGCTTCTGAGGAGAACTTGGATGTAATTCTTACTTACTCCTCTTTAGGTATAATGTTTTCTTCTGTAGCTTCTTTTAGGATTTTTCCTTCGTTTTTGAATTTCTGTAGCTTGAAAGTGACATGCCTAAGTTTCGTTTTTCTGGATTTATTCTGCTTGATATTCTGTGAGCTTCCCAAATCTGTGGCTGCATGTCTGACATTAACTTGGGGAAAATTCTGTCATTATGGCTTCAGCTATTTCTTTTTTTCTTTCCTTTTTTTTTTAGATGAAGTCTTGCTTTGTTGCCCAGGCTGGAGTGCTATGGCACAGTCTCGGCCCATGGCAACCTCCACCTCTTGAGTTTAAGTGATTCTCCTGCCTCAGCCTCTCGAGTAGCTGGGATTACAGGTGCATGCCACCATGCCCAGCTAATTTTGTATTTTTAGTAGAGACGGGGTTTTACCAGGTTGGTCAGGCTGTCCTCAAACTCCCGACCTCAGGTGACCCGCCTGCTTTGGCCTCCCGGAGTGCCGGGATTACTGCGGCTTCTCTGCTCCGTCTTTCTTCCTTTCTGGTTTCCGATGAAACATAGGCCAGACCTTCTGAATTTCTCCCACAGTTCCAGGATATTCTGTTCTGTTTTTCTCAGTCTTTGTTCTCCTTGCTTTTCAGTTTTGGAGGTTTCTTTTTTTTTTTTTTTTTTTTTCTTTGAGACGGAGTTTCGCTCTTGTTACCCAGGCTGGAGTGCGATCTCGGCTCACTGCAACCTCTGCCTCCTGGGTTCAAGCAATTCTCCTGCCTCAGCCTCCTGAGTAGCTGGGATTACAGGCACGCGCCACCATGCCCAGCTAATAACAGCTGGGATTACAGGCACGTGCCACCATGCCCAGCTAATTTTTGTATTTTTAGTAGAGACGGGGTTTCACCATGTTGACCAGGATGGTCTCGATCTCTTGACCTCGCGATCCACCCGCCTCGGCCTCCCAAAGTGCTGGGATTACAGGCTTGAGCCACCGCGCCCGGCTGTACTTTTTTGTATTTTTAGTAGAGACGGGGTTTCACCATGTTGACCAGAATGGTCTCGATCTCTCGACCTCATGATCCACCCGCCTCGGCCTCCCAAAGTGCTGGGATTACAGGCTTGAGCCACCGCGCCCGGCCAGTTTTGGAGGTTTCTATAAGGTATCTTCAAGCTCAGAGATTCCTTCCTGAACCATGCCTAGGCTGAAGTCCTTTAAGGCATATTTCTTTCCTTTTTTTTTTTTTTCTTTTGAGATGGAGTCTCGATCTGTCAATCGCCTGGGGTGCAGTAGCACCATCTCAGCTCACTGCAACCTCTGCCTCCTGTATTCAAGCTATTGTCCCAGCTCAGCCTCTTGAGTAGGTGAGATTCCAGGTGCCTGCTGCCATGCCTGGCTAATGTTTGTGTTTTTAGTAGAGACGGGGTTTCTCCTTGTTGGCCAGGATGGTCTCAAACTCCTGATCTCAGGTGATCCGCCTGCCTCGGCCTCCCAAAGTGCTGGGGTTCCAGGCATGAGCCACCATGCTGGGCCACTTCTGTTACCAGGTTTCTTGTCTCTAGCAATCTTAGGGTTTCCATGGATGCTTGCAGAGCCTTTGTGTTCCTGCATGCTGGCCTCTGTCTGCATTAGAACCTCCTGATATCCATCGTCATGGCTTTACATTCTGGGCCGGAATGGTCCAGCGTTCCTGCCATATCTGTGTCTGATTTTGATGCTTGCTCTGTCTTTTCAAACTGCTTTTGGTATTTTAGTTTTCTGTGTGACTTTTTCTTGAGTATTCAGGTTTGTTGCATAGATCTATGTGTTCCATCTGCTGCATCTATCCACCCGTCATTGAGGTTTTAAGCACCACATGCATTAGGTATTTGTCATCATGCTCTGGCATATTGCAAAGTGCTCCCTTCTCCCCTGTCGCCACCAGAGTCCTGAGGGGTTTTTCTCTGCTTTTTGTTGTGAGAACCTGGCAGCATTCCAGGAAGTAAAATTCACAAAAGCACAGAGGCCTCCTGGGACGGGGCACCTCCAGGGGGTCCTGAACTCTCAGGCTTGTCCACCTGGTACTGACAAAGCCGGCTGCCCAAAAGATGGGGTCCTTCCATCTTTGGTGTCACAAAGCAGATACAGAAAACCGAGAGCGAGTGTCACACAGGGCAGACTGAGGAGCAGGGCCTGGGCTCACAATTCAGCTTCTCAGCAGGTGAGTGGTGCACATTAAAAGCAGGGCTTTTCTCCTGAAGCGGCTGGGCGTCAAAAGGGAGGGGAGGAAGACCCTCGTCTTTTCTGGAAGTAGGCGGTGGGTTCTCAGAACCAGTGCGGTCTTGCTTTTCTCGGCTTCTTCTGTCGGTTCTCTTGGCGATTGCCAGCGGTCAGCATGGAAATGAGATGATCGTGAAGTCTGACCGTGTTTTGGAAGTCGTTAGATCTGCTGTCTTGACTCTAGTCAGTCTCAACTGTTCTGGTTAAAAGAGGAACTTTCTATCACAGGCATGCTGCTTCTGAAACAGTTGGCACAGGGTGGAAATTCAGCTACGTAGGCATCACACTGAGACACATACCCGGCTGCCAGGCTGCACCAGGCTGGTTTAGGTTTTCCAGTTCAGCCTGGATCCTGTGGAGGCATCAGCCCCACTCAGCTCTGTCGTCTGCTGCTCTGGGGGCAGTGGTTTGCCCCGTGGCCCCTCCTTTCTCGTAGACCTAACCTCAGAAGATCAGTGGATATTTTCCAGCTTGTTTAGCCCTTGATTTGTTGGGATAGAGTGGTGAATTACAAACTTTATACATGCTGGGCCAGAGACCTGGGGGTCCACACATGTCCTTAACAGTACCACCTTTCTCCTCTCCTGAAATCCCAGAGATGCAAATGTCAGGTCCACACATTTGCTTTTTTTGAGACGGAGTTTCACTCTTGCCCTAGGCTGGAGTACAGTGGCTCGATCTCAGCTCACTACACCTTCCGCCTCCCAGGTTCAAACAATTCCCCTGCCTCAGCCTCCTGAGTAGCTGAGACTACAGGCATGTGCCACCACGCCTGGCTAATTTTTATATTTTTAGTAGAGACAGGGTTTCACCATGTTGCTCAGGCTAGTCTCAATTTCCTGACCTCGTGATTCGCCCACCTCAGCCTCCCAAAGTGCTGGGATTGCAGGCGTGATCCACCGTGCCTGGCCAGCACACATTTCCTTACCACCATCATCTTTCTCTTCTGGAATTCCAGACATGTAAATGTCAGGCCTTTTGTTCCCAGCTAAGGGTCTAGTATTTTTTTTTTCTGATAGGTAATAACACTTTATTTGAAAATATGAAACTGGTGGGACAAGAGAAATAAAATCTGAAAAACAAAACAAGGCAAGGTGCATTGGCACACACCTGGAATCTCAGGATCACCTGAGGTCAAGAGTTCAAGACCAGCCTGACCAACATGGTGAAACCTCATCTCTACTAAAAAATACAAAAATTAGCTGGGCATGGGTGGTGCACACCTGTAATCCCAGCGACTCAGGAGGCTGAGGTGGAGGCTGCAGTGAGCCGAGATCACACCACTGCACTCTAGCCTGTGTGACAGAGTGAGACTCTGTCTCAAATAAATAAATAATACAGCCAGGTGCAGTGGCTCACGCCTGTAATCCCAGCACTTTGGGAGGCCGAGGCGGGTGGATCACAAGGTCAGAAGTTTGAGACTAGCCTGACCAACATGGTAAAACCCCGTCTCTTAAAAAAAAAAGTAATAAAAAGAAAAATAAATAAAATAAAACAAAAAACCAAAACAAAACGTGGCTTCGGTCCTGGTCACTGCGCTCACACAGCCTCCCCAGAGCTGTAAGCAAGGGGACATGTCCTGCCGCCTCAGCCTCACAGCTCGGCTCCTCTTCCAACTCTGATTCCCCGCTCAGCTGCTAACATGTCATCCTTTGCTCCACGCCCAGGAAACCAGAGTCGGCAGTAGGGGAAGGGAAGGAGGTGTAGAGAGGCTTCTCTGTCGCCATCTCCATCATCCTCTCCGGGACCACACAGGTCACCCGCGCTCTGACTAAATAGGTTAGTTGTCCACCAAGCCATGTGGCAGGGACACACATGTTCTGTGCAAAACCAACTTGTGTGCGGGTGCACATCACCTGTTCTCACCACCGTTGGCTCCTTTTGCCCGTTCCATTGTCAAAATACAGCGGGAGGGCTCAGGTGCCCTTTGGGGACCTCCCCTTCCTCGCATTCTGCAGTGGTGTGATCGATTGTGACTCGTTACAGTCTCAAGCTCTTGGACTCACGTGACACTCACTATTCAGGCTCACACACCTGTGGACCTCGCCCCCTGCAGCGTGTGTGATGAGGGTGTGGCTCACTTCTTCAGTGCCTTGCTGCTCAGCCCTCTAGGGGGGCATACAGACGGGCAGGCTCTGGGCTCCGACCCCATGCCAGTGTCTGGGGTGAATGTTTACATCTCCTGAAGCGCCAGTGGGCATATGTTACAGGGTGCATTTTTCGTTTGCCATCTGCAGGCGGTTTGTGCTCATTCACTCAATGACACCCTCTACCCTGTCGCAAGGACAGACGGCTTTCTGCGTCCTAGGTTCTTGCCCTGGTGCACAGAAGAATTGGATCCCGCATGGGTTTGGAGAATGACTGCTGTTCTGTCCAGTGGAAGTAGCTCTTCGCCGGCGGGGAGCGAGAAGGGAGACAGGTGTTCCCCTGGAGCTGGGCTGCTCTGTGGCTGTGGCTCTCCTCTGATGGCCCGGCAGAACTCCACCTTGTCCCAAGGTTGCTTGGTGCCCGGGGTGCCTGTCACACGCTCCCTCCCCCTCCTCCTCCTCTTGCCCACCAGGCCACTGTGTCTTCTCTGCTGACGTGCTCCTCACGATGTCTGTCTGCTTGTGTCTCTGGTTTTCATAGGCCCAGGATGTGGGTATGGCAGACCAGTGTGGTCTTGGAAAATGCCTCATTTGGGCAGGAAAGCCTGCCCTCACCGAGGCCCATGGGGATGGAGCCCTCACCAGGGACCCGTCTTTCTTTATCCAGCCCTTTCCTGCCTCCCCCCCGCGCCGTCACAACCATGCCGGGCTTTTTGTATTTTCTGTAGAGACAGGATCCTGCTGTGTAGCCCAGGCTGGTCTCAAAGGTCGTTCTGCCGCAGCCCCCAGCATGCTGGGATTGCAGGCATGAGCCACTGTGCCTGCCTCCCTCCTGACTTCGTTCTTGACCTATTGGTTATTTAGGAGTGCAGAACTTAATTTTCACGTTTTTGAATTTTCCAAATTCTCTCCTGTTACTGATTTCTAATTTCATTCCACGGGGGCTGAAGAACATGCTTTGTATTATTTCCATCTGTTTTAATTCACCAAGCTGTGATTTGTGGCCTAACATAGGGTGTTTTTGGAGAATAATCCTGTGCATTTGGGAGGTGCCGTTGGTTTTTCAGGCCTTCTGGATCCCAGTGTGTCTTCTTCCTTCTTGTTCCATCTGTTAGGGAAGCAAGGATACTGAAGACTCCACCTGTAGGGCTGCTGGCCCCACAGGGTTCTGGGGTGTCCCCTATTGCTGTGCTGAGGCACAGGGTCTGAGAAGTAAAGAGAAAGGACAATGAAGAACTTGAGAAGAGCAGCTGGACTTGGGAGGCCATGCCACCTCTGAGAGGAGACAGGCAAGGCCCCGAATGCCCAGAAGATATTTATTAGGTACAAGTGGGAGAAGGGTCATGAGTGAGGTCATCATCTATAGGAGGCGTCCCCAAACTTTTTACACAGGGGGCCACTTCACTGTCCCTCAGACCGTTGGAGGGCTGCCACATACTGTGCTCCTCTCACTGACCACCAATGAAAGAGGTGCCCCTTCCTGAAGTGCAGCGGGGGGCCGGATAAATGGCCTCAGGGGGCCGCATTCAGCCCACGGGCCGTAGTTTGGGGACACCTGATCTATAGGCTGAGTGATAGGGCATACATCATCACATGAGTAGCAAGCGAGGGGGCCACCCCATTATGTCACCTGGGTAGAGAGGTGGGCTGTGCACAGTAGGGGGCCGTGCCATGTGCAGTAGAGGGTCGTGTACAGAAAACGGGT
Organism: Saimiri boliviensis; assembly: GCF_048565385.1. Classification (NCBI taxonomy): domain Eukaryota; kingdom Metazoa; phylum Chordata; class Mammalia; order Primates; family Cebidae; genus Saimiri; species Saimiri boliviensis. Next base: position 141,209,658 of record NC_133449.1, on the reverse strand, counting down.
CCACCCCTGTTAGGTCACCGAGGCAAGGAGGTGGGCTGTGTGCAACAGATGTCGTGTGCAACACTTCTTACCTGGGGGCTGGAGACTTCAAAGGGTTTCTAATAGAAGGATACTGTAAGCCAATGCAGTGGGAGCTGACAGACTTGTGCTCTTCTCTTAAGATATTTATGGGAGGATGATTTGAGCTAGCACAGAAGTGAGAAAACACTGACAGGGTGTACAGCCGCCGTGACTGGTCACACCAGAGGGGTTCTTCTTCCTCGGTTACTTCCAGGATCTCAGGCCCGAGGCCGACTTTCCACAGGAACTGGATGCGAGGTGCTACAGCTCCTTTCTCAGGAGGAGCAGCTCTTGCTCCAAGCCTACCGTACAGCATATGCCCTTTCAGGCAGGGATGCCACCGCCTGGGTCTTGGGTTCTTGTCCTGGTCTGGCTGTTTTCCCATGTGCTGCTTCTGTTCTGTGACTGCTCTAGGCATTCCTCCTCCTACAAAATACTATAAGCAGTAAGTACTAGTACTAAGTAGTAGTAAGTAGTAGTAAGCAGTACGTTATTAGATGATTATATAGAAAGAGTACATGGGACTAAGTATGATTATATATATGAGCTAGATAAAAGTAAGCAGTGAGTTATACCTTAGGCACTAATTCTATAAACTAAAGGATTATATAAAGGAAATTGCTGAGTAATAACACTGTAAGATATTCTTCAGGCACTAATTGTGCCTTGGGTTTGCACAGCTCTCCTTCCTTGGTGCCCATGTTGGGGGTTGCCCACACCCGCCATTACCGTTGAACGGTCTAGTTGTCTTTATTGTTCAATTGAGTCTGGGTTTTCAATCTCTGCCTTTTAATTGGAAGGTTTAATCCACTTGCAGTTAATTGCTCTTAAGAACTTCTGCCATTTTGCGTGTGTGCGCGCGTGTGTGTGTGCTGTACGACTTTCCTTTCTCGCCTCTTCCGTTACTGCGTTCTTGTGTTAAATATTTTCTAACATTCTATTTAAATTCCCTTGTTTCTTTTACTACATTTCTGAGCTTTTTAAATAACAAAAACAAAACAAAACAAAACAAAACAAGAGTCTCGCTGTGTCACCCAGGCTGCAGTGCAGCGGCATGACCTCAGCTCACTGCAACCTCCGCCTCCCAGACTCAAGCAATCCTCCCACCTCAGCCTCCTGAGTAGCTCAGACTATAGGTGCATGCCACCACGCCAGGCTAATATTTTTTGTAGAGACGGGGTTTTGCCATGTTGCCCAGGCTGGTTTCAAACCCTTGGGCTCCAGGGATCTGCCCGCCTCAGCCTCGCACAGTCTAGGGCTTACTGAGCCACCGTGCCTGGCCACATTTCATTATCTCAATTGAACTGTCTTCAATTTTGTCAATTCTTGCTTCTACCAGCTCAAATTCAATTACCTTACTTTTCAACTATAGAATTTCCAGCTAATTATTTTTGAATAATTTATCTCTATTTAGTGAGACAATTTTCATACTATCATTTTAGTTCTTTGTACGTAATTCATATAAGCTGACTTTAAGTCTTTTAGCTGAGTTTAGTGGATCACACCTGTAATCCCAGCAATTGTTTGTATTTTAGTACAATTGTTTGTATTTTAGTACACCATCTTGGCCAGGCTGGTCTTGAACTCCTAACCTTGTGTTGAGCCTGCCTCGGCCTCCCAAAGTGCTGGGATTACAGGTTGAGCCACTGCATCTGGCCACTGCTTTAAACTTGTCGCTTATTTCCCCTCTTGTTAATTCTGGGGTCTTAACTGCAGGGTAAACAGCTCTAGCTGCTGCTATTTTAACTTGGTATCCTTTCTTTTGTTTTTTGAGATGGAGTTTCACTCTTCTCACCCAGGTTGAAGTGCAGTAGCGTGGTCTTGGCTCACTGACACCTCTATCTACCGGGTTCAAGCGATTCTCCTGCCTCAGCCTCCCAAGTATCTGGGATTACAGGCATGCATCATCACGTCTGGCTAGTTTTTATATTTTAAGTAGAGATGAGCTGTCTCCATGTCGGTCAGGCTGGTCTCAAACTCCCGACCTCAGGTAATCCACTCACCCTGGCCTCCCAAAGTGCTAGGATTACAGGTGTGAGGCACCACTCCCAGCCCGTATCTTTTATTTCTTTTTCTCTTTTCATTTTTTGAAGACAGAGTCTTGCTCTGTCACCTAGGCTAGAGGGCAGTGGTACCATCACAGCTCACTGAAGCTTCAACCTCCCAGGCCCAGGAAATCCTCCCACCTCAGCCTCCTGAGTACCTGGGACCACAGACAAGCAGTATCATGCCTCGTTTTTGTTTCTGTTTTTTGTTTTTGAAGAGACAGGGTCTGTTTGTCCAGGCTGGACTTGAACTCCTGGGCTCAAGCATCCTCTTGCCTTGGCTTCCCAAAGTGTTGGGATTATATGTGTGAAATACTACAACCAGCCTGATACTTGTTTTTAGAGACAGGGTCTTGCTGAGTTGCCCAGGCTGGAAGGCAGTGGCTGTTCACAGGCTCACTCATGGTATGCTATGGCCTTGAGCTCCTGGGCTCAAGCGATCTCCTGCCACAGCCTACCAAGCTGGAACACAGGTGTGGGCCACATCTCCAGTTTTCCATTGTCAGAGGTAATTTCAGATGTGAGACATTCTGTGCTCAGTGACAAGGCCTTATCACCCCAGCTCTGGTTGGCAACTTGCACCCCGTCCTCTGCCCAGTGACGGGGCCTCACTACCCCAGCTCTGGTGGGCAACTTGCACCCCGTCCTTGAGCTGTTGGCCAATACCGTGGCTGCCTTCTGGTCCCTCTATCTAGTTTCGGTATTTCATTTTGCTTTTCAACAGAGGCAAGCTGGGCCCTGTTCTTTCTAATCTCCTGTGGGTGTGTCTTCCCTGTCCCCCAACACGAAGGAGAAAAGCAGCTCCCTGGTGTGGGAGGAGATGGAGGCCCCGTCCTGCTTGTCTCCATGTGCTGGGACCCTTCCTCTCCTGCCAGGCTCAGGCCCAGTTGCCTTTGGAAGTGGAGACCTCTGGATGGAGACCTGTCCACCAGACGCCACAAGGTCGCCTGGGCAGGGCAGGCCCTCTCTGTGCCGGGGGCTGACAGCTCACGGGCTTTTCATGAAAACCTCTCACTTCCTTCCAGGTTTTATCAAAGCCACCAGCTTCTCTTCTGTAACAGAAAAAGCCCCCAATTTTTTCCCTTTTCCCTTTGAGGTCTGGGGTCCTACTCCTTGGCAAGGCAACGGCTTCCCTAAGAGGGACCCTGTGCCAGGGAGGGGTGCCGGCCTTCCTGAGAGGGGGGGCCTGTGCCAGGTAGGGCACCAGCCTCCCTAAAGCACCTGGAGTCCACTCACCTGCTCTGTGCTTTGGGTTTTGTTGCTAAGCACAGTCATTACAGCATCCGGAAGTTAAGGAATAAGGAAGCCTTGAGTTACAGGGTATGGACCGTCACCAGTCAGGCGGTCAGAGCCAGCCTGCTCCAGAGCCTGGGCCCCAGGCAGGAGCTGGGTGTCACTGGGGCACACCCATGTAGGTGAGTGGGCCGGATTGCACCACCTTCCTCCAGCTCCAGCCAGAGCCTCCCAAGGGCGGTCTGACACCCACATGGGTGGCCCCTGGCAGCAGGGTCTCCAGGCTGGCACTAAGGCTCCTGCAGTCCTGGGCACTCTTGATGTTACTCAGCATTTATTCACAGATCTCCCTGAAGATGGCAGGCTTTGTTACTTGTCCCTTGCGGGAGCAGGCTCTATGAGAATCGCATGCCCAGCACCCTCGGCAGGTACCCAGGAGCTGACTCCAGCAGACCTGGGTGGGCGCCAAAAGGGAGCTGCTCACACCCAACACCCACTGTGAAACCACAGCATGGAGCTGGGGCGCCGTCACCACAGTGCGCTCTGTGTGATACAGGCTGATTCAGATTTTTTCTTTTAAAGCAGGGTTTACAGGAAGTTTTACGGTGACCAAAGTTCTGTGGTTAAGAGGGGGGTGGGAAGCCTGGCCAACATGGTGAAACGCCGTCTCTACTAGAATTATAACTAGCCAGTTATGGTGGCGGCCGCCTGTAATCCCAGCTACTTGTGAGGCTGAGGCAGGATGGAATGAACCCAGGAGGTGGAGGCTGCAGTGAGCCAAGATGACGCCACTACACTGCATCCAGCCTGGGGGACAGAGCAAGACTCCATCTCAAAAACAAAAAACCCAAAACAAAGCACAGCCAACCCAAACACACAAAAAATACACTGGAACCTTGTGGCCTGCTCCACACCCCCACCAAGGTCATCAATGAGGTGGGAACACCCTGCTTTTGCCCAGGCTGAGTCTTTTTTTTTTTTTTTTGAGACTGAGTTTCGCTCTCGTTACCCAGGCTGGAGTGCAATGGCGCGATCTCGGCTCACCGCAACCTCCGCCTCCTGGGTTCAGGCAATTCTCCTGCCTCAGCCTCCTGAGTAGCTGGGATTACAGGCACACGCCACCATGCCCAGCTAATTTTTAGTATTTTTAGTAGAGACGGGGTTTCACCATGTTGACCAGGATGGTCTCGATCTCTTGACCTCGTGATCCACCCGCCTCGGCCTCCCAAAGTGCTGGGATTACAGGCTTGAGCCACCGCGCCCGGCCTCAAGGCTGAGTCTTGAAGGGAACTGGAGAGATTCTACCAAAGCCTTATGCACATATGGAAGACAGGAGTCAGAGGAAGGGGGGCACAGCCTCACACCCACCCCAACCCCACGCAGGGGACTTTGGGGGAATGAAGGCACTGCCCTCACCACTGGCTCTGCCTGGCACAGTTCAGGGTCCCTCCCAGGTCAGGCTCCTCTGCAGGGGACACAGTGACCAGGACCCCCATTGCTTCTGATGCACGGGTAGGCTCTGCTCTTCCGTGGGGTTTGTTTCTACAGCTGCTAGCCCTTCCCAAGCCCCCAGGTAAAGGGGAGACAGAGCTCCGAAGTAAAAGGCTAAGGCACCTCTATTAACTCACCCTCCTGCCACGGCGAGCATCAACAGTCTCCTGGAGGGCCCTTGGCAGGCCTCCTCTGAGCCAGGACCGCGCAGAGCACACCACCATCTAAGTGGAGGCCTCACCCGGGCTGCATTCTGGCCAGGACGAGGCCTCTCAAAGCGATTCCCCGGATTCCCTCACCAGCTGCAGCTGCCAGGGAGCTGAGAGTGGTGCCACAAGCCAGCTAGCTGCGACTTGAATAGCTAGCCACAAGGTCTGTTCAGGGATGCACTGCTCAGAGCTGTAGGAAGCGACGCTGTTTCTCTCCAACTTCTCACAGGCCTTGTGGAACAGATGGCCAGGGGCTGGCCGCTGCCTTTTCTGCACGGCCCTGCAGCAAGACAAAGGCTCCCCTGAGCCAGTCCACCAAGACCGCAGGACAAGCACCTGCATCCAGCGGTGAGGAACAGGCTCCCGTCCTGAGGAGCTGCCTTCACCTTGAGGAGGCAGCAGTCATCTTGTAGTGTTCCCGCTCTGTGTGATGGCAGAGGAGGGGAAAATATAATTGGTTTCAAAATTAAAAGCTAACAATTTGAGAGGAAAAAGCTTTATTATTATTATTATTTTTTAAAGATGGGGTTTCACCATGCTGATCGGGCTGGTCTTGAACTCCCAACCTCAGGTGATCCGTCCACCTTGGCTTCCAAAGTGCTTGGATTACAGGCATGAGTTACCACGCCTGGCCGAAAAAGGTTTTCTTGAGACAGAGCCTACTATGGAGTACAGTGGCGCAATCTTGGCTCATTGCAGCCTCCCGGGTTCGAACGATTCTCCTGTCTAAGCCTCCCAAGTAGCTGGGACTACAGGCATACACCACCACACCGGCTAATTTTGGTATTTTTGGTAGAGATGGGATTTCGTCATGTGGGGCGGGCTGGTCTCAAAGTGCTAGAATTATAGGTGTGAGCCACTAGGCCTGTCTGGATAGTGACAGTGTCTCAATCCCACACACAGCCCCTCTCCTGAGAGGGACGCACTGGACAAAGAGCATTTTAATTAATTTATTTATTTCTTTACACATAACTGAAAGTGATGTTACAGTACATAAGTTATTTACAACTGTGCAGTAATGTGTTGCAAAATAAATTATCTAGAAGGCAGCAAAAGTACATTGTGAATGTATATAAAACTGTACAGCGCTTACGGATACACTTTTTATATGATTATTGGCTCTGTAGTGTTTCAAGTTATGTTCTCAGAAAGAGAAACAAAATGCCCAAGATTAAAGGAAAAAATATACAAACCACGTGGATTTGACTCCATTAAAAACACTACGGGGAGTCCTGGCTCTGTGTCCCTGTGCCCAGGCAGGGGCACGGCCATCGCCCTGCTCCGCACCAGGTCAAAAGCCCAGTCTCAGGCTGTCGAAACGCTGTGGCAACAGGACCACGGCTGGGGTGGCACGCTGGCCCCTCCGACTTGCAGGTCACCTTATTTTTATTTACTTGATCAGAACGGAACAAAAAATTTTAAAAATGCACTCCGTTCAACTCCTGAAATGCCTCTGCAGTTGGCTGGAGAAAAGGGCCCGAAGGTCACCGTTTTCAGACAGAAGCTGCCATGTGTGCGGCCGGCATGGTCTCCTCGTCCCGCCGGGGCCGGTGAGGCTCTGGGGGCTTTGCCTTCACCACGGCAGCTGGTAGAGAAGAGACGTGTTTCACCTCCCTGACATCTGGACCAGTCTGGAAGGGATGGAGACGCTGTGGCCAAGTGCAGTCTCTCTCGGGGTCTCCCCCCACCTGGGTGGACATGGCGCTCCCTCCTCCACCCCTGGGGCTCAGCAGCAGCCCTGGGCGGTGCCGCCCTCGCCTGTGTCCTGCGGTCATCCCGCGGTGTCACGCTGGCAACAACACAAAGTCGTCGTTGACGTCGACCATGGGCACGTAGAAGGAGGGCACCTCGTTCACACACAGGGACTTGTGCCCGGCGGGGTCTAGCTCCTGCACCTTCAGCTGCCACTCCATCCTCTGCACGGCGTTCAGGGCCGCGGCCTCGTGCTGCTGCCGCATGAGGAGGCAGGTCTGTGGGACACACGGTGGGGAGAGGGAGGAGGAGTGAAGGGAGAGCCCCAGACTCTGCCTCCCCCAGCAGGGCCATGAACCTTCCCTGGGACGGGCCAGGCCCCAAGGAGCCCTGTGCCCACTGTGGTGCTGCTGTCAGGGGGCACATGCCCAGGACCAGCTGTACCTTCCCCTGGCATCTAGTTATTACATGTAGCAGTAGCGCCAGCTGTGCTGGGTGTCCATCACCATTACGGCTGTCTGTGCCACCCCTGCCTGAGGTCCTTGCCCGCTGCTCTGGGTCGGCCTGGGGCTCACCTCCAGCAGCCACTGCAGCAGACTAGAATCAAACAGCTTTGTGCTTTCTACATTTGATAATTATTTATGGCCAGTGATAGTTTGACTTGTATTTATAGTAGAAACTACGCCATTTAAGAGTGCATATAAGGGGCCAGACTGGGGTAGGACATATTTTGGGAGCTCATGGAGAAATTTAAGCATGGCCCAGGGAGTGCTGCTATGTCACAGGAAAATCTTTGGTTTTTTTTTTTTTTTTTTGACAGGGTCTCAAGGCTGGAATGTAGCGGCGCAGTCATGGTTCACTGCAGTCTTGTCCTCAAGGGATCCTCCCTCCTCAACCTCCTGAGTAGCTGGGATTACAGGTGCTACCATGCCCAGTGCCCAGTTAATCTGTGTACAGACAGGGTTTTGCAGTGTTGGCCAGCCACAGTGTGGTACGTATCTCAACATGTATGTATCGGCTCACTGCAACCTCTGTCTCCCTGGTTCAAGTGATTCTCACACATCAGTCTCCTAGAATTATAGGCACCCACCACCACACCTGGCTAACTTTTCTATTTTTAGTAGAGACGACGCTTCACCATGTTGGCCAGGCTGGTCTCGAACTCCTGACCTCAGGTAATCCACGTGCCTGGGCCTTCCCAAGTGTTGGGATTACAGGTGTGAGTCATGGCACCCGGCCATATCCCTCAGCTTTAAATGACTAAAGTGAAATAGCTAGGTGAAGTGATAACAGCATTTTGAAATTTGATACTGTCAGTTTACTTGATAAAAATTTAATTGAAACTCCTCCTAGTACTCCAGGAATACTGCCTCCCAACCCTGCACTTTACCGTTACATGAGATCTTGCTTAATTTATGGTTCTGACATTAATGATTACATTGAAGATCTTTTCATTAAGGTTTAGTCATTTTATCTCCTTTGTGGAATGCCTCTTTATATAAATTATTTTTCTGTGCACGATTTTTCTCACTAGTTTGTAAGCGTTTTTACACTGATGCTACTAAACCTACGTGGCACTGTTAATGTACTGAATGTATACAATTTAAACTGTATTTAATTGTTAATGTATTTGAAGTACTGTACAGACTTTCACTCTTATCGCCCGGGCTGGACTGCAATGGCGTGATCTCAGCTCACTGCAAACTATGCCTCCTGGGTTCAAGCAATCCTTCTGCCTCAGCCTCCTGGGTTCAAGCAATTCTTCTGCCTCAGCCTCCCAAGTACCTGGGATTATAGACATGTGCCACCATGCCCAGCTAATTTTGTATTTTTAGTAGAGACTGGGTTTTACCATGTTGGCCAGGGTGGTCTCAAACCCCTGACCTCAGGTGATCGGCCCTCCTTGGCCTCCCAGTGCTGAGATTACAGGCAGGAGCCAATGCGCCCAGCCCAAAGTCCCATTTTAATGTAGTCAGACACTGATTTATCTTCTTACAGGAAAGTCTTCCCTGTGTGTTTTTGGAGAGTTCAGTCAGTTTTTCTCACAGCCTCAGTTAGAAAGGGCCTAGGGCTGGGCGCGGTGGCTCACGCCTGTAATCCCAGCACTTTGGGAGGCCGAGGCGGGTGGATCACGAGGTCAGGAGATTGAGACCATCCTGGTCAACATGGTGAAACCCCGTCTCTACTAAAAATACAAAAAATTAGCTGGGCATGATGGCACATGCCTGTAATCCCAGCTACTCAGGAGGATGAGGCAGGAGAATTGCCTGAACCCAGGAGGCGGAGGTTGCGGTGAGCCGAGATTGCACCATTGTACTCCAGCCTGGGTAACAAGAGCGAGACTCTGTCTCAAGAAAAAAAAAAAAAAAAAAAAAAGAAAAGAAAGGGCCTAGGGGCCTTGGGAGTGTGTGGTGTGATGTAAGTGACTTCATGCACCATCATCTTGGGGCTGGTTATAGCTCAGACCTGAGCTCCTGCCTCAGCAAAAGCCCCAAGGGCCATGCCCCCAAGTACTTGTGGCTCCTACCAGGTAGGGCTGCTGGTTCTCATCTGTGCCCACACCAGCACCTTCTGAGAGCTGCAGCATGACACACAGGTGCTTGGTTCAGGGACCTGAGAGGTGCTGATCCTGATACTGCAGGTAGCCGGGGCCGCCTGCTCCCAGACCTGGTGGGCGACTGTGCAGCGTGACACTTTATAGTTCTGTAACTTGGCAAGTTGCCACTTTCCACTGCTGCTTAGTGGATCCTCTGGGTGTCCAGGTGAGCAGCCCTAGCGACTGGGACCGAGGGTGTGCTGCTCTTCCCAGCGCGTACCCCGCCTCTGCCTGCTGCTCTGGCCCGCGCTTCCAGAGCAGCGGAGGGCGAACGCTCAGACTTTAGAGGGGGCTCACAGGGCAGTCCGAGGAGGTCTGACCATCAAGCCTAGGGCCCTGCTGAGCTGGTGACAGGAGCTGCTTCCTGCACACCTGGGCAGAAGGGAAGACTTGGAGGAGACCACGTACAGGGGCAGGACCTTGCCTCCCTGCAAGCATGGGCCAGGTTAAGAGAATCTGAAATTGTCACTGGGCAGCAGCCTCCCTTGTCCCCAGGGGCACCTGGAGTGCCAGGCCCAGCTGTGGGGGAAGCGCGGCACCAACCTTCATGCGGTCGTACTTGTCATCCACGTCCTGGAGCCAGGAGATGAACTGGCGGGCGTTGAACCGGTCACGCACTGACTTGTTCTCATCGCCCTGTGGAAACCAAACACAGGAGTTTCATCGGAAGACCCGGAGACCCCCACGGGAAGCTGCCCCAGCCTGGGCGATGCCACAGTGACCTTTCTCAAGGGAAAAACCAAAGGGGCAACCTCAGTTACCTTCAAGTCATAGAAGGCATGAACGTTCCCCGTCTCCCCAAATGGCTTCCCTCAAATGCGTGTGAAAGAGGTTGGGACTTTGTCTCCTGAGCACTAGGAGGCTGCAGGCCCCGCCTCTGAGCTGGTCCCCAGCCCTGCCCCACGGGACAGGCAGGGCTCAGCCCGAAAGTAATCCACTCTATAGGAAAAAATCTAATCATCCAATCATTCAATGTATATTCAATACATTAACAAAGTCTCCTGGGTGAGACTTTCTAGGTATGTCACCGTCCCTGTGTCCTGGTGAGGGGCAGACACAGATAAAATGTCTGGGCTCCCTCCTTTTTCAGTGGGCTCAGTAACACAGGTTCATGGTGAACCTGATGACACCATCTGCTTCTCAGAACATGTAGAGCACCGACACACCCAGAAACAAACCCACACAACTGCAGGGAACTCACTTTCCACAAAGGCGCCAAGGACAGAGTAACAATCCCAGGGAAAGGACAGTCTCTTCCATAAACAGTGCTGGAGGCAAGGGACATCCACAGAGAGAAGAGTGAAACTAGACCCCATCTCTCACCGTATACAAACACAAAACCAAAATGGATTAAAGTATCTAAGACCTCAAACCATGAAAACCACTACAAGAAAACATTGGGGAAAATCTCTAGGACACTGGTCTGGGCAAAAAGTTCTCAAGCAATACCCCACAAGCACAGGCAAACACAGCAAACATGGACAACTGGGATCACATCAAGCTGAAAAGCTTGTGCACAGCAAAGGACGCAGTCAACACAGTGAAAGAGAGAATCTGCAGAATGAGGGCAAACGTCTGCAAACCACTCATCGGACAAAGGAGTCATAACCGGAACCTGTAAGGCATGTCATCCACTCTATATGAAAAAATCTAATCATCCAATCAAAAAATGGGCAAAAGATTGGAATCGACATTTCTCAAAGAAGACACACAGGGCTGGGCGCGGTGGCTCACGCCTGTAATCCCAGCACTTTGGGAGGCCGAGGCGGGTGGATCACGAGGTCAAGAGATCGAGACCATCTTGGTCAACAAGGTGAAACCCCGTCTCTACTAAAAATACAAAAAATTAGCTGGGCATGGTGGTGCGTGCCTGTAATCCCAGCTACTCAGGAGGCTGAGACAGGAGAATTGCCTGAACCCAGGTGGCGGAGGTTGCGGTGAGCCGAGATTGTGCCATTGCACTCCAGCCTGGGTAACAAGAGTGAAACTCCATCTCAAAAAAAAAAAAACAAAAAAAAAAAAAACAAAAAAACCAAAAAACACACACAAATGGCAAACAGGCATCTGAAAAGGAGCTCAGCATCACTGCTCATCGGAGAAATGCAAATGAAAACTACAATGAGCTATCATCTCACCCAGCTAAAATGGCCTTTATCCAAAAGATAAGCAATCACAAATGCTGATGACGATGTGGAGAAAGGAAGCCTCATCCCGGCTGGTGGGAATGTAAATTAATACAGCCACTATGGAGAACGGTTTGGCGGTTCCTCAAAATACTAGAAACTGGGCTACCAGAGCATCCAGCAATCCCACTGCTGGGGATAGACCCAGAAGCAGCAGTGAGCTGAGACTGTGCCACTGCACTCAGCTTCGGTGACAGAGCAAGCAATACTCAGTGTACCTAAGAGTAATCTGCCCGCCCATGTTGATGCAACTCTGTTTACAGTAGCTAAGACGTGGAAGCACTCGAGTGCCCATCAACAGATGAATGGGTAAGGAAAATGTGACACACACAACGGAGTACTACTCAGCCACAAAAAAGGAGAGCCTGTCATTCTCAAAAACATGGATGGAACTGGAGGTCATCATGTTAAGTAAAATAAGGCAGGTACAGAAAGACAAACATCACATGCTCTCACTTGACAAGTGAAATCATGGACATAGAGAGGAGGAAGAGGGTTACCAGAGGCTGGGAAGGGGACTGAGGGCTGGGCAGGGAGGAAGAGATGGTTAATGGGTACTAAAAGGAAGAATGAGTAAAACCTCCTGTTTGGCAGCACACCAGGATGACTGTAGCAATAGCAACTGAATTGCGTATTTTAACTGGATTGCTTAACTCAAATGATAAATGCTTGTGGGGATGGACACCCCATTCCCCATGAGAAGTGAAGGGAAGTGTGCTTCCTTGGAAGGTCTGTGTGAGAGGCCTGAGCTGGTTCTGCTCATTTCTGCTCTCCACAGAGCTCAGCCTGCACAGTGCTGTCCTGACCGCCGGTCCATCACAGCCTTCAGTGGGGGAGAGAACCCACACTTTTCAGCCATCCAGCCCCCAAAGCATCGTTTGGTCCAACTCACGTTTTCTTTAAAGAAAATCTGTCACTGTGTAGAATGCTTAAACAAGGAACGCTGATAAAATACATCCCCAAAGAAAGGAAAATCTTTCATGCACTAAGAGATATTTTCAAGTGAACGTCGCAGAGAGCCTGCCTGTTACCACATAGCAAAGCCTGGTGCTGCTCAGGGTGCCCAGGGCTAGGTGGCGTCAAGAGAGGGGCACACGTCATAAGTCTTGGTGCGAGAGTGGGAGAGGGGTCTGGACATCAAGGCGGGATGTGTTCCAGGCGCATCCCCTATGTAAGATGGGGGGCCTCAGGCTCCGAGAGCCCACGACCTGAGTGCAGGGCCTCCAAAGAGGAGGGAGGGGCTGATGCAGGACAGGCAATGGGGGAGCCAGGGGTCCACATGGACAGATCAGTGGTGGCCCCGGCACATGGGCCACTTGCAGGCACACAGGAAGAGCTGCCCAGGGGAGAGCACAGGGCCCTGGCTGCCCACATCCTATGTCCCAGTGGATAGAACAGGTCAAAGGCAGGGGAGGGGCAGGAGTGGGTGGAGCCCCACAGCAGACGGACAGGGCAGTGACTGTGGTTCTGGGATCCTCCGTCAGGTCCATCCCGGCCGAGAAGAGCTGTACATCGAGGTTGGGTGTCCCCGCAGGACAGCCCCTGGGATGCCTGAGAGCTGCAGGTGGAGCCCAGCAGTTTAAACAGAAAATAAGGCCAGCCCTGAAACCTTCAAGAGGTAGGGCAGCTGCTCCAACTGCAGGAACAAGTGTTGCAGAGGTCTAAGGAGCACGGAGGGACTGAGTTGCTGAGGCCCAGCCCAGAGGCCCAGGCCCTTGCCCATGAGGAGAGCTATCCACTCTCGGCTCCAGCCTTCTTGGCTCCTTTCTGAGGCTCGCCTGAGGCTAGAGGTACACAAAGGACTCTGCAGCCCCTGCAAGGCACCGGGCACAGGGGCACCGGGGAAGCTCCTGGTCTAAGTACAGAATCTGTAAAGGGGAGGGGTGGCAGGGGGAGGACGTTCCGGTGCTTAGACTCATGAGTGTGACCTGCAGACGGCCCTACCTGGCTCTCGAGGGGCATGTTGTAGACTTCAGAGTCCAGCAGCATCGTGCAGGCGCTGAATGGCACTGCCTGGTTGGCGATGGTCCTGGCTGCCCGGCAGTGAACCCGCAGAATCTCCTGCTCACAGGACACGATCAGCTTCTCCTGGAGGAGAGGAGCCAGGTGAGCTGGGACACAACCATGCCCCAGGCACCACTGTCCTGACAAGACAGCCCCAAGAGCCTGCACCGTGGACGCCCCGACCATGGCCACCCCTGCCCATGCTGGCGCACTTACCCTCTCGATGCTGTGCTGCAGGCGCAGCTTTCCCCGGACTGCCTCCTGCTGCTTGAACAGCTCCTTCAGGGGCTCCGCCAGGGAGGGAGGGGGTGCAATCTGCAGGTAAAAGGTGAGGGGGGGGTTGGCTAGGACACTGCACTAGCAACAGACTGGAGTTCAGGGAGGTCCCTACTCAGCCTCCCCACTCCTAGAAGCCTGCCCTGGAGACCCCCTCCAGTCCTAGCAACAGACACACCATTAAGCTTTCTAGAAACCGCCAAAGCTTTCTAGAAATCCTGAATAGGCACCTGCACGGTGCCCCATATGATACCATGTGGGGAGGGGATGGAGTGCAGGGAGAGGCACAGGAGAATACCTGTGGTGTGCCAAGAAGGGCATGAATGCAGAAGAAACACAGCAGGACAGCAGGAGCGGGCTGGGTTAGGCTGAGCCTCCTGTGTTTACAGGGAGGGTCCACACACCCCAAATTAGCTTCAACCAGGCTGTAATGCCCACAGTGGAATATGAAGGCTGACAACCAAGCCTCTGGTCTTGGGGTGGCTCGGGAGAGATAAGGGCACACTGGCCCAGGTCCCCATGGAGGGCGGTAGGGCTGCAGCTGGAGGCGTGGTATGTAGGCACTGCACTCCCACCAGCGGAAGGGTCCTCACAGGGTGGGTCAGCGATTCTGAAACTACAGGCATGCTGGGAAGTGAAGGAGGAAGTAAAGACAGCAGAGACCATCAGGACTCAGCCTCGAACTTTTTTGTTTTTTTGAGACGGAGTCTCGCTCTGTGACCCAGGCTGAAGCTCAGTGGTACAATCTCGGCTCACTACAACCGCCGCCTCAGCCTCCCGAGTAGCTGGGATTATAGGCGTGCACCATCGTGCCTGGCTAATTTTTTGTGTTTTAGTAGAGAAGGGGTTTCACGATGTTGGCCAAGATGGTCTCAGTCTCTCGACCTCGTGATCTGCCTGCCTTGGCCTCCCAAAGTGCTGGAATTACAGGCATGAGCCACCGCGCCCAGCCCGATGAAGCCTTGCACTCTTGCATAAAAAAGGGACACACGGGAGCGTGAGGCCAGGTTGAGGCCCGTGGTACAGGGCCGATCTCAGGCCCACAGGGAGTGAGGTTTCCAAAGCAGACACAGAAAGCATGGCCACGTGCTCAGGGGGCCTGCAGTAGTCCTGCTGGGACCTACTGTTCCGTACAGGTGGGGCCAACGTGGTAATGGCAGAGTGGGAGAGGGGTGGCCAAGACCACCTGGAACATGGAGGGGCCAGCCAGAAACGGGAGTGCTGCGGGCAGATGGGTACGTGGACGCAAAGAGGGCACCCAGGAGGAGCTCCTGACAGCCAAGGCTGGATGACTCGCAGCAGGAGACCAAACGCCAGTGACGCTGGGCACCTGCAGGCAGAAGGGGCGGCGGCTCCTGCCAGCAGAGCTCCAGTGAGCAGATGCAGGAGATGGACACAGAGGCCCAGGGCCCAGTAGTGACTGCCATGTGCATGAGCAGCGGTCTCAGAGATACAGGCTTCCACCGTCTCCACGTCTTTTCCCCAAGACACACACCCGCCGCGGAGGGAGAGCCCTCAGCTCACAGCGGACGGGCCTGACCAGGTCTCCAGGTCACACCACCCAGGACACCAGGAGCAGGAGGCCCCACCTCACGCCAGTGGGCTCCTGCTGCCCACCACTCCCAGAAGGGCCCACTAGGAGACGGGACACGGGAGGGGCTTGTCACCTGCAGGGCTCCCCAGGCACTTTCAGGGGAAGATGGGCATGTGGCAGGCGACAAACCTGTCTCTGTTGCCTTTGAACTTTTCTGTCCAAGTAAAATCAGTTCAAAATTAATGATTAAAAAATTTAGCTAGGTCTCTCTAGTCCAAAGATCTCACTGTTGGCCACGGTATCTACCCCAACTTGACAAGCCCAGCCTCCCAGTGGGGTTTCTGGGTGTGGGTTTTCAGCTGAGATGCAACCCACCCATCTGTGGCAGAGGTTCTGTGCGCCACCTCCAAGGTGGGACCGATGTGCACTGTAACGCACAGCCTGCAATGGGAACGGCCCCGCCCCTTCCTCCGGCTCAGCCCTAGGGCCGCCACCTGTAACAGGAGCTGTGCAGTGAGCCTCGGGCTGCTCCTGGAGCACCTGCCACCTCTGCCTGCCTTGGTCTAAGTCTGGGGGAAACCCAAAAGACCAGGCAGGAGATGCACAGAACATTCCCAGGATTACTCTGATTGGCAGGATTCTGGTGGCTTTTTCCCCCTGTATTTCCCAAATTTTCTACAGCAGTCAGACTACTGTTTCGATACATTAAAACAAGAAAAAGCAGCAAAGACAAAGTACAAAAGGTCTTGCTGAGGACAGATCCAAGGGCAGGTTTTTCTGAATGTCTGACCCAACTGCAGTCTCCGTCTCCTGTGGACGAGCCTCCCCGGGGACAGCTAGGGTCAGGGCTCCAGGAGAAGGGTCGCCTTGGGTGCAAAGACCCTCATGCTCCCAGAGAACAGAGCTCAGAGCTCGGCAGGGTGGAGCCCACGGGCGCCCGCTGCTGGGGTCCTGGCACAGCCTCCCTGACAGGCAGCAGCCCTAGCCCAGCCTCACCCTCAGGGCAAGCTCAGCAGAACCCGTGATCCTCTTCTGAGGGATGCTGGGTACCTGAGCCGAGTCGGGGCCAGCACTGGGAGGGCTCTCAGAAGGCCCAGGTCCACAGAGCCAATGCGTGTGGCAGGCCCAAGTGTGCCTCCCACCACTTGCAGGTTTCCGTGGCCAGGAATCCCCAGAAGGAAATGGCCGTTGGTGAACAAGAGCCCGTTCTGGGCATAACACAACAAACTCCAGTGAGATGGCTCTGTCAACCACACAATCTACCAGGCAGTGTGAAAGGAGTCATGTGGTCTGGGAGGGGACTCCAAGAAAGGGCAAGGAGAACATCACACGCTGGGACTGGATGGACCCCGGGGACCTGAGAACAGGAGGGCAGGGGAGGCTTCGTGCAACTCAGGCTGTCACCAAGCACAGATGGGTAAGCTCTGGCTCCACCATAAGGAATCCCTGTGCCTGCTGGGAAAGACCCTGGTGGGTTAGGAGGGAAGACCCCAGCCAGGCCCTGCAGCCCAGGGCAGAGGATGCACTAATGCCGGAACGTGCTCAGAGCAGGGCCCCATTCAGAGGGATCTGTTTTGGGTCCAGATGGAACACAAGGGGCTGGGGTGGGGGTAGTTCTGAGACGTTTCGCCTGAGACTAGAGAGGTTGGACCACCCTTCCCAGAAGGAGCTGCAGCGTCGGCTGTCCTAGAGGCCCAGGGAGGTGGGGGAAGGGACCCAACGTGTGGGCGCTCCGGGAACCCACAGGAATCCATGGGAGAAGGGGTCGGGGACTGAAGACAGAGGGTGTGGCTCTGCTGAGGCTGTCCTGGTGGAGGGGGAGTGGAGAGGGGACAGTGAGCGGCGTGAAGGGGCGGCCCGACATGAGTGGTACTGGGGTGCACCCAGGGTGAAGAGACATCAGGAGACCAAGGCCTGGCACACAGCCAGCTGGAGGAAGGGCCTCAGGTCTGCAGAACAGCTATGTAGCTTCCAGCCTCTGCCTTCTACTCAGGTGGGAAAAGGTCAAGAGAGATCAAGGGCCGGGAGCAGGACATAAAGGACTCGAGGAACTTATGACGGGGGAGCCCCGGATGCATCCCAGCGAGAGAAGGCAGTGGCTCCCCAGGCCCCGCACTCACCACAGGGATGTGGAGCTTGCTGAGCGGCTTGCCGTCCAGGAGGTAGGAGCCCGTATAGGTGACATACTCGGCGTAGCACTGGGGCGCCTGTGGCGTGATGCAGCACAGGATCTTACGCTTCTCCTCGATCTTCTTCCTGATCTGCAGGTATTCGAAGTAGGGGTTGGCCCTGTCGCTGTGGTAGGGCTCAATGGCGTCCAGCTTGATGGCGTCCACGATGGCGGCCAGCGTCTGCTGGATCACCTCCCGCGTCTGCTGTGTGGACGTGTTCAGCTGCTGCTGCAACTGCTGGGTGGAGCGCTGGAAGCGGCGTTTGCGTGGGTGCTGGGCCTGAGCGTCATCCTCCTCGGAGCTGCGGGCCTTGGCCCTGGTGGCTGGGGCGGGGGTGGGGGCACAGTCCTTCTCGGAGGGGGGTGTGCCCTGCTTACTCTGGTTTGCAAGCATCTGCGCCCGGTTCCTGGTCATGCGCTGAGGGATCTCCTCCACTCTGGGGGCCTTAGGGGCTTCGGCCGTGGGTTTTGATTCTGGTTCTGTGGCTTCTGGCTGGATGCTACTGGGAGGGCCTTCGGCTGGGGCAGCAGCACGGGAGGCCTCAGCATTGTCCTGGGGACTGGCACCGTCTGCAGCCTGGGCTTGTGCCACAGCGTCCATGGGGGGGCCATCAGGGGCACAAAGGGATGCAGCAGGGGGGCCTTCGGTCTCGGCCCCCTGGTCTCCACTCCCCAGCAGGCGCTGTTCAGGGGGAATGGGTGGGGGCTCCGTGCTGGAGTCCAGATCCCCAGGGGCCCTCTCTTCGGGCATCGTCTCTGCCTCCACTGTAGCTTCGAGAACCATGTCCAGCTTTGGTTCCTCTGAGGGTTCAGGCTCCTGCTCTGTGGGGAGCCGGGTGGAGGCCTGGTCTGGAGGCAGCGCTGGTGGTTCCTCAGCCACCAAGGTGGAAACGTCCCCACCGTTTACAATCACAGGGGCCCCTGGAGGGATCTTTTCTGAAGGAGCCAGACTTTCTTCTATGGGTTCTGTTTCAACATCTGGTACGTCTTTCGTCTGCAAGGGAAGCTCTGGCAGTGAGAAGGGCCCCAGGTCCAGGTCGTCCTCAGGGCCGGCGAAGGCGTCTGCCCAGGGCACTGGCTCCACCTGGCCAAGGGCAGACAGGCTGGGGCTGTTGTCCAGGAAATTATTTTCCAGGGGCGCCAGGGCCTCGACCTGAGCCACAGTAGTGACACATGCAGGCTCAGGGGCCACGTCCAGTGGAGCTTCCGGAAGTGACTTGCAGTTGCTGAAGAAGGACTCCAGCCCGGAGGGAGAGGCATAAGGAGCCGCCTCTGAGGTGGAGATGGTGGTCGGGATGGCTTCCACCCTGTCTTTGACATCCTCCAGTCCTGGGTCGGTGACAGGCAGAGTATATGGGGCAGGGGAGGTGGAAGGGGCGGGGTATGGCGCCTCGGAGGCGCTGAAGGGCCCTGGGGTGGCAGAGTGGAGGGAGTCCGCAGGGCAGAAATGTTTAGGGGACTCGGGGAATCTCTGCGGAGACTTGAGCAGGAGGTCCGAGCCCACGGGCCAGCTGACAGGGTTTTCAGAGGCGCTCCCCATCAGGCTGGAAGCCAGGGCCTGCTCAGCGGGATGGGCCCACTCCACAGGCTCCTCGGTGATGACGGCACTGAATGGACCCTCGTCCAGCGGCTCCAGGTAGCTGGGCTCTGGGGGGATGATGGCGGCCGTAGCCTGCTGGTCCTCGGTGGCGTCCAGGTCCGGGGGAAGGGCCCCTTCAAGAGAAGAAACCAGCAGCTCCCCCCTGGGCGAAGGGGCAGGTTTTGCTTGTAAACTTGAGAAGATGCCCTCTGGAGACGGGGTAACAGTGACGATGGCAGCCGGCGGGCAGTGCAGAGCATCGACTTTGGGCGAGGGGAGGCCATAGTCTGGGGAGTAGTACCCTGGAGACAAGCAGGCAAACTTCTCCGTGGGAACCGGGGGCAGGGGCACCCTGTCTTCCATCGAGTGCGGCACAGGAGAGTCGTAGCTGGAGGCGGCAGGAACGCTCTGCTGCCTGAAGAGCTTGTCGCCGACGCTGAATTCCTCCTCTGGGGTCCTCCTAATATCGACAGAGACCGAGCGGTACAGGTTTGTGGATAGAGGCCGGGCTGGGGCCTGGCTGGCATTTTCTGAAAGCCCACTTGATGCCACAGAGAACCTGTCGAAAAAGGAGGGGGAGCAGGCGCTGGCGGGAGCGGTGGGCACGGGTGTGGAGTGCTGGGAGTCGGCGCAGTCGAGCATGTCCGCGTAGTCATCGGCGCTGCATGACGGGGTCCTGGGCGTGTGCATCACCTCCTCGTAGCTGGGGCAGGACAGCACTGACGTGGGGGTGGGCACGCCAGTGGGCCGGCTCTGATCAGGCCTGGGGGACGCGGGCAGGGCCTCCTTCATGTGTGGCCCTGCGAGCCAGTCTTTGGAGTCTGCCCCTGATCCCGGGTGTAGCTTATTTTCGATGGCAGGTGGAAGAGGAGTCGACTCCTTGAGCTTTTTGTCTTTAAACGGAGGGTCCGGCCCTGGTGGTTTCTTGGCAGGAACGTCCAGACCCTTCTTCCGCCCATCGTCTGCTGGCTTCGCCTTCTCCTTGAGCTTGGGATCTCCGGACCGGTGCCTCAGCTTCTCCATCTGCTTCATCCTCTCCTTGTGCCGCTTGTGGCGCTCCTCAATCTCCAGGTCCTTCTGGGAGAGCATCCTCTCGAAGCTGGTCATCATCAGGTCGCCGTCCCCTAGGAGCTTCTCCCTGGGCCTGGCTTCTTTCTTGCCTGGGTCTTTGGCCGGCGCCACCTTATCATTCCCATTGCTCATTTTCAATGAGTCGCCCTTTTCTTTCTCTGCACTGTCCTTGAATTTCTCCTTCAGTTTGGCATCGCCGAGCCTTGGGCCCTCGTCCCTAGACTTGTCTTTCAGCACACGGGGAGGGCTGTCCTTGTCCCTGGTGGCGGGCTTCTGCTCGTCCCTGTGATGGCGCAGCAGCTCGTCCCTGTGATGGCGCAGGAGCCCATCTGCATGCCTGTCCCGGTGCCTCTCCTTCTCTTCTCTCCATTTCTCCCTGTGTTTCTCTCTCCTCTTCTTCTCTTTTAGGATGCTGATGGTGCTAGAGCCATAAGGCTTTAGTTCCTTTTCTATTTTCTTGGAAGGTTCTCTCTCGGAATCATTTTTATCTTTCTTTTCGGTAGAAAACAATTCAATGGTTTTATCTAGCTCATCTTCGATGTCAGCTTTCATGTTGTAACAAACTCCGTAGGCGTCCGCCTCCAGGAAGTCCTTTTCATACTGGCCCGAGTCCTTCCTGCTGCCACCCTCCTTGTAATCGTCGCCCTTCTCCTTCTTCTCGGCCTTTTCTTTCTTGGCCCTCTCTCGGTCGTGGCTCTTCTTGGATGAGGATGAGGAGTGCCTGTGCCTCTCCTTCTCTTTCAGCTTCTCCGGGAGGCAGGTACTCTCCCTGGCCTTGTCCTCCATGGGTGGCTCCGTGAAAGACACCTCCAGAAAGGCAGTCAGCCCCGGTTCCTGCCCTCGGTCCGTGAAGCTGTCAGAGGAGACCTCACTGATTTTGTCATTGGAGTCTTCTCTGTACTCATGGAGAGCTTCTTCTTCCAACTTTTCAAGCAGGCTTTTTTCCACGTCGGTGCTCCTCGAGGCCTTCCTCTCCTTGGAATGCTCCTTATCCGACTTCTCTTTGTGTTTGCTTTTAGCCTTGTCTTCAGCAGAGTGTTTCCTTTCAGCCTTCTCTGGGAGCTTCTGTTTAGTTTTCTTGTCTTGCATGGAGTCCACTGAAGCTCTGTCCTTCCTGTCCTTGTACTTTTCTGTGGACTCTTTATCCTTCTTCTCCTTGTGCTTTTCAAAGACTTTCTCTTTTTTGTCTCTCCCGCCGTCGGCAGCCCCTCTGTCCTTTCTCTTGTCTTTGGGCTCCTTGTCCTTCTGCCTCTCGGGGTGCTGCTTGTCAGAGGAGGACTTCCTGTGTCTGTCGGAGGCGTAGGCCTCCCGCCCTTCCTCCTTCTCCTGGAGGCCGTCCACCCTCTGCAGGTCGCCGGCCTCTCCCATCTTGAACCCGCCCCCGATGCAGTCATCCCTGTCGTCCTCACTCTCGTCTGTGAATATGTCTGCGATGTACCAGCTCTTCTCCTTGCCTTTCTTGTCTTCTTTTTTTTCAGGGAAGTCTTCTGAGAGAATCCCGGGGAAAGCCTTCTCTTTCTTCTCTTTCCCTTGGTCCAGAGAGGCTTTCCTTTCTTTGTCTTTGCTATGTGTGTCTTTATGTTTTTCCTTGGTATCTTTTTTCTCTTTAAAACATTTATCGAATTCTTTGTCCTTCTGACATTTTTCGAGCATCAACTTCTCACTTTTGTCCTTGTCAATGGACTTCTCTTTGTATTTTTCTGGTTTGGTTTTCTCCTTCCTGTCCTTATCAAGGCCGTCCTTCTTCTCCTTCTCTCGCGCAGGGTGGTGCCGTTCCCACGGCTCCAGGCCCTTCCCGAAGTCACAGTCGGACTTGTCCTTGAAGCTGCTCTCGCAGCTGCATTCCTTCAGCTCCTCCCGATGCACCTCCTCGGGCCTGGCCCTGCCATCCCTGCGCTCCTTGCAGCTCTCGAGGGCGTCCTTCCTGTCCCGCCCGCCATCTGCGGACTCTCTCCTCTTCTTGTCCTTTTCCGAAAGGTAGCTGGGGACACTTTTATGCTTTTCCATCTGGTCTTTCCTCTTCTCAGAGTTTTTATCCAAATAGTCCCTGTCCTTCTTTCGGAAGAAGGGCTCTCTGCAGTCTCGCTTCTCCCGGGCCCTGCCGTCTCGCTTCCTCTCCTTGCTGTCCTCCTTCACGGTCTCCAGGATCAGCTTGGCCACAGAGTCGCTCTTCATGTCCCTGTAGTCTGTCACTGGTGAGTCCCAGCTGTCCTCCCCTTTGAAATCAAAGGATGAGTCGGACAAGTCAGAAAACCACCGATCTCGCTGATCATCAGACAGGCTAAATTTGGTGTCTTCATTCTCCAGAAACTGATTTTTGTTACAATACTCGTCAAAAGCAGAATCTTCCCGATAAACCTTTTCTTTCTTGAGTTTTTCTTTATCTTCTTTAAAAGCCTTCTCCTTCTCTTTTGACATTTTGTCCTCTTTTAAATCATTCTTTCTCTCTAATTTTGAGGGCCGGTCTTTTGACTTCTTCTTTCTCTCCTCTTTGTATAGTCTCAGTTTTTCTTCTTTTGGAGACTTTTCCTTCAGAGATTTCTCCTTTTCTGCTTTATTCGAACGGTCCTTCTCCTCTCGGAAAGACCTGCCGATGTCCTTGTTCACGTCTTTGATCCTCTTCAGGGATTTTTCATCTTTGGAGACCTTCATGATCTCATCTTTAAAGAGCCACTCTTTTTCTTCCGATTTCATTTTGCTAAGTTTCTCTTCTTTTCTAAAGTGGTCTCGATCATGCTTTACCACTTTTAACTTATTTTCGGTGGAAATGTCATTCTCTAAGAGTAGAGCCTTATCTGACTTCTGCTTGGAGTCCTCATACTCATAAGTAAAACTTTTCAGTTTCAGCTCTTGGCTGATGGAACACTGTCCCTTCTCCTTGTTTTTGTGTTTGTGTTTGGTTTTATGTTTTTTGACAACTTTCCCCTCCTTGTCCAGCTTGGGGACCGCACCCTCCGCGCTGGAGAGGAAGGGGCTTTTCTTCTCTGATGGGCAGCCCTGCAGCCCGCCCCGCTTCCTGTGCTCTTGCTTCTTCCTCACTGGCTTCAGCGACTCCATGCTGGAGCCCTCAGAGGAGTAATCAGACTCGCTTGTCAGTCTCGTCCTTGTGGAGTCTGATAAAGAACTGACCTCTGACCAAGCTGGGGAAGAAATGGTTTTCCAATTGTCTGTCCGCCAGTGCTTGGTGTGCTGGTCTGTGTGGTTGGGGTTCTGCTTCTGGGCAGCAGAGCTCCCGTGAGACGAGGTGGAAGAGGCGGAGAGGGAGCTGAACAGGGAAGGGTCCTTCAGCACCAGCGGGGACCCCTTGAGGCAGCTGGAGCTCCCCACGGAGTCCCTGTCGTCCTCCCCGCTCTCGGAGGACTCACTCTCGGACTCTGAGGAACAGAACTTGTCGCTCCTTTTTCCAAAGCGAACCTCTCTGCCTTTTGTTTCTTTCTTTCGCTTCTTTTTCACTTTGTTTTTCTCCTTCTGCTGCTTGGCATTAGAAGGCTCTCGCGTCTTACTGCCAGGCAAGAGCGTATGTGCCGAGAGTCTCAGCTTCTCTGCTGTGCCTGCGCCAACACTGGTGTCCTCCTCGTCCGACGTGTCAGACAGGATGCGATGGGGCGCTTTCTTTGGTGCAATCGTGTTGTTTTTAGTGTAACTTTTAGCCTCCATTTTGGGTATAGAGATGAAGCTCCTGGGCTTCACTTCTCTTCTGTAGTCCTTTTTCAACAGGTGCTTGTCATCCACTGGAGGAACCCTGTCCTGCTCATCGTCCTCGTCAAACTCATACTCGTCCTTGACGGGGGCTGCAGCCTTCTGTGGCTCTGGGTTCTTGGCCTTGTGCTTGAGGCCTTTTTCGAACTCAGAGTCTGTGTTGTTGCCGTCGACTGAACTGGAAGGTGCAAAGGAGGGGGCGTCTTCCTCTTCTGAGCTCTCTGTTGGAGGCAGGAAGGGATAGGTCACAGGCAGGCTCAAAAGAGCTCTCCCCTGAACGGCAGAGGAGAGAGGCTCTGCAGATGTGCCCTGAGGTAAGGTTCCCACCCAGCCTCTGCAGAGGCACTTTGCTTGACTCATGGGAACCAGCCACGGGCAGCAGGAAACCAGACAGAGCTCGGCTCAGAGACAGGGCTGGCATCTTAGAAGCAAGACTGCAGGCTTCTCAGCAGTGATACGCCTGGGCGGGGTCTCCCGCAGTCCAGAAGCTCCTGTAAACCCCCAGCATCCAAGGAGGAGCTGATGTGAAGGGCAGCACTGCGCACACACCACAGGGCAGCTCCTACCTTCCCTGCATAAAAGAACAAGCAGCTCAGGTGGCCGTGACTTACCCGTCGAGCTCTCCTCGCTGGAAGTGTAAGTGCCTTTGCCTAACAGGAGGTTCACCATCGTGGGGGAGCTGGCCACTTTCAGGGGCGTCTCGCCTTTCCTGTTGCTCTGCTGCGGGTTCCCTCCGTACCGCAGGAGCAGCTTCACCACCTACAAGACAGTAACACCTGCGTCAGGGCCTGCTGGAGACGCACAGCTCCTCTACCGCTCTGTACAACACTGCTGCCCCTTCCAAGAGCCCCAGGGTCCGACCCGAGAGCAGCCCCTCACGGTCCAAGGCTATGGGAGCCGAGTGCACAGGGATTGCCTGGCGAGGCTCCGGGTGTGGCGGGCGAGGTTGTGGCTCCTCTGTGGGAAGGGCTGTGGCCGCCAGGGCTCCCGCACCCCTCCTGTACTCTCCTTCGGAAAGGCTCTGCCTCCTTTGCATTTTTTCCACCGTTTCTCCTTTGCTGCGAGCAGATGACTTTCCAGGAATCTTCTCACGAAGGCTCTCCCCTCCCGCCAACAGTGAGCTCCTCAGCAGAGTGGTGCCGGAGTGGTCGTGGAGGTCACAGGCAAGAGGTTAGGGAGAAGCGTGTTATGGGGGGTGGGGGATAGAATAGAGGAAACAAAGACCAAGTTTCTGCAAGCTGCTTTATTTTTTATTTTCATTTACATTAGAAAATAAAATAATCTCTCCCTTGCTTGATTTTACAAGAGTAAGGGTGGTCACACGAATGACAGGAACAGCCACGGTGACGTTTCCACAGCTCTGTCCAGCTGCTCATCACCAGCAACCTGCATTTCCTATGCCCAGAGCAGCAACACACTGAACTCAAGTACAAATATGAAATTTAAACCCAACTTCAGTCCAGTTCTGAGACTAGAGCATTCAAAGAATCTGTAATAAAGTTTAATACAGACTCTCGTCGCTCACAGAATCCATTCCCAGTTCGTATAGGACATGTCATACTGTTTAATCGGCACAGAGTTCTTATGTGTGTAAGTTTTCTATTTTAACTACAACAAAACCTCAGGCTTACAATTCTGGAGGTCAGAGGTCAAGGTGCTGGCAGGGCTGGGTCCTTCCTCTCCTCCATCATGGGGGTTGCTGGCAGAATTCAGGTTCTTGCAGGGCTGGGTTGGAGGTCCCCAGTCCCAGCTGCTAGGGGCCACCACACTCCTCGGCTCCTCCTCTAAGGCCAGCAGTGCAGGTACGGCCCTCCTCGGGCTCTACCCTCTCCTGCTTCTGGTATCTCTCGGACTGAGCAGGAAAGGCTCTCAAGCTTTAAGGGCCCATGGCGCTGCCCAGGGCCTGCCAGATGACCTAGGGTGATTTCCCCACCTGAAGCCACGCACTGTTAAGGTCTGGGCGTCACAACACAGGCATCTTGGGGGCCATTATCCTGCCTACCATGCCATAATTTCAGGGTCTTTCATGTTTTTCATAATAAAAAGTTTAAAAGCAGTAATTACAAAAGTATGAAGATGCGCTGGGTGCCCCAGCCCCCTCACCCACCACCACCATTCCCCTGGTGCCTGCCCTTCCCTGCAGTGCTGAGTGAACCCAGACACTACAGAGCTTTCTCCAGTTCGTGTCTCTGAAAGGGCCCATAAAAAACAGAATAAACCATAATGCCGTTCAGCATCTTACCTACAAGTTTAATGGTCACATTTTAACATCAAACACTGACTCAGTGTTCTGAGACCCCTGCTTGTCTCAGAGTCTTCAATCACCCCCCACCCTGCAGGAACGAGCCGTGTCCCAATTGCGCTCCTTAAGGCCAAGGTGCTGCGGGCTTGAGGACCTCCCGCAGTGGCCAGGCGGGGCTTGCTGCAGAGGAGCCTGACGGGCGAGGGCAATGTGCACCCGGCCTTGCTGTCCTGCCTGTAAGCAGGGGCTCTCCACGAAGCTCTTTTGATGACTTCAGTGAGACCCACCCCATCTCCAGGCAGCACCCCTGCTTTCCAGCAGGATGGAGGTGTTAGGGACCCCACGACCTCTCTCGTCCCCCACAGAGGCTGAGACCTCTCAGGCCCACTGCTCTTGGGCTGGCCACAATAGCCACTTTCTAAATCTTGAGTCTATGTCCTATGCACTGGCCACACCTCTTGGTGTTACCTCATTCCAGACGAGAGTGGGTCTGCCTTGCAGGTCTAACAGCCCCACAGTGGTGACGGGGACCAGCAGCAACTCCTGCAGGCCTCCTTCCACTTGGTGGAATCCTTCACCTGCTAAAATCCAACCAGACCTAAACGGCTAGTGGATACGAGCCTTTCCATAGATGGCGCTTGCTGCGAAACCTGTGAGAGGCCGTCCAGGTGCTGACCCCGGATGGGAAAGCTGGAGGCAGACAGAGGGCATAGCTCGGCCTTTAGGGTGAGGGGTGGCAAAAACTTGCTTTCCAGTGCCCCATACAAGGTAACTGGCTAGCTGCAGGGACAAAGCTCCAGAACCACCCAGATGCCAGGACAGGCCAGTGTGAAGGGCCGAAGGGAGATGCCAACCTTGTAGTGTCCGTTGTTGGCAGCATCGTGCAAAGGCGTGTCATCATCCAGGCCCTTGGTGTTCACCTCCGCACCTGCAGCCAGCAGCTGCTTCGCGACATCGTAGTAGCCCCGGTTACAGGCCTCGTGCAGCGCCGTCCAGCCTGGAAACAGACACTCAGGACGTATGTTATGTGATCCTCGGGAACACCACTCCCATCTCTGGAGACAGCGCCCTGAGGATGTGCTAAAAGACAAGGGACAAGCAAGCTGGGGAGCTGCACTGTTGAGGGCTGCAGTTGAGGGAGCAGGTGCCAGCCCAGAGAACCCTGAAATTCTCTGTGGCAACCCTTGTGAGCACAATCCATATGTAGCTTGTTAACCCTACACACTAACAGCTGGCAGGCTCATCTGCATAATCACCCTAAAAGGGCAGGAGGTCAGTGAACACACGGTGTAGCGAACAACAGATCTGGAAGCACAGGTGCCTCTGCAGAACACGGAGGGGAAACACTGTGTCAGAAATGGGGAAGCTGAGGCTGAGTGTGCCTGATGGAGACTGAAGAGCTGCTAAAGCAGGAGCTCCACCAGGGGCACCCAGGCTCGGGCCACACGCTGAAGGTACCTGGGCAGGCAGCTTCTGCCTGGGGAACTGGGAGCCCACCACTGGGTGGTGTGGCTGCACACATTGTGGAAACAGAGGTCAGCCCCCTGGAAGCAAGTGGCAGTGCTCCGGAGAAGCTTCTTTTAGAAAAATGCCTTTTTTGTTGTTGTTAAAAAAAAAAAAAGGTGCTAAATGAGGTTTGGGTCAGACAGCTCTAAACTAGGGCAGTGGGGAAACTCTACAAGGATTCTACACAGACTGTTCTTACTCTTCTGTTCTCCTTACACTGTGGACAGGCAGTCCTGGGGTGTGTGGACCACCTAGGTTTGATGTGGGTATTTTATGTAAAGAAACACAAAATCAAATTCCAATGCTGGGACCCTTAAGAAAAAAATATAGCCCCTGGGTCTGGGGAGGCTCTCTGTCCCAGGCCCAGGCAAGCCCCAGTACCCAGCCCTGTGAAATGAGGGGAGTTCAGAGTGTGGACCGAGCCTGGCGCTCCCAGCTCAGAGGTGCCCTCTGCTGGGAAACACAGCCACTTGCTAGACACGCCAGGGACAGATCCCTCCAGAGGACTGGAAGTGAGGTTTATGAAACACAGCAGATTAAAATGTAAAATTCTTCAGTCCTCTTAAAAATAGGCCAGGCATGGCAGCTCCCAGCTATAATCCCAGTACTTTGGGAAGCCAAGATGTGAGAATGGCTTGAGGCCACGAGTTCAAGCCAGTCTGGGCAACACAGCAAGACCCCCATCTCTGCAAAAAATAAAAAAACTAGCCAGGCATGGCGGTGTGTGTCTGCATTCACTTGGAAGGCTGAGGTGGGAACGTGACTTTAGCCCAAGAGTTCAAAGCTTCAGTGAGCTGTGATTACGCCGCTGTACTCCAGCATGGGTGACAGAGCGAGAGACCCTGTCTAAAATTAAAACCAAGAGCAAACAAGTTTACTATGAAATACTTTCCACGAGACAGTGGTTTCTCCTCAGCAACAGCGAACCCCACTGGAGTGAGTGTGGCTGTGAAAGCCCCGGGCCCTGCAGCGCCCCACGAGGGCACAACCCTCTGACCCAATGGGAGGCTCAGGGCTCCAGAAGGGCCCTTGGGCCCCTGCCAGACACAGGGCGCCCACCTGCGAAGTCCTTGACGTTGACATCCGCCCCCTCGCTGATGAGCTCCTTGATGCGCCGGGCATCCCCACGGATGGCCGCTCGGTGCAGGCGGGTTTCTCCTCGCTCATTTCTCTTGTTCACTTTATCTTTGGTTTTTGAGGCAGAGTTGGGCGTTCCCTTCTGACACACTGTAGACTGGGAGGGGTGCTTTGGTGTTGTGTCCACTGCAGGCCAAGGAGGGGACAGGTGGGCATTACTGTGGGTGCCCCACTCTGTCGAATCCTCAAAAGCCCAGGCCACCATCATGAGGTCCCTCTGCACAGGGCTTGTCCTTCGCACAGGACTGTGACCAAGCAGAGCCCCTTCCCTGCGCCAGGGATCACCCACAGGCCAGGCTCACCTGGGCTGTTGGCAGACTCCTCAGCTGTCATCTGCATGAGAAGGGCCACCTGCTGGCGCTCGGAGAGAGGGTAGCCGGCTCGGATTCCAGACAGCCCCATGCCAAACAGCAGCCCGGCCTTCCGAGTGACAGGTTCCTTCTTAATCCTCTTCCGCTCAGGGCCCTGCTTCTCTGTGAGGCGGGCGAGGGAGAGAGGGAGGAGAGATTTCATGCCATGGTGTCCCCCAAACCCAGGTCCTTACCTAACGTTACGGAGCCCCCTGCGTCCACCTGACACCTTACAGAGCAGAAAGGAAGGCCTGTGAGTGGGGAGAGCACAATGGCGTTGGGAGCGTTGGTGCCGCCCACCTCTCCTCTCAGCAGTGACTGTGAGACCATTTAAACACCTGGTTATCAGCCCCTCAAGTCTGCTAAGGCTGGACCTCCACCGAGCATTCACTCACTCCAGGCACCTCTCCAGGGCCTCCCCAGACCTCGTGCCACACATGAATGCGGTGGGACAGCTTAGCACCGGCGACCTGGCTCACACAGGACAGGTCTCTGTTAAATACACGTGCCTGTAATTAAATTCCACCTTCCCCATCCCTCCTCCAAACAAACAGTGCAGATATAAATGGCAGACACAGTTTAAAACACATCAGTAAATCAAGGCCAACCGGTCAGTACTGTACCTTTCTTCTTGCTTCTAGGCACCTCCATCTCATGGCATGGTGCTTCGAGGAGCGTACCAGCCTTGCAGCACCACAACAGGGACTGGGCTGGAGGCATCTAAAGGCATCAACACAGAGCACTAACAAGACACGGTGTGAGAGCTCGGCTGCTTCCACCTCAGCCTCCTCAAGCGAGGACGCCCTGCACTCATCTGACCCGTTATAGAACGCTAGGCCAGCTTCTAACACATCTCGTGTGCTGTGTCTTTTAAAAGAGGCAGGAGGCAGGGGTGGGGAAGAGAAGACGATGCCCTGAGCACCAAGAGCCGGGGGCATACAAGCTGCCTCTTCCTCTGCCTGACAGTGACCTCCTGTGGATGGAAATCCTCCTCCAGCTGCCCCGTGGGTTCTGGGGTGTTCTAGAAGCTGCCTCCTCCTCTGCCTGATAGTGGTCTACTGTGGATGGAAATGCTCCTCCAGCTGCCCTTTGGGTTCTGGGGTGCTCTAGGTCATAGGGTGTGAACTGCAGAGGTGCAGCCCAGAGGCAGGGCTCTGCAGAGGCCTGACATGGGGAAGAAGAGCCACCAGGGAGACGTGGCCCTCTAAAGCTCTCCTCTGAGGCACCTCCCTTCCCTTCCATTCAGCGCATCCAAGAAGCCTCTCTCTTCAAGGACTTAACTTCTCCCTTGGCTGGTGTCTAACCCTAGAGAAGTGGGTGACATCTGTAACAACGGACTCACTGGATCCCACACCTGCATGGTCACTGCAACACAGAAGGGTCTTAACTGGTCTCAGCTCAGTTCCCAGGGCACAACTCCCTTGCTGTTCACCACCAAAGGTCCCGTGAATGTGCCCACTGATGTGTCCGTCATTTTCCTAAGAAGACACTGCCCACCCACCCTCATTCTTCAAACAGTTATTTTAGGCTCCCTTCTTAAGAATTAGGTCTGTGGCATGCTGAGAATGTGGATTCATGTGTTCTGTGGGCCAACTGGACACATCGACCCCCATCACTCTCATGGGCAAAACCTCAAGTACTGCAGGCTGCCATCACCACCACCAGCTAGTTTTTAAACGGTCCTCAATGCAGAGATCTGAGAAAGCACTTGGGCTCTGGTGCCAGCCCCTCATATAACCTGGCAAATACAGTGGTGGGGAGGCAGCCCTGCCACTGGCCACGAGTCCCAGCCCACTGGCGTATCCACACCTTGGCAGTGAGCTTGGGTCGTAGCTGCCGAGTGGGCGCTTGGCTGTGGGTCGTGGGTCTCTGCGCGCCCCATGCCTTCCCTGCACTCTCCGTGCTGCTGAGTGGGCGCTTGGCTGTGGGTCTCTGCGCGCGCCCCATGCCTTTCCTGCACTCTCCGTGCTGCCGAGTGGGTGCTTGGCCGTGGGTCTCCGCGCGCCCCATGCCTTCCCTGCACTCTCCATGCTGCCAAGTCGGCCAGCTCTCCCTAGGCTGCTTTCCCACAGCCACGTCTAAACAGCAAGAGAAGCAGGCGCGTGCTGCCTCCCTCTAGGAAAGAGGCAGCGAAGGTGCCGGAGAAACCCTGTGCTCTGGGACCCCAGCTCCCCCACCCAAAGTCCTCAAGTACTCCCCTCTCCGGGATAGGGGCCCACGGTCGCCTGGACAGGAAGTTGAGAACCTCTGCAGGACCCTCACCTCCATGACCTAGCCACACACATTCAGAGGCCTGCTCCCTCTGTCACCCAGAGCAGGGGAGTTACTGTTTTAGAGACATAAAGCCTGCTGAAAACACGAGGAAAGCAGAATCCCCGAAACACACAGACTTTGGCAAGGTGCACACAGCACAGGAGACACCGGGGAGTACACGGCATCTCCTCACTCCCCTGCACACTGTCAGAATCAAAAGCAAGTGGGCTAGCCCCATTCTGTGCTGTGTGTGGACACAGGAAGGAGGTGGTGCAGGGTTTGGGCGGCAGTGTGTTCAGATCCCAAAGGGCAGATGTGTCCACGTTCTTAAGTTACCAAAGGGTCCTAGGAGGCATGTGTCAGGTGAACAGGCAGAGGCAGAGGCATCCCTTAGAAGTCAGCCTTTAGACTGGCAGGCCAGGAACCCACACTGCACCCCCGATCCATGGGCAGCGAAGAGCTGCTTTCGGTGGCAAACACAACTTGTCCCGCTCCTGCAGGGTGGCTGCAAGCCCCCAGCCTGCCGTCTCCCATGCAGCAGGCATCCATGTCCAGACTGGGCAGGACTCAGTGCTCCCAGTGACTTCCCGGGAGGGCTCCAGGGCCGGAGCCTCATCCCTCAGGGTCCAGGCCACATCCCTCCTGCTCCCCACCAGACCTCCCCTCTGCTTCTGCTCTGAGCTTTGGTGAAGAAACAAGAGTTCACATGGCCAGGACAGCTTTACATGGCTACCAGCAATTCCCATGGAAGGTGCCGCCAGCCTCCTGAATTATGGTGCCTGGGGCCACCACAGGGACCTCACTCTGCCCCAAACTTAGGAAGCGCTCACTCCCGGGAAGCAGCAACTTTTCACCCAGCTCCCCGAGTACCAAAACAGGACATTTTATTTGTCTGAACACAAAACAGTCCAATGTGAAATCAGATCTCCCAGGATGCCAATTTCTCCACTGTGAGGCAAGCACCTGCAGCTATGAGCATCCAAAAGGCCCACAACACACACCAAACCCCACACAAGCTCTGGACAGCAAACCTGCATGTCTGTCAGGCCTCAGACACTGCCCACTCCAGTGGCCTCTGGGGTAGAGGGAACGCACCACAGAAGCCCCACCCTTGGAGAGAGACCCCTGTATACCACAGCCCGTGGCTCGACAGCATCTGCTCTCCATTCCAGCCCAGCAACGCCATGGTATGAGAGCAGCGGAGTGGGTCCCTGACATGCACACACACCGAAGGCACCCGCACCTTCAGGTGCCACAGAAGCACGTCCCACAGAGGAGACACGCACTGCCTGTCTGCCCTCCTCCCCCGGCCTGGGGCGACCCAGAGGTGTGCGCCCCTGAGAAAGGGCCCTCTGAGAGGATGCAAAACCTGCTCCCTGCCCCTCCACAGTGCAGAGCACAGCGGGTGCGGGGTGCTGTCTGCAGGTAAGAAGAGTGAGAGCACCTAGAGAGCTACCTCTAGGGACCACCATGTCCCTTGGGGTACTCTATGCAGGTGGGATGGGGGGATGTGACCCACCTGGGGGTGCTGTGCTGGTGCAATAGGGTGCTCTGACACGCCTGGGAGTGCTCTGTGTAGGTGGGATGGGGGAATGTGACCCCCAAGGGGGTGGCTCTGTGCAGGTGGGATGGGGGGATGTGACCCCCATGGGGGTGGCTCTGTGCAGGTGGGATGGGGGATGTGACCTCCCTGGGGGTGCTGTGTAGGTGGGATGGGGGGGATGTGACCCCCATGGGGGTGGCTCTGTGCAGGTGGGATGGGGGCATGTGACCTCCAAGGGGGTGTTCTGTGTAGGTGAAATGGGGGGCTGTAACCCACCTGAGGGTGCCCTGCAAGGAACATCATCTCTATCTGGCTGCCTTTTGAGACAAGGTCTTGCTCTGTAGCCAAGGATGGAGTGCAGTGGGGCAATCTCAGCTCACCACGCCTCGGCCTCCTAGACTCAAGCAATCCTCCCACTTTAGCCTCCAGAGTAGCTGGGACCACCGGCGCGTGTGCCACGACATCTGGCTGCTTTAAACATCTTCCCTTTGCTGTTCCGAAAACTTCTCATCAGAGTCATATTTAAATGTGTAATTATTGTTCTTTCTCCTGCGTATAATTGTGTCTTTATGAACCTTGAAAACCCCTCTGGAGCTGCTCTCTCTGCAGCTCGGCCACATTCTCTCCTCCATAGCTCCCCATCTCATTTTCTCTTTCTCTCTCTTTTTTTTTGAGAAGGGAGTCTTGCTCTGTTGCCCACAACCTCTGCCTCCTGGGTTCACCTGATTCTCCTGCCTCAGTCTTCGGAGTAGCTGAAGCTACAGGTGTGCACCACCACACCAGGCTAATTTTCACACTTTTAGTAGAGCCAGGGTTTCATCATGTTGGCTAGCCAGGTCTCAACTTCATCACCTCAGGTGATCTACCCACCTCAGCCTCCCAAAGTGCTGGGATTACAGGTGGGAGCCACCACACCCAGCTTTCTGTGCCCCACTCTAGGCAATTTCTTTTTTTTTTTTTTTGAGACGGAGTTTCGCTCTTGTTGCCCAGGCTGGAGTGCAATGGCGTGATCTCGGCTTACCGCAACCTCCGCCTCCCGGGTTCAGGCAATTCTCCTGCCTCAGCCTCCTGAGTAGCTGGGATTACAGGCACGTGCCATCATGCCCAGCTAATTTTTTGTATTTTAGTAGAGACGGGGTTTCACTATGTTGACCAGGATGGTCTCGATCTCTTGACCTCGTGATCCACCCGCCTCGGCCTCCCAAAGTGCTGGGATTACAGGCGTGAGCCACCACGCCCGGCTGGCAATTTCTTTTGTTAGAACTTCCGATTCACCAATACTTTCTTATGTCCTATCTAATAAGTTACATAATCTGCTCACTGGGTTTTTAATTTCAGTGATTATGGTTTTCATTTCCAGATATTCCACTAGTGCTTTAGAAATATCTGTGTGATACTTGACAGTTTTCAGTCCTCTCACTGCATTCTACTGATGGATACTGTGCATTTAACCATTCCAGCATGTGAGGTCCCTGGGCTGACCCCTGCTGACTCTCTCAGGACAGCTTTCTTCCTCAAGGTCTGTAATTCCCACCAGGCTCTTCATCTATTTGGCCCTCTAAGAGCCAGGAGAAGGTTTGCTTTTGCTGTGGTGGGAGCCTCAGGGAGTATGGGACATTTTCAGCAGCATAAAACAGCACAAATCCAAATGCCAGCAGCATAGAACAGCACACATCCAAATGCCAGCCCCACCAGAGGGCAGGACGGGGTCAGAAGTCTCTGGTGTGACCTCTCAAAGCCCCTCATCCTCCTCACCTGTCGCCTCTTAGCTGGGGGGAGTGTGTCTTCCCTGATAGCCCAAGGTGTCCCCTCTTGAAGGGACAAGCTTTCCGTGGGGTCTGGGCCTACAGCCTTTTCCTCTGCCTCCCTGGAAGGCCTGAGGCTGGGCTCCAAAGCAGAGACCCTCGAAGAGCCCCACAGATGGGGAGCTGAGATGCCTCAGCTACTCATCTAAACAGAAGCCTTTTGCAGCAATCATTTTGCACCTCTAATTTCTAGGCTTTTCCAGGAAGAGTTTTTAGCAGACACACTCCACATAGGAAAATAGGATTCCTATGTCCCACCATAAAATTCTAAGATGTCAGTACACTCTCGATTCTAGTCTACATAGGGATGTTTCCATGGTGATATTTTGAAACAACAGAAAGTTCATGGGCAATGTTACAGCTCATGTAACTGATCAGCAGGGCCAGGCGCAGCTTTGCTGCCAGCCCCACAGGGGTGAGGCACCAATGAGCACGGCTGCTGTGTACAGCTTCTGTTTCATTTGACCTCAAAAATATGCCACCCAAACCAAACATGTGGCCTAGTCCTGATGTTCAAAGCCATGAAATACAGCACTTCTGGCTGCGAAGTCTAAATCACAGCCTGTCTACACGGGGCATGTGGTCCAGATCACCAAAGTTCCTACCTCAGCACTGAGCTCCATACTCACACAACTCCAAGTGAGTGCAGCGTATTCCCATTGACACCCTCCTCAGGCCAGCAAGACAGAAGCTCCGAACAGCCTGTCCTGGGCCAACAAGAGAAGCTGGCAGGGCCACCGCTGAGCAGTGTGGGCCACTGTGTAGTGAGACTGGCTTCTCCTTCCAACTTCCAGGTTTCTCTCCATTTCTGCCTTCTTTCTGTCAATTACCATCATTGATCATTTAAAGACAGGGCCTACACCTATCTGCTGTGTGACTTCAGCCCTCCCCCGCTCTGACAGGGGCTACGGTCATCTCTTAGGCCTTTCAGCTTCAGCTTCTTCTGCAGGGTACGTGAAGGGGTCACACAGAGGTGAGGCTGTGTGCCCAGCCCTTGCCTGCACCATCCCCGTGCCTTCCCCACCTCCAGGCCGAGGACCACAGCAGGGCCAGTTCCATTCCATATAGGAAGCTTGTGGAGGCAAACAGGGTCATGTGGCAATGTGGGAGGAGCAGGGCCCAAGCCCAGTGTTGGTTTCACCAGCATCAGCTGTCACCACAGTGAAGAGGAAAGCAGGAAGGAAGGAAGCAATGCCTGCAAGAGGGCTCAGACGACAACCAAATAAAACAGCTTCCCACCCCGGCCTCCTTTCCACTCACAAAGCGTACTGGGTATTTTAAAACAACCAAGATCAACATCCAAACCTGTGCCGAGGCATCAGTTGTGTCTGTCCCTCCTGCAGGGCACAGGCCTGCCTGGCCCAGTGTGTGGGAGGTGTGAGCATAGGGCTGGGGGTGGGGGGCTCCTCTCTTGAGGGGCACAGGAAGGCTGAAAAATGGTCTCAAAGTCCCACAGCATGGAGCCAGGAGGCAGGGGATGGCCCCTGCGGCCACCTGCTGTGCACACACTGGCTCCTAGTCCTGGAGTCCTCTGAGCAAATCGCCCAGCCTAGGGTGGGCTTGTGGACCCAGCTTGCCTGTGTTGTGCTGACAGCATGGGCCTGGCTGCCAGCCCAAGTGCACTTCTGAGGGGTGTCAGGGAGGCCTTTGCTGCAGCTTGGGGAATACAGAATTTTAAACAGGAAGAAACTCTCCTTTGCTAGTCCAAGCTTCCCTTTGTATGAGAACCTGCTTCCGACTAGAGAGGAAAAATGGTTGAGAAATAGTAGGACCAGAGACCAATCACGCAGAGTTCTTAATCATCTGAAAATATTTTATTTTGATGTGCTTTTTCATGATTGCCTAAATGTGGTTCTTAGGGTAACCCCAGAATCCTCACTGTGCCAACAAGACCTGGCTACCGCCCTCATCTCAACCACCATGGCCTCCACTGCAGTCCCACTCTGCCTGTCTGCGGGCTGCTGGCATGCCAGCGCCCAATGGCCGAGCATCCTCCAGCAGGTTGAAGTCCTCTGTATTCAAAGGCCGGCCCTGCTTTCCTGAGACTCAGGAGGTGGCAGAGGGTCAGCAGCCAGGCCCCCGTGCAGCCAGGAGGGGAGGAAGAGTATGCTGGGCATTCTGGGGAAGGAGATAATGTGGTTGGTAGTCACTGTGGCTCCTGCCTGCCTGAGAGGAACACTAAGGGGGAGGGGCCTGGCCTCGGGCTGGCCATTCCCTGCTGGCCCTGCTTCGTCCTGAGGGAGGCAATGTATGAGGGCTTCCCGCTGTTTGCTAACATCCCCACACAGGTGAGTGCCTTGGACCTTTGGCAATACATGAGCTGAGACCACTGTCCCCGGCACACTGCAGTGCACACGCCCTTCCTGGCCAGAGGCTCCCAGGTGCGCTATGCTCTCCAGGCCCCCACCCTGCCTTCGTGCACAGCCTGGGCCCTGGTGCACTCGCTCTCTCTGCTCGCCCAGGTCCACTGCAGCTGAGCGTGTGGGAGAAGCCTCTTGAACTTCACACACTCGTCGCCTCTAGCACTGGGCAAGGCCTGGCATTCACAGTTCCAAGAAGTCCCACGGATAGCAGTGGCTAAGCCTGCCACTTCCCTCCAGGAATGAGGGAGCAGGAAACATCAGAGCAGCCATCTCTGAAGCACCAGAAGCAAACATGACGTCAGGAAAAACTGAATATGCCACCCACCTAATGCTGAAGGACGGGCATGTGCCCATCAGCACTGTAGAGCGCACACCCAGGCACCAGAGAAAAGGGGGTTATTCACAGGCCAAAGCAAAGTAAGAAAATCATAACTGTTCCCCTTGTTCCAAAGAAACATCCACGTGCAGAGGGCAGGCAGCTTCGGCCCACGGCGCTCCTGACGAGGGCTCCCTCGTGGCTGCCCCAGGACAAGCAGGACCCCGGCGGTCCTAGGCAGGGAGAAGTGAGACTCAGGGTCACAGATGAAGGTGCAGAAGAAACAGCAGGGCAGGAAGCTCCCCAGAACCCCAGGGAGGCCAGGCAATGCTGCGCAGCAACCTCAAAAACATTCACTCATTGACTGATTATTTATTTATCTATTTTATTTTTTTAAGGACAGGATCTTGCTCTGCTGCCCAGGGTGGAGTACAGTGGCACAATCACGGCTCACTGTAGCCTCGACTGCTTGGTCCCAAATCCTGCCGCCAAAGTGCTGCGAGGGTGTGAGCCACTGTGCCTGGCTACTTTTAGATTTTTTAAGTTTTAGGAAAATTTATACATATAAAAAAATAAAGTAGTATAATTTGAAGCGAACCCCAGATATCCTATAATTTATGATGAATGCTGTCAGTGGTAAGGCTTTTTAAGCTGAGACCACCACTGAATTGGTAGAGGACAGACTTCAAACGCAGATATGAGAGACCCCTGGCAGTTAGGGCAGCAGAGCAGGGCAGCCCAGAGGGGATCCAAGTCCCAGGGCAGGCTGGTCTGAGTCGGCTGCGTGGGCAGAGCTGTCTCAGGGCCGGGACGTGGCAGGTGCCTTCCCAGTCCTTGCTGCACCTACAGCCCTAATAGAGGCTGGTCCTGGGACCGGCTCTTGCCCAGCACTCTGGAAGGCGCAAAGGTGATTCTGTCACATGATCCTATCTACCTGGTCAGCCACAGACTCCACGCAGCTGTGCCAGGACCACAGAGATGCATAACCTCAGGGGCTGCTTTAAACTGGGCTCTGATTCACAACAAGACAGAGCCATGGTGATCTTGGCAGGCCGCCCCTAGCCCTGACTAAGCACTGCAGAGGCCAAACCTCCACAGGACTGGACCACGGGCAGGGCTGACTCCACCCTGCGTCTCGGAGGTGGGAGCCACCCACAAGGCAACATGGTGGTCTCTGAGGGAGGTGTGCCAGCCTCCCCCACTCAGGCACAGCCAACATATCCGGCACGGTGGTGACCCTGCAATCCTCCCACCATGGCAAAAGGCACTGGCCATGCCTGCTCAGGAGAGTGCTGCAGGGACACTGCGGGAGAAGAACCTGGTAAGGATGCCCGGGGGCACCCACACCCCTCCAGAGGGGCCTGACTCCTGGGGACCAGAGAGGAGTCTCCTATCCATCACTTGTCCATTAACTCTGACCAGTGTTTCTCTTCTCATCCCTACTGTGGCCACCAGACAGGCACAGCTGAGGTGTGCACTTCACCCTCTATCCCACTTGCTTCTGGGCAAGAACTGCTCCTCTGGAGGAAGGAGAGGGGCACAGAGTGTGTGAGAGCCACAGGGCCCAGCAGCCCACCTCCTGGCCCAGGGTGGGGCTGAACACACTGGAGTGGGACTGGCTACCTTAAGAGGGTCCTGGTTAAAATGCAAGCTTCTAGGATAAGCAACACCCCACACTCACACATCGGAACAATCTTCGTTGGAAATTGAGCTTTGCAACGTTAAACAAAGCCTATATACAGGAAGTGATTTAAATTGGCTCTGAAAGAATCATAAACACAGGTGGACAAATATTACGTTTCCTGTGTCTTTCTGGCTGGGCGTGAAGGCCCATGCCTGTAATCCCAGCTACTCAGGAGTCTGAGGCAGGAGAATTGCTTGAACCTGGGAGGCGGAGGTTGGGGTGAGCCGAGAAAGCTCCACTGTACTCTAGCCTGGGTGACAGAGTGAGACTCTGTCTCCAGAAAAAAAAAAAAAAAAAGGTTCTTTATTGGTTTGCTACCTCACAGGGATTCTCCCTACCTGTCCTCACCTGGGCCTGCCCCTCACAGAGAAAGGACGTGGTGTTCAACATACGGTTCCAGGAGCGCTAAGGGCTGTGGCAGAAAATATCCCCAAGACCTACAGAGAGCGAGAGTGGACTCAGTGAGCGGTGGGGCTGGCACCACGCAGGTGCCACCCATCAAAAGACCCTGGAGGCTTCCGATGGCACAACGGGGCCTTAGGCAACAGCTTCTCTCCACCAGGACGGAACACCCAACACAAAGACACCTGACCAGCCAGAGGGGTTGGGCACCAGGTAGGCCTCGGAACACCACCTCACCCAGTTCGGATAACTCTCCCAGGAAGCAGAAGCGCACATGCTTGTCTCATTAACCCTTTCAGCAACACTTCCAGAGACATCACAGAGACACCTCAGAGGCCTGAAGCCAACTCCCACATGGCCACTATGCAAAGTGCTAACAGCTACGTATGAACATGACGGCCTCCTACACCAAAACCAGCATGGGTACCAAAGAGAGTAAACACAGGGTTTTCAGGCCTGGAGTGATTTTCTCTAGGCCTAAAGCCTGAGTACACAGCAGCTGAGAGCTCTGGGGAGCTGCCCAGGCCCTCCCTTCTGGGGGCTAAGGTCCTCACACAATCCGTCCACACATTCTCCACTTGTGCCTCCCACTGCACTTCCTCGAAGCTGTCCACTGCTGGGAAGAGGCACCATCCCCTGGCCTTTGCTGCTGTCCCTACAGCCTTCCTGTCCCCAAATGTGCTGGCCATGTACCTGGCACTGCACCACCCCCTCACTTCCTGTCTGGGAAAACCAGCCCTCTCTGCTGGCTTTTCACTTGGCAGAGTCTCTACCTGGTTACTGTGAGCACATCCCGGGAGCACCCCAAGCAGGGCTGGGCCAGGGGAGAACGGGCCTCTGCAGCAGCCACACAATCATAAAGGCTGAAGCTTCCTGCGCTGTGCTGACAAAAGCTGGGGCACAGATCCTCATTTCTTCAACCATCTCAGTATCATGAGCTTCTCTCACTTTGACCACTTCCCCATCTGATACCAACCCCACATCCTGGCATAGCCTCTGCACTTTGTGGTACGGCTGCATCTGGAGTCTTAGGAAGCCAGGGACAGAACCCTGGGCCTGACTCAGAGCTCTCCTGGTTCACTCCAGTCTCTGTGGTCAGCCTAGTGCTCTACTGCATCCAACCTTCCCCAGCAGGGCTGTAGAGAAAACGGATGACCAGGAGGACAAGGAGGCCTCTGGGCACAAGAATCACCGAAGAGCAAGCACGGCCAGCACAGAGGCCCGGGCTCCCCACTCAGCAGCTCAAGACAGAATCTGCTGGAAAGCGGGAAATGCAGGAGGCGCTGACCACACCAGGAGCATGTGCAATAAATACACATGGGCTCGCACATGGGCACAAACCGGCACACATACACATGGGCACAGACATACACAGGCACACACACGGGCAGACACACACACACACACACACACACACACACACACGGACATATACAGGCAGGTACACGGGCACACACACAAGCATGCACACACAGCACACATGCGCAGACATACATGTAGAAACACACATAGGCACATCCACACAGATGCACACACATACACACGGGCACATCCAGGCAGACATGGGCAGATGCACACCCATGGGCGCACGCACGAGTACACACACACACACACACACACACACACACACACGCGGACACACACATTCCTGCTCTGCAGCCTCAGACCCCACCTGGACTTAGGAAGACCTCCCTGGCTCCTGCTCACTTCTAAGGCTCCTTTTGGTTTTTACTACAAATGATGGAGTTTCTTCCTGTGCCTTTGTGGCCCTGAGGGGAACCATGGACTCCCTCCTGTGCCCAGCTGTCAGAAGACCCACAGGTGAGCAGCCCCAGACCTCGCCCAGGGCTGGACGTGCACTAGGCATCTCCATGCGTGAGGGACCCAAGGGTGCAGCTCTCCAATCAGCCCCATGGGGCTGAGCCTCGAGTGAAGAGGAGGTGGCGCATGGGCTCCTCCCCTGCTGCCCCTGGCCTGGACAGCTTGCAGAGCGCTTGAGTGGGTCCTAGCGCAAAGCTGGGATGGGCGGGTGGGGGCCGGGGATGCCCATAGAGGGTACACTGCAAGAGGGGCTGCAAGCTGGTACCTGTGTCCGAGTCCTTCTGCTCCCCATTGGCACCTGCGGTAAAGGGCAGCTTCCGCTTGCTGGCTCGCTCCCTCACCTCCTTCCCGCCATCGCCACGCTCCAGCTTTGGGGTCTTGGTTAGAGAAACTTTATCTTTATCCTAGAAAAGAAAGGGATGCTTTCAGTCATTATTCCTAAATTGAATGCTCAAGCTCAGTGTCCACTAAGATTCTGTTTCATGTGCCAGGAGAAGCAGATCTCTTATGCGGGCAATGAACGCCCTTCCTGCACTCCAGGGCGTGGCTGGGTGAGGCTGGTCACCGACCGCAGAACCTTCATCCAGAAGCCTGGGGCCTGGCTGTGGCTCAGCCCTGACTCTGGCCCACGGTTAGTCCCGTGCACCTGAGGGACTCCCGGAAAATCACTGGTGTGTGTGTGGAGAAAGCAGAGGCGGCAGACACGCGCTACCTCCTACTCCATTCCTGCCTTCCTGGGGAAGTACTAAACAACGAAGAAAAACCAGGGCTTTGCCTTCTCCAAAGAGAGGCACTGCCACTCATAGCTACGTTCCCATCAGGAATCTCGCTGTGGAGTGAAGGCTGGCAGGGCCTCCAGGACATGCGTGTCCTCCCCAGGGGAGCGGCCAGGCTAGGCTCCCTCCACCCTCAGTTCTGGGAGCTGGCACTCCTTCCTCTGCACACATCTCATGTGGGCTGTGCTGCAGTTTTGCCTTTTCCATTCTTGAACATGGACTTGTCCGCTATTCTAGAGGCCACTGCG
The DNA here is from genome assembly GCF_048565385.1 of Saimiri boliviensis. Classification (NCBI taxonomy): domain Eukaryota; kingdom Metazoa; phylum Chordata; class Mammalia; order Primates; family Cebidae; genus Saimiri; species Saimiri boliviensis. Next base: position 141,167,370 of record NC_133449.1, on the reverse strand, counting down.
CACCCCCAGCCCCCATCTCTCATCTCCTCAAGAGGCAGGAGGAACCCTGTGGGGTAGCAGAGCCCCCTGCAGGTCTGAGTGCAAGGCCCACCCAGCGGGCAAGACGCAGGGCAGGACCAAGCAGCTCCAACTCCAGCCCCAGCCGCAAGGTTGGCCTTGAGCAAGTGTGTCTCATGGGCATAATCCACTGGCCGGAGGACGTGCCCTGGGGATGGGGATTGGGGGCCGGTGTGACACACACAGTGCTTGGGACACAGGGTTTCTGTAATTTCTGCAGTCTCCTGAACGGTACCGTGCAGGGGAGGTCACAAGACATGTATGGAATGGCACAACTGGGAGCCATGGAGGGAGAGGGAGAGGGTGGGGAGCCCAATCTCAAACCCAGGTAGCAGAGCATGCAACAGTGGAAGCCCCGAGACAGACTCAGCCACTGCCAGCGCTGTCATAGCACCCTCCTCTCACAGAGCAGACAGGAGCACTGCGGTGGGAGTGGGGGAAGCCCCGAGACAGACTCAGGCACTGCCAACACTGTCACGGCACCCCCTCTCAGAGTAGACGGAAGCACCAGCGGCGGGTCAGGGGGGTGGGCGGGCAGGCTGACCTGGCTCAGGTTGTTCACTGGAGTCTTACAGATTCTCGTCAGCACCAGGACTGGACAGACACAGCAACTCCACTCCCTGGCCTCTCCAGTACACATCAGAGGTGGAGGCTCCAGAAATGGCGACTTCCCTGACATGGGGCACCAGCAGACCCACAGGGAAGATGCCAGGGCAGCACCCACCCACACCAACCAAGCATGTCACACACAGAGGTCCTGGGTGCTGCATGTCGCTGCCATCATGGACAGCACTGTCCCCAGAAGCACACTGCCCCCTTCCCCACCAGTAAGCCTTCCTTCTGGAATGTCCCCTGAGTAAGCTGCCGGCAAATAAAGTGCAGTGGTCAGCAGCACCCTCAGAGCACTGGAGGCCTCCTTGGCTGCTCCGGGGCTGAGACGCTCAACTATTCTGAGAAGCCCAAGCACCCCCAGCCATAGTCCTGCCTCCTGGGGCCCAGATGCATCTTCTAGCTCAACTGGTCAACACTACACCCACCAAACCTGGCAGTTAATCAGCAACATCCCTGAGTGACCATGGGAGAGACTTCCAGAACATGCTGCAAGCTTGTTTCACGAAGGCATCCGAAGTGAAAGAGAAGCTGCCAAGCAAGACCTGAGTCATGGCCGTGTGCCCACCTCTCTAGTGAGCATGGGGATACGAGGAGGGTGCCAGGCAGACCTCGGGGGGAGACGGGGCCTCAGGAGCGTGACACCCACCCTGGTAGGGCAGGTCCCTCCTGGCCCTTGGCCTGTGTGCCCGGATGCAGCTCGCCCGCTGCCTGGTTGCATCTCCAGAGCTTTTCGGCGCCCCCACCTCCCCTGCTACAGAGTGCAGTCCCCACTCACTGGAATGAGAGAGGCATTTTCCACAGGGCCGGCGAATGCCAGGAAAGAATGGCACACACCAGGAAGAAGCGTATCTTAAACCCCTTCCTCCAAGAACACTCCTGGCCCAGGAGAGGGTTCTACCAAACATCCGAGGAGGCTATCATAACCTTAATTTCAGAACTTGAACAGGGTATTCCATGAAAAGAATATTATAAACCAACATACCTTATGAACACAGACAGGATATATATATGGTAACACAAATGATAGGAATAGGAATAGATTTGAGAATGCAAGCAATTTAAAATGCAATGTATTTTACCACATTAAGAAACTAAAGGAAAGAAAATCGTGCTCATTTCAAGAGCTACAGAAAAGGCCTGTGATAAAATTCAACACTGTTATGTGGGAGAAAAAAACCCCAAACTAATCAAAGGCCTCCAGGAAGCCTGGGCAGAAGGAAGGCTGTCCCCAGGGCCAGGGATGAAGGCAAGAAAGCCTACAGGGACACCCCAGGAAAAACAGAAACAAAAGGCCTGACAGGCACTTCACAAAAGAAAATATCCAAATAGACAATGAACATTCAAAAGGGTTTCTCATCAGGAAAAAGCAAATCACAGCCACCAGGAGATGTATGCCAGCACTTCCGCCAGGACGGCTGGGAGAAGACGGGCTCTGCCCCAGCAAACGCCAGCAAGGCTTCGCAGGAGAGCTGCAAATGAGTTTCCCATGACGTGGACTGAAAGGAGTGTGTGTGTTTACAAGCGAGTACAGGGACACTCACGGCAGTTTTCTTTGTAATACAAAAAATGACACAACTAAACTACCTGTCCAAAGGCAAATGAACAATTCTAGAATACAAATGAAGTGTTGTAGTGGGTGTGCACAGCGTGAACACAGGAGGTGCATGCCATAAACATGGGATGCACGGCATGAGCACGGGGTGCTCGCCATAACTATGGCGTAAGCACCATGAACACGTGGTGTATGCCGTGAACAGAGAAACCAAGCTGGGAACGTGTGTACCCCAAAGATAGGGCCTGCCCTGGAATCAGACTGGACTCAATCCCTGCCGCTGAGGAAAACAAAAGTACTAACAATCTTAACATGACATGACTGCACACATGAAACATGCGAAGGCATACACAGCTCAACTACTCAAGTTCGTAAGTGGATGAGAGAACATGCTGGATACAGAAAGTGAAGGCTTCTGTCTGACCATGAACAATCAGGACATGACAGCAAGAAAGACAATGAGCTGTGCAGGGAAAGCAAACACTGGCAGCCAGAGAGGCAGCTGCTCTCTACACGGACAACCACGAACATGACTGAGAAAACATGGAGCAGACATGAAGAGCACAGGGAGCTATCAGGCTCATGACAGACAGGCACAACACCGGTGCGGCAGCTCCCCAGAGGGAGTTTCACCGTTGCATTAGAGCGAGCAAAGAAAGTCAACACTAAGACAAAAGTGTGCCAAATTGCAGGGTCTTTATTGCCAATGGCCACGGAAGACTCACGTCTCTCCAACCCGTGGCCCTGAAAGGAGGGTGTCAAGACTTTTTATGCCCGTAAACTACCTTCTGGGCAGGGGTGGGGTCGAGGGGCTTCGGATATTCCGACTGTTAAACTTAAGTGATTAACAGAAGTCAAAATAAGCGTTAGTTTACACGGTGCCTGGGTAGGAAGTTACAGACCTTAGTTACTTATTACAAGTCGCAGAGGCCAAGATGGCGTGGGTTTGGACAGCTTGCCTGTCACATCAGGGTTACAGAGAGCAGTTTCAACAGAAAGCTGAGGTCTTGTGGAGGTATGCAGTTTTATGGGGCTTTTAACATGTCACATTCCTTCCTTGTTTTATTTATAGGAATTAAATTATTAATTTCTCTAGTAGGTCAGTATTGTTTGTTTGTTTTAAGGGGCATTTGCTATAGGGATTTACAGCATGGATTAGGGTGGCGAAGGTGGTGACTGAGAAGAGTGCATAAGTTTTAGTTTTAGTGAATTAGGGGATGAATGGTTGACGCTCTACTGTTTCTTCAGTGGGGCAGTCTTGACGTGGGTGTGATGAATTTAGGCTGTTAGTCCGTCTACCTTGAGTGCAGTGGGTGTGGTCTGGATAACCCGTGTAGAGTCCCTTTCAATGGAGGGGTGAGGCCTGAGGTGGCGAATCTTTTAACAAGGACAGTCTCCCGGCTGGAATGGGTGTGTCGGCTGGCCTGCAAGGTCTATTGGGGTGGGACGGGTCGGTGTCCTTAATGAGCTGGTGTACTTGGGATTGAACAGGCTGGAGTGCCTGTAAGCACTTAAGGAGTGTATAGTTATGGACTTCAGCATGTATGGTATCTGTGGGTCTGGGGAGTAAGGGAGAGGGGCCTGCCGAACATGATTTTAAAAGGGGAGACATTTTTTTGATAGGGTGTGCATCAGACGCGGAGGAGGACAAAAGGAAGCAGGCTGACTTAGTTTTTATCAGTTTTTAGGGTAAATTTTGTCAGGGTTTTTTTAGGGTCTGGTTTATTCGTTTGACCTGTTCTGAATTCTGGGAACAACAGGTATAGTATAATTTTTAGGATATAGCCAGGGCCTTGGCTAGGCCTTGAGAAATTTGTATAGTAAAGGCGGACCTAATCTGACTTTAGTGTTAGAGGGAGGTCGAACCGAGGAACAAGGTCTTGTAATAGTTTTTTTGTGTGTGCGTGACCATCAAAGTAGTTTCGGACTTAGTGGGGAAGGCCTTGACTCATTTAGAGAATATATTTATACATACAAGGAGGTATTTATAGTTATTTATTGGGGGCTTTATTTTAGTGAAATTTACTTCGTAGTGTTTTTCAGGGCTAGTTTTTTTGAGTCTTATTTTTACTTGGCTAGACCTGGTATTTTTCGGATTTACTTAGGCTTATATATTATATTGAGTAGTGATTTTTCTGATAAGATTATGTAAGTGGGGAATGTAGTACTTGGCTTTTAGTAGTTTAGTTAGTTTGGTTTGTCTTAAGTGAGTGGCCTGGTATGTGTCTTTTGTAGTGTATTAATGTCACTGTTGGGCTTGTATATACTCTTTAGTAGGGCTAGGATTTTTTTTTGTTTTTGATTTTTTTTTTTAATAGTCTTATGTATATGAGTCGTAGTAAAGGCATACCAGCTGTCTGTATAAATGTTGACAGTTCTTTTTTCATCTAGTACAAGGCTTTTGTTAGAGCTATGAGTTCTGCTTTCTGGGCCGAGGTTCTATGAGGAAGGGCCTGGGCCCAAATAACCCTATTGAGAGTGACCAGGGCTGTCCTGGCATACCTGACTCTACTGACTATGAAGCTGTGGTAGTATAATTAAGGTATGCAGTTTTATGGGACTTTTACCATGTCACACCACATTCGAAGCAATCCAGTCCAAATCTTAGCAAGCCGTTTGAGGAAATCAACCAGCTAATTCCAAAATGGATATGGAAATGGAAAGGACAATTCTAAAGAACAGCAGCCCTACGCACCTGGGTCCCAAGCCTGCAAGCCAAGAGTCATCAACACAGGGTGTCCTGGAGAAAGGACACAGAGTCCATGGGCTTTGCACAGAGCAGAAACCACAACCACAGCTCCCTGGTGACAAAGGCTCCATGTCACCCTCCATGGGGAAGCACACCCAATAGCCCTAAAACTACGTGAAGATGAGCTACAGATGAATCACATATGGAAGCTTCTAGAACACAGCACGGGAGGACATGTTCACAACCAGATGACAACGGAGAACACACAGCACAGCACCGTGAGACGCCACCACATCTCTGATGTCAGAGTGTCAGTCGCTAACGTCAGTTCCACACACTAAGTGTTGGCAGGGATGCGGACTCCCTGGTGGTTCTTGGGGAACACTGGCTCATCCACAAAAGGGCCCACAAACGCTGGGCAAAGCCACACCCACAAGGGGAGGAAACACCGACAGGAGCAAAATCCTGCAAGTCAGACGCAGTGCAGAGCGACGAGTGTCTCCCATGGAAATCTCCACAGCTGAAGCCTACCCGTGGAGAGAGAAGTCAGAGCAGAGGTGACTTCTTGTACGGGGAACGTTACTGAAGGCCCCTAGGACCCTGGAAATACTGTGTGTTCTCAGTGGGTGGTGATTATCCCTGGTTTTACAGATGAAATACCAGCTATAGTGTATATTTATATTTCACTTAAAAAGTTCACAAATTTCTTTTTCACCTCCCAGCTCAGGACACCTCAATGAGCTGTGCAGGGAAAAGCAAACATGGGCAAGATGCCTGCAGACATGAGGGCTCCCCCAAAGCTGCCTACAAGGCTGACTGTGGCACAGCCATCAGGAAGGCAGTGCCCATCAACCTGGGCTCAGAACCTGCAGTGTGTGTGGCTGTGGTGGGACAGGCCCTGTTTCGGCCCCTTTGAGCTTTCCCCGCAAGCACAAGAGGGCTGTTAGCGGGACCCACCTGTGCATGTTACAGAATGATTTTATCAGGCACCTCCTGTACAGCCACATGATGCTCCAAGAACCACCAGATGGTGACATCCAAGGCACAAAGACCCTGTAGGGCCCACCGGTCCGTTGATCACCTGGCTTCTTCCCACAACACAAGGTAGGTGGGCTCTGCACATGCCATACACAGATTCCGCATCACACCATGATTTGCACTCACAGGAAGCACACAGAGAGGAAAGACAGTTGCAGTAACTGAAAACTGGCCGTGTCTGCTTGACACCCTACCCCTGGTGCTCCTTCTTTCTCTGAGTGGCCACAGCAGAAGGATCCGGTAAGAACAAAAGGTGTGTTGGCCACTGACAGCAGCACAGGGGTGCTGCCCAGTTACTCCAGCTCCGTTCCCCGCTCAGCTGCCTCAGCACCCCAAGCTGCTTGTGTGTGGGGTCTGCTTGTGGGCCATTCACCCATGGGCCTGTCCTGCTGCCCAGGACGCACATTACCTCATGCCTGTGGCTTCACGGGGAGCACTGAACATGCACTGTCTGCGTCCTGCAATTCTGTTCTTTCTCAAGGTGGCTTTGGTTATTCTAGGTCCTTGGAATTTCCCTATTAACTTTGGAATCATCTTATGAATTTCTACCCAAAAAAAGTCCACAGGGATTCTGACTGGCATTATGCTGAATCCATACATCCATGTGGAGAGAGACGGCATCTGAACAATCTCGAGAGTTTCCTGATCAATGAATACTGTATAACTCTACACTTAGGGTTCCTCAACTTCTCTCAGTAGTATTTTGCAGCTTTCAGGTTACAGGTCTTGCAGCACATCCTTAGTCAAATTTATCCCAAAATCATCTGTATTTCTGATACTACAGCAAACATATTTTTACAGTTTCAGCCCTCTATGATTTTCGAATACTATTTAGAAATGCACTTTTGCATACTGGCTTTGCACTGTAACACCACACTAGGCTCGTTTATTCTTGGAGCTTCTGTATAGACAGCTCAGGATTTCTCCGGAAATGTGGGTGAATAAAGACTGCATTCCTCCTTCCTCTCCAGTCTGCCTTTCCTGTAGCTGACCGTGCTGCCTGGAGCCTGCAGGGAGAGGCAGTGGAGATGGCCAGGGTTTCTCTGCCCTCGATTTTCGGTGGAAAGAATTCAGTCTTGGACATTAAATATGACGTGAGTTGTAAGTCTGTCACAGATGCTCTGTATTAGGTTGAGAAAATTCCCCTCTATCCCTAGTTTGCAGAAATTGTTTTAAAATAATGAACGGGTGTTGACATTTGTCAAATGTTTTTGCTGCATTCGTTGCTATGATCACATGGTTTTCTTTTCTTAGTTTGATAATATAACAATTTGAACTGATTGATACTGGATGTTCAAACTTGAACGCTTGGTATAAACCCTGCTTGGTCATGGTACATTGTTCATTTTATATACTGATGAATTCAATTTGCTAAAATTATTTTTAAAAATGTTTATGTCTGTGTTCATGAGGGCCACTGGTCTGTAGTTTTCTTATCCAGTAGTATCTCTCTCTGGCTTTGGTATCAGTATGGTACTGATGGAACAACTGCCTATCTAGATATAAAACATGACCTCTATGCTTACACTTCACAGCACAAAAACTTACCAGAAATGGAGCACAGACCCATATCTAAAAACCAACACTGTAAAACCTACAGAACACAGGAAAAAATTTTCTAGCCTTCATTTGCCAAATATATGATTTTAAAAGAGAGCATGAGTTCTAGAAGAAAAAATTAAACAGAGTGGACTTCTATATTGGAAGTGAGGGAAGAATGAAAGCACAAGTGACTGCCCAGAGCACCCTATGCACCACTGTCTCAGGACCCGGAGCACCTTATGCACCACTGTCTCAGGACCCGGAGCACCCTATCCATCACTGTGTCAGGAACCGGAGCACCCTATCCATCACTGTGTCAGGAACCGGAGCACCCGATGCACCACTGTCTCAGGACCCGGAGCACCCTATCCACCACTGTCTCAGGACCCGGAGCACCCTATCCACCACTGTCTCAGGACCCGGAGCACCCTATCCACCACTGTCTCAGGACCCGGAGCACACTATGCACCACTGTCTCAGGACCCGGAGCACCCTATCCACCAGTGTCTCAGGACCCAGAGCACCCTATGCACCACTAAGGACCCAGAGCCAAGAGGACTTCCTTAGCTTTCACGTCCTTAAAGTGGGACGTTTTTGCTTTATTCTCTTAATGAAAATCAGGAAAAGGAACACAGGGAAGGACTTCTGCTTTTTTTTTTCTTTTGTTTTTTCCCCCCGAGACAGTCTCACTCTGTTGTTGCCCAGGCTGCAGTGCAGTGGCACGATCTCAGCTCACTTCAGTCTATGCCTCCCTAGTTCAAGTGATTCTCCTGCCTCTGCCTCCCAAGTGGGATTACAGGCATGCACCACTATGCCCAGCTAATTTTTCTATTTTTAGTAGAGACAGGGTTTCACATGTTGGCCAGCCTGGTCTCAAACTCCTGACTTTAGGTGATCCTCATGTCTTGGCCTCCCAAAGTGCTGGGATTATAGGCCCAGGCCACTGTGCCCAGCCAGGACTTCCACTTCTTAAAACGTGATGCGAGAACCTGAGGGGCTCAGCATTCACAGCACTGGGTGAGCCTCAGTGCAGACACCATGTAGCAGAGCTGAGAACACAGAGAATGCAAATTCACTCCTTCAGAGCTAAACCTGTGGTGGGAGGAGACAGAGACCGAGTGTTCTGAGAGAGGAACAGCACAGGGGAGGGTGGGACGGAGTTGGCACGCAGGCATGTGAACTGGGTGGTGGGTAAGCAGAAGTGGTCAGAGCTTGCTAGGATGTGCGGGGCCGGTCGGCCACAGGCTCTGTGCTCTGAGCCCAAAGACTGGCAAGAGAAGTGGACCCAAGTCTGGCAAACCCGGCTTCCTCTGTGATGCTGCTCTACATCCTATGTCCTTTTCTGCCTTATTGAAAAGGGTGGACAGAAACCACCCTCTCCAAGATCCCATGTGGGCCCATAATGGCCTGAGGCCTGTCTGAGCCTGAGGCAGAGCTGACACTCAGGCGGCGGCTGGGCCCAACTTTGCCCTCGTGTGCTCTTGCCATCACACACAGTCTCCTGCTCCTCCAAGGATGAGTTCTGTGCTCTGTTCTGAGTAGACCCCATCCGAGACCTGCTCACGAAGCCACAGCTCGAGGTGGGACACAGCAAAGCCTGGGCACCTGCCTCCCAGCTTCTCACCTAAGATGACTTCTTGAATAATTGTCTTGATGTAGCTCACAACACCCCTCACCTGCAGCACTGACAAAACTACCTTCGGGGAGGGGCCTCAGACCGGACAGGAGTCTGTAACTGATGCAGACTGGGGGGTTTCCGCTGAGACTTGCTGGAGTGCTCACATGCGTAGTTCTCAACAGCAGCCTCTGTGCCGACGGCCGCCACCTCCAGCTTCTCAGCCTCCACACAGCTCGCAGGGTCTGAGTGGGGCTGCAAATGCGGGCTCGTAACAGGATCCAGGCGCTCAGGTGACTCTGCTGGCTGAGACGCTGTCTGTGCTCTGGGTGGCATGCACGGAGCACAGTAAGACCGTACGACTGAGCCATGGGGCTGGGGACGATGCTGCTCTCTGGCGGCCCTAGATACCTCTGGATCAGAACACACTCAATGATGCAGACACCTGCTGCTGCTTCCTGAGGCAGCCTGGCAGTTCTAGGATTACGTGGCCAGCAGTGGTGAGAGACTGCCTCCCAGAGGGGGCCCTGAGAGAAGCCCCTTCTCTGGCGTGCTTGAGACTGTGTAAGAGACAAGAACAAGCTGTCAGGTCAGCATGGCCCCAGGATTGGGCTGGGCTCCGTTTCCATCTTCCATGTATTTGGCATGGAGATCAAGATTCTTTCAGAAAAATCTAAAAATATATTGTTTTTGATAACATAAAACTTTATCAGAGGAAATGGGAGTTTATGGAAGAAAACTGAGCAGAAGCCATTTCAGCCTATGCCAGGAGAAGGGCATGTCAGACGTGTGCACCTGAGTGCTGGCACTCTGGCATCACTCCCTCCCTAAGGAATCCAGCTTCTAATAGCAGCTGCAAACAGGGGTGCATTTTCCCAGACATTCTATTTCAAGCTACTGTTTAAGGTAAGAAAGCTCAACTAGGTCTGAGAGCTCCCACTCCCTGTAATACATTTAAAATTCGTCTGCCTCCATGAGAAAACTGCCTGGCTTTACTGTGAGTAGTTTAAAAAACAAAACAAAACAAAACAAAACCTAAAACCCAGGACAGGCTGGATGTGGTAGTTCATGCCTGTAATCCTAGCACATTGGGAGGCCAGGGCTGAAGGTTCGCTTGAGCTTGGAAGTTTGAAGACCTGCCTGGGCAACATGGTAAGACCTTGTCTCTACAAAAAATACAAAAATTAGCTGGGTGTGGTGGTATGTTCCTGTGGCCCCAGCTACTAAGGATGCTGAAGTAGGAGGACTGCTTGAGCCCAGGGTTGGGGCAGAAGTTGCAGTGAGCTCAGCTTATACCACTGCACTCCAGCCTGTGTGACAGAGCCAAACCATGTTTCAAAATGAACAAAAAAACAAAAACTCACAACCGAACCCAGAACACAGCAACCTAACTGGAAAAACCCAGAGTTAAATCCATGCATCCCTCACAGCACATGTGTGAAGAGAGCTTGCATCTACAATATCAGAACCAGTGAAGCCAAGTCTCTCTACTCCTTAGCTAAGAGAACAACTCACAGCAGCTGAGAACACACGTCAGTGGTGGGGCTGCGTACAAGTCAGGACACCCTGCCCTCATGAGCCGACACAACCTGCTGGCTCCCCTGGTCTTTCTCTTGCTGCCCTGCCTGGATTGCCTTCCCTCCAAGTCCACTGATGCAGGGCTCCCCCACGGACGGCAGGCTGGTGTGTCCAATTGCTCAGAATCCCTCCTCAATAAGCATTTCTGAGACCTGAGCCAAAGCAGCTGATTCTTCCCTCCGCTGCTCATTCATCTTCATCAGACCAGGCACACAGATGAATGGGGGTGACAGGTGCCATCAACACCAGAGCAAGGATCTCCTTTCCCCACGTGCCTTCTGCATCCTACCCAGGCTGCCACTATCACTCTTATCCTAAAACCTGTCGGCAGGAGGCTGGGATCCTCCGTGAGTACAGGCCAGGTTCATTCAGCAATCCGTTCACACAGCCACTCCAGAACTCCAGCGTCAGACTCCCAAGGGCACAACCCAAACATCTTTTTCCTAGAGCACAGCCCAGGTACAGAAGCCAAGAAACCCTTTCGGAGACCCTCACTCACATCACCATGTGAACATAACACACGGTTCATACCTCCAAGCTCTCAGGCTGAGACCACACCACACACAACCTTTTTGGGAGACAGTTCCAGCTCTCCGTGGGGAATTCTTCAACGCATAAAAGCAGCGCTCAGTCGAGGCATGGAATGTGCTGAAGCTGAAGCTTCGCAGCAGCAGCAGGAACTCAAGGGGACGGGGTGAGGCCTGGGCTGTGTGCATAGCATTCTGCACCCTTGCAGAGCTGCGCTGCTCCCCATGAATGCCGAGTCCCGGGACCCAACCCCATGAGATGCGGAAGATGAGGCCAGGGCGGCAACATGAAGCTGTCCCAACACTCCAAGCGCTTAGCCACAAAAGAGCAGGAACCATCAGGAAGAGTGATCCGCCCTGGTGCCTTTCTGCCTCACCTCTGACAGCTGCACGTTTGCACCGACCACCCATCTCCTCAGGAGCTCAGTAGGACACGCCCATCCCAAGCACCAAACCCACAACCACCAAAGGCTTCACAGACGTGCGTTCCTGTGGGTGAGCTCAGCAGTGTGGTGCTGACCAAGCACCAGCTTCAGCTCATCCTTCGCTGACGGCTGCATGCCACGGTGACCCCTCGCCCTGCACACGGCATGAGGGGCTCAGGACAGAGCAAGTGGGAGCAGACACTCGGACACTGCCCAGACATGAAGGGTACTGGAGCCACTGTCATTTAGCACCTACAGATGTCCGTGTTCACAAAGTGCTTCACAATTAACCAAAAATTAGTGAACTGAATTGCCCATGTTGTTGCCAAGAGGAAGGCCATCTTGCTGGTTATGTTCACATGTGGAATGTCTGCTGAGCTCACACCACACCCAACCCAGAACGTGACCAGAGAGCCGAGTCCCAACAAATCAGCACAGAAAGCAGTGAGCAGCCTCATAGGTAGTAACCTGGGGACCAGAAGGCAGCTCAGAGCAACTGGCAACCGGGAACCACAGTGAGCAGACCTGCCCACCAGGGACCACAGAAGGTCAGACAGGTCACTGACGAACGGCCTGCCACACAGACCAAGCAGAGAGGAAAAGCAAGGAAGCACGAGGATCAGATGATGACCATAGGCTGGCAGGAGCTGACCCGCGTCCTCCACAGCAAAGCCCTGCCTCACCAACCACTCCTGTGCCTGCTGCTGAGACAGCAAGCTGACTCACGATAGATACCTGACCTGTGGACGGTCACAAAGATAACATATGGCAAAGCCTGAACTTGAACCTGGATCTGTCCAAGTTCACGTTCGCCAGTCACCCGCAAAATTCAGCATCTCCCCCAACACTGCAGGACAGGAAGTACACACCCCAGAACCCAGCATCAACTGCCACTACTGCAGGACAGGAAGTTTGCACCCCAGGAAACTGCGTAACCCAGCACACGGCAGGACAGGAAGTTTGCAGCCCGGAAATCAGCATGAACAGCACATTAATAAAATGCAGTGGTTTCAATTTACATCATTTTCCTATTCGCATACACAATAAACCAAAATTGGAAGTGACATTCCCCAGCAGTGCGTGTAGTCAGGATACCTAAATGTCTGACAGGTCTAATGGAAGCCAGGACAGAATCCTGCATTCCTCGGTGAAGAAACAAGCAGCCACATTAAGGCTCAGGGCAATTTCTGTACATAAAGCTATTACTTAATGCCAGACTTTGCTTCCCAAGTAACAAATACAAAAAAAAGCAAAGCCACTTTTGGAAAGATCATTCCTCACCACCCTTTCCACTCCTGGGTGCAGACAGAGGTACAATGAAAGGGCGGGAGGGCAGAGAATAGGCTAGCCACGAGCGCCATGAGTGGGGAGCACCCCATTCTGGCCTCATCCCCATCTGGGTGTGGTGAGCACGCAGGGGCGGGAGGAAACAGCCTTACCTTTTTCCCAGTCTGCTTCTCCACCATGTCGCTGCTGAGGGAAAGGTCTTCCTGCTGTGGTGCTTTAGGGCACCCACCCTTGGGCATCGTCCTGCTCCTCACCTGATCTTCATTTACACGGCTGGCGCTTCATCATCAACCGTCTGTTCAAAAGAGAGAACACAACATTCATTGAACCCAGAGGCAGCACAAAACTCATCCACTCTCACATTGCATTCAACAAACTCAGTAACTCATCAAAGCAGGCAGCTGTTCCGATCATGGCAGGGGCTGGGCCCAGGAAGGGACATCTCAGGATGTGCCTCCCTGGGTCACCAGCAACAGGAATGGCAGCTTTGAGCAGGAAGGAGAACAGAGAGGGGTCAGGCACTTCATGGCGGCAGAAAGGTACACCTGGCCTAGGGTGTGGCTGTCAGCAGCACCTGGGTCCCAGGTCCCACCTGCTACAGGCTGCACCCAAAATGGTCAGGTGCCGCAAGGCAGTCCGTTTCCTGCAGGCAGTGCAGGCAGGGTCACAACATGCGGCAGTGCAATACCACAGCCCTCAGGTCTGGCAGGTCAGGTCCACAACCTCAGCCTCACATCCCATTCGCCACCTGAGAAGCAACTCCTTTCCCCACCAGGCCTGTGCCCTTTGCACACCCAGTTCCCTAACTTGGTGGGCAAGGGGTGTCTCTGAGGGAGTCCTGGCAGCTCCGAGGTCCCAACTCCATGACCACGAAACCAGATGTTCCCCTGGGCCTCAGGCTCCAGCTCCTGGGTTTCCCAAGAAATCTGAGGACACATAACTGTATTAGCCATGTTTTATTTTCTGTATTTAAGGAAATTTTGGCATCTTAAAAAGCTTCAGGCCACAGAGAGACTGCCTCTCTCAGGGGTAGCAAATTCTTAGATAGCCAAGGGCTCCTATGCAACCCAACCACCTTCTTACCTAACTCCCATACACAAGCCAATCCCCTGCCTGAAACCAATGCAGAGCTAGGTAACGGATATGAGAAACCATCCCTACAGCACAAAGCCTGCAAGAACTTTACAGAGTAGCCACTTCTGAACTATTTGCTCTGCTCCGTCCCACTCTTCCTGCAGAAAACTCAACAGGCAAATGGTGGAGGCCTTCCCTGTGCCCCTGCTCCCGACTCCCAGCCGCTCTGGTGTGAAACGGCCCCTGTAAGACACACAGTGTGAGCACATTCCTTTCCAAGCCTCGTCCTGGTCTCCTCACCACACCACGCTCAGCATGGACATTCCTGGAGCACGGCCTCCTCCCGGCCTGTGGCCTACAAGAGGAATGGGGGGCATACCTACACCCCCTTGCCCAAAGCCATTGTCCCCATTCAGGTCACCACCACGCCATCAGTTGAAAACATTTCACAGGAACCAAACTGTGCAGAGGTCTCTGCTCTGTCACCACAGCAGCCCTACCATGCATGACCATCCGGGGAGCAGCTTCTGCCCTTGCCCCCCGCATCCATATTTACCCATCCTGCTCACGCAGCAAGTGTGGCTTTTGAAGCGCAATGTGCAGATACTCCTGTGAGTGGCAGCTCCACTCCAAGCCTCTCCCACCTCCACCCCATTGGCTCAAGGGTACGCTATATGCCACCTGCCCCTGAACGCAGGCTTGGGTGAGACCACCAGATGCTTCTCATCCAACATCATCTCAAGACCTGCTTTGTCTTTCTAAAATAAATGATAACATCCCACAAAATGCTGTCTTGGTATTTAACTGGCCCAAGAACAGACCTAAAGTTACTCTAGAGAGAGGGACAGGTCTGGTCCCTGTATTCACTGCCTGAGGCCTCCACCCACAGTGCAGGTGTGCCAAGTGTTTCTGACACAATCCCTGACGGCTGAGGCCAAAGACATTTTCTCTATCTGAACCTATGAATTTTACATTCTCTTCCAGTTTTCCACCACAAAACTGCAATGTCTCAGCGTGGAGAAATGCCATCTCAGCGCCTGACTCAAAGAAGGCTGTTCAAACTCACAGCTGTCTAGAAACTCAGTGGCAAGGTTTAAGTAGAAGTTAAGGATCATCGGGAAGTAAAATTTTACAAAATCCAGACTGCCTGCTCTTAGGATGGAAAAATGGAGCCTCCACCATGGTACAGTCCACCGTCCTGAACTCGGATGTGAAGTCTGTGGCCCATGGACACACCCAGAACAGCTCTGGCATGGTTAGGGCACAGACCCCACGGCCTGCGAACAGTGCCTGGGCCTGATGGTGCAAGGGCTTATCACTTCACTCCTGAAACACCTGGTTCTCTCAGTGTCCCTAGCTTGGGACTGTGCCCAGGCACCTTCCCCAATGGACCAGGGATCTGGAAGTGCACTCAGGAGGTGGAGGATGTGGGCCACACCCGCCAAGCAGAATACTTCCCATGGCCTGTATCACACTGAACGCTCCTGCGACTCGGGGGTGTTGCCCCAGGCATATGCTTTGTTTTCTGGAAAGAGATGTTTCCCCAGCCGCCTGCATGACGATATGGCTATGACCATCCAGGTCACTGCCCTTCCACTACCCTCCTCTCTGCCTGGCCTTGGCTACAACACATTACTGATGGCAGCGATCTGCTCAGGGCCCTGTAGCCCCAGCCTCTCCGTGAACCACCACTCTCATCACGTCATTGAGATGGGTGACAGAGCTGAGATGTGCTGCTGAAGCATCTGGGTCCATGTGGACGCCGCTGGTTTGGATGCAGCTGCCATCTAGCCCATCCTATGCCTCCCAGGACCTATCTGCAGGCACCAGGCATAGGGCTGGGCAGCCTCGCCCCTTGCTATGACATGGCAGAGCCAGCTGAGGCCTGAGGCACCGTCACTCAGCCATGTCAGTGACTTCTCCCAGTAGTTGCATGGCACTGAGGAGCCAAACCACAGGTTCGGCTTACTCACGGGCATTGTCCAAGGGTGGGGGCTGCCATGATGCCTCCACACCTCCCTGGCAGAGCTGTCACACAGGGCAGTCTTTGAACATATGGGAGTCCCCACTTTAGACAGCTCCCTGGGCCTAGCCCCTGTGCCTTCTCATCACGATGCTGCACAGCCAACAACAGAACAGGGGCCATTGGGCCTCACCCCCAAGACAGAGTCTCTTCCCTGGGAGGAGACCTGACTGTCCCTGCCTAGACTCCTTTTAAGAGCAGCCTACATCTCCCTCATTTCCAAATTATCAGGCAAAGTCTATTTTAAACTTGTGACCCTTTAGTCAGGAGGAGAAGAAACGCGCCTCGGGACACTGGGGCTGATTCATGCTCCGTGCAGATGGGAGAGCACGGCCCATGGGAAGGGAAACACAGAGCTGCGGCTGAAGGGGCCGGACAGCACCATGGCCCTGACCAGCCCCATGCCACGCATTCCCTGTTCCTTCACCTCCAGATGGACGGCATCTGTCCCAGCTCCACAGGCTGTCAGGGTCACCCAGAGTCCAGGGTGGCGGGAGTCTCCCACATGAGCCAGTGGCACACTCCCTGACACAGAATCCACAGCACCAATGCTGTGGGTTCAGGAACTTGCCCATTACCTGGCAGCCCCGCAGCTGCCAAAACAAGACATAGCTCAGCCCAGCAGAGTGGGACAGTATCTGTGGACAGCTCTGGGATCCGGGGCCAGCTGATGCTGACAAGGACAAGCCGTCCTTGTCCTGTGCCTCTCCATACTGCAAGGGGCCCTGCAGCCCACTGGGGCTCCACCTCCCCTACCACAGGGCTCAAGAGACATGACAGGAACAAGGACACCCTGATCCTCCCTGAAGGTGGCATCAAGAGCACTCAGGTGTGAGGGGTGCTGTCAAGACCGGCCCAGGGAAACCACAGGGGAGGCTTCGCAGCACCCTCCCTATGCCAGCAAGTACAGAGCCTTTACCTAAACCATCCCAGACGGTGCGCCCTCCCCATCCGCACACACAGGAGCCCAACTGCGATTCCCTCTGCTCCCTAGAAGACTCGGCAAGCACCAAAGAGCCTACCTCCAGGACCAAGTCTGACACAGAAGGGGTTACACTGACTGCCGTTAAGACGAGTCTGGCAAAAACCCCGGGAATTCCAGCCTGATCTGGTCTCTTCAGCTGAGGAGTGAAGAGCAGGAGGCACTGGTGGGGAATCTGGAGCTGCCTCTCCTGGGCTTCTAGGACCAGGGCCAGTCTAGGATCCTGAGACACCTGTGGGGTGGTGTGGGGCAGTGTGGGGCAGGGGCTGCCCACAGCACTCCTTGCCAGAGGCCTTGGCATCACCAGGGAGCCTGTGGAACATGGAGACTCACGGGTCCCTGAGACCTTCTGATTCCAACCCTGCACTTTCACACTGTTCTGCTCTGCACACTAACATCTGAGAAAGACCACACAAGAAAAAACCTGTAGTGATGCAATTAATTCCTAAAACTCACAGGGGGGAAAAAAAAGTCAGGGCTGAAATTCACCTTGAATAAAGGGATATAATTAAGTACAGTGCACTCTCGAACAACCTGGGCTAGGGAGATTTTCTTCTGCCGCTGCCATTCCTGAGACGGGAAGACCCATCTCTCCTCTTCCTCTTCAGCCTCCTTGATGGGAAAACAAGGATAAAAGCCTTTAATTGAGATCACCGCTGCCGTGCGAGGCCTAGGTCTGTTTTCTCCTCATGATCTTCTTAGTAGTTTTGCTTCTCTAGCTTGCCTTACCCTAACAGTGAGAGTACAACACACATAACATACAAAATGTGTGTGACTGGCTTTATGTGGTCAGGAGGCTCTGGCCAACAGGAGGCTGTTAGTTAAGCTTAGGGAAGTTAAACATTATATACAAATTTTCAACTGCACAGGAGACTGGTGCCTTCAACTCCTGTGTCGTTCAAGGGTTCGCTGTAATTTGTATTAAATCATCAAGCCCCTTCCACCTGCGTGAGTCTCTCAGCCTCAACAGACAACATTACTCGCCACAGACTCCCAGAGAGAAACAGAACACTTCAAATTCAGATTTGTCTTACACATTGTTTTGACAGAACAGGGCTTTAAAACATGTCCTGGGCAAATGCTCCTCTCCTTGCGTAAGTTAACAACTCCACTAGTTTGTTTAATTACCATTTAAATACTGAATGGTGCCCAAAGTCCCTGAGAAGGGATGTGATTCATCCCCCTCCCCCTCACGCAGGCACTTGGCCTCAGAGGTCCAGGAGGAGGGAGGCACCCTCACGAAGAGAAGTCAGAAGCGCGGTGGAAAAAGGGGTGGGGGAAAGCTATCCAAGAACTGTTCAATCCTAACTCCAATTCTAAAGACGGGAACACACTCGTGATTGAGAGGATCAAACACCAAAGGGCTGTTTACCTTGTAGGGACACTGGAGAATGTGGGGAAAGGGAGTGAGGAGAGGCTGGAAGCAGCAGTCCTGCATGGCTCCAGGCTTGGCCTCCTTAGCCCTGGGCACAGCCTGGCATGGTGAGGAGGCCTGGTCTGCCTGTAGAACACAAGGCCATGCTCCAAACACCTTATCTTTCTTAGAACGGTTCATTTTGTTTGTCTGAGACAGGATCTCATTCTTTCGCCCATGCTGGCGTGCACCAGTGTGATCGCAGCTCACTGCGCCTCCAGGGTTCAAACCATCCTCCCACTTTAGCCTCCCGAGTAGCTTCGAGTACAGGAGTGGTGGTGCACGCCTGTAATCCCAGTTACTCGGGAGGCTGAGGGAGGAGAACCACTTGAATCTGGGAGGTGGAGGTTGCAGTGAGCCGAGATCACATCACTGTGTGATCAACGTGGCGACAGAGCGAGACTCTGTCTCAAAGGAAAAAAATAAGGACGCCTGTCTGCCCTTCCACTATGTTGCATGAGAAAAATGCCAGGAACCAAATCTGCCAGCACCTTGAACTCAGGCGTGTCAGCCTCCAGAACCATGAGACACAGATTTCTGCTTATTTAAAAGACCCACAGGATCTGTGGTTTTCCTGTTACAGCGGCAGGGGCTGCTCCCACCTTCCCACCCTCTGTTCCAAGGCACACAGGCTCTCTGCTGCAGCCCCGTTCTCTACATGCAGCCCCTATTCCACTTCTGGTTTCTGTTACCACAGGGTGAGCAGCGCCAGGAGGGCGTTCTGCATCTCTGACCTCTGCTTCGGTCACACACATGCATGCTCGGGAACCAGGTTGCGTGAAACACACAGAAGCCCCCTTGCTCGAGAGACATGAACTATCCAGCACAAACACGGACACAGGAGTTACACGGGAACTTTACAGAGGAGGGGAGCCAGGAGGGCGGCAAGTGGGTGCAAAGTTCTCAACTACATCAGTCATTAAGAAAATCCAGGCCAGGCGCGGTGGCTCAAGCCTGTAATCCCAGCACTTTGGGAGGCCGAGGCGGGTGGATCACGAGGTCAAAAGATCGAGACCATCCTGATCAACACGGTGAAACCCCGTCTCTACTAAAAATACAAAAAATTAGCTGGGCGTGGTGGCGCATGCCTGTAATCCCAGCTATTCAGGAGGCTGAGACAGGAGAATTGCCTGAACCCAGGAGGCGGAGGTCGCGGTGAGCCGAGATTGCGCTATTGCACTCCAGCCTGGGTAACAAGAGAGAAACTCCGTCTCAAAAAAGAAAAGAAAAGAAAAGAAAATCCAAGCTAAAACCAAGGTAAACGCGATGATTTCTACTGAGTGTCAACTTCACTGTATTGAAGGATGTGAAGTATTGTACCTGGGAGTGTCATGAGAGTGTTGCCAAAGGAGATTAACATTTCAGTCAGTGGACTGGGAGAGGGGCAGACCCACCCTCAGTCTGCCTGGGCACCGTCTAATCAGTGACCAGCGCAGCTACAATAAAGCAGGCAGAGGAGTATGGAAGGACGGGACTGGCTGAGTGTTCTGGCTTTCTCCCGTGCTGGGGGCTTCCTGCCCTCAAACATCAGACACCAAGTTCTTCAGCTTTGGGACTCTTGGGCCAACACCAGTGGTTTGCCAGGGGCTCTCGGGCCTTTGGACACAGACTGAAGGTTGCGCTGTCAGCGTCCCTACTGTTGAGGTTTTGGGGCTCGGACTGGCTTCCTGGCTCCTCAGCTTGCAAGAGGGCCTATTGTGGGACTTCACCTTGTGAACATGTGAGCCAATACTCCCAATAAACTGCCCTCCACATATGCATTGATCCATTAGTTGTGCCCCTCTAGAGAACACTAATACATACAAGTACTGGTGATGAGGTAGAAAAAATGGAAACTGACCGATTCTCATCAGGGCAACCTAACGAACCTGGTGCTTTCTACTCAAACTGAACATAGGCATGCCCCAGCAATGCCATTGGGGATATACACATTCAAAAGAAAGGCAGGCGCACACACACCGGAGACAAGCATGAAATGCTTCACAGCAGTGGGGTTTGCAGCATGCCACTGGATGTGAGGATGGAACACTACACAGCAGGGAAAGCACACACGTCACAGCATGAAGCAACCCAAAAGATAATGTTGAGGAACCCTGTTTCTACAAAAATTTAACAACTAGCCAGGCACTGTGGTGCATGCCGTCCAGCCTCAGCTACCCAGAAAGCTGAGGCAGGAGGATCACCTGGAGGGCCCAGGAGGTTGAGGCTGCAGTGAGCCAAGAGCATCTGGCTCTGACTGTACTCCAACCTGGGTGTTACAGTCAGAGCCAGATCCTGTCCCTCCCTCCTCTCTCTCTCACACACACATGATAATAATATTGGGGACAAAAACACACGACATATTCACATAAATTCCAGAAAACAGCAAACTACAGTACTTAGGGATGCTACTTAGTTGACATCACCAAAGTGTGCATAACGGCTGCCTGGGCGGACTGGGAACTGGAAGTGAGGGTAAAACCGAGGGCGTTCTAAGTAAAGGTTGCAGAGGCGTCTGCTTAGGCGTCTGCTTTTGCCACCTGCTGAGTCGTTCATTTGTACTGTGTGGACGTTCCAGTGCTGTGCTGCCTTTCAGCTGAAGTACAGTTTTAGGGAGACAGAGGTAAAGGCCAGACTATGCCCTGGCTCCAGAACCTGTCTCCTCAGGGTGTCCTTGCCCTGAGGTAGAAGGACTGCATTGGAGGGAGCAACCTGAGGTTCCCAGCCTGTCGGGAAGGCCTAGTCACACCCAGCACATACTACGCAGTAGGACAGGGAGCTAGCTAGGAGCCTGATAAGGGGACGCACAGCTCTGTGAAGATGGAGGGAAAGAAGAGCAAGGAAAACGCTTCTCTTACACAGAAGGCACCAAGATATAAACTAAACGTGATGAAGACAAAGAAATGTAGGCGTGTGTGTCTAAAGGTACAACTGCATAGCTAAAAATAATCACAGCCATAAGGCACAGACGGCAGATGGAGGGTGAGTCAGCAGATATCCTCCAAGGCTTGCAAGTGTGGAAATAAACACACAGAAGTGACCAGCAGAGAGAAACACGCAGGGAAGAGGAAGGTTAGAAAGGTCATGAGTGTCATGCACCGCTGCTGAGAACGCAGAGAAGGATGGCCCACAGAAGGGGTGCAGCCACCTCGAAGCACGAGGTGCACACCACTCAACAACCTGCCACCCATTGCTCAATCTGCCCAAATAGGGCCAGGCATGCTGGCTGACCCCTGTGGTTCCAGCTACGCAGGAGGCCAAGGCAAGGGGGTCATTTGGGCCCACAAGTTCAAGACCCAGGCAATGTAGGGAGGTCTCTTCTTTAAAAACACATCAGAAAATCAGCCAGTCAAGGTTTTGTGCCTCTGTAATCCCAGCTACTCGGGAACCTGAGGCAGGAAGACCCCTTGAGCCCAGGAGGTCAAGGCTTCAGTGAGGTGAGATCACACCAGGGCACTCCAGGCTGGGTGACAGAGCAAGACCCTGTGTGAAAAAAATCCAAACCCCAAACCAAAACAACACAACCAGGACATGAAAATGTGCCTGGACCAGAGCAGTGTACTGCAGCGCCTCCTAAGAAAGGGGCTGAACACAAAGCTCCCCGCCAGGGGCTGATGGTGGCATCCAGGCACATCTGCGCATGGAGCTAACAGAACAAATGAGGATCTATAGATACCCGACCATGTGGAGAAGCAGAAAAAAGTGGGTGCAACCCATAGAAAAATCTGTATAGGTTTAGAAATTCGGAGGGACACCTAAGCTTCTGGTAACAGTAAAATATGTAAGGCTGGCTCAACAATCAATCAATCAGTCGTCATCAACCAGGCCAACAGCTAAAGAAAAAAATTCACATAATCACAACTGGTACAGAAAATCATCTGGTAAAATTCAAAACTCATGATGAAAATTCCTAGCAAAACAGGAGCGTGGAGAAACATCCTCAACACAGTAAAGGCCGTCTACCAAGAGCTCGAGGCTAGCATGATCAAGAGTGACGTGCTCAGGGCTGCCACTCAACACTCAACAGAAGTCTGGACAGCACGGTGCGGACTGGGAAGTAGATGGAATGGCATATAGGGCGGAAGGAAATAAATCGGAATAAAGACGGCATAAGTGCACGTCGAAAACCACAAGGAATCTATCAAAAATCCTGAGAAACTTTATATAATAGAGTTCAGCAAGGCCACAGAATCCAAGATCAATATGCAAACCCATCCTAATTCTACACCCTAGCAATGATCACATGAAAACAAGAAATAAAGACACAGTATCATTTATAGTTGCTCCAAATAAAAATAAAATGCTTAGGTTCAAATGGAACAAAACTATAAAAACCTACACATATTTTAGGAAAAAATGGGAGAAAATCTTTAGGACCTAGGGCCAAAGTTAGACAAGGCACCAAAGCACAACCCATAAAATAAAAAAATCAATAAACTACCTCAACAAAATTAAATCTTTTGCTCCATGAAAGATCTAGTTTAAAGAGTGCAAACAAAGACAAACTTCAGACAGGGAAAAGTATCTGCAAATCACAAGTCAGACAGCAGACTTATATATAGAAGAAAGAAATATCAAACAACAAACCAACATTAATTCGAAAATAAGAGGAAAGATACAGTCATTTCAGAAGAGGTATGCAAGGTGAATAAGCACATGAAAAGACACTCAACATCCAAGCCATTAGGGAAATGAAACGTAAAACCACAGTGAGACGTTACTACACACCTATGGGAGCAACTGAAACCCAAGGTAAGAATGAATGCTGAAGAGGAGGGAGCATAGCTGGAACTCCCTCACTGGCTGCAGATAGGGGCAGTGGTGCTGCTGCTGTGGAGGACAGCGAGGCAGCCTCACAAACACAAGCGTACACCTGCCACCCACCAAGATGACTGCACTCCAGGGCATTCATCTGAGAAACGGAGCCTCATGCACACACAAAGACCTACTAGTAACAGACAACAGGGAAAATCCTTCAACAGCTGTCCCAGTAATGTCCTTGGAACTGGGTTTCCTTCACACCATGGCAGACCCCCAGCAATGAAAAGAATGGCTATGGATACACCCAAGAGCGCAGGTGAATCTGCAGAGGACAGGACACTGCCAAGTGAGTGCAAAAAGCCCATCTCGCAGGTCACTCCCTGTGAGACTCCTGGCAGCTGGCTTCCTCCAGGACAAACAGGTGGGACCCCATGAGGAGGCTCTAGGACCAGGTATCCAGGATAGAGCTGGTGGGATCTGAATGGAGTCTGGGGTCCAGTCAACATGTCTTCCAACGTCACATTCCCGACCACTGGGGGAAGCTGGGGAAGGGAAAATGAGGCTCTATAACTTTTTCAACATCCTTTGAGTCTACAATGATTTCAAAGGGGTAAAAAAACACAAACAAGGGATACACGGAAACTTCCATGGGTAATGAAAACATTCTATATGTCTGTCGACGTGATGGTGTTTTCCCAATGGTATGCATTTCCCAAAACCCACTGAACTGCACATATAAAGTGAATTTTACGTCACTCATAATCCAATAAAGCTGTTAAAAAATTTACTAATACCAAAAAGAAAATTAATTCTCACAGAAAGGAAGAAGAAATATAGTTAAAAAAAAAAAAAAAAGAGGTAGAAGGTAAGCTTACTTTCATAAACCTTGTTTTGTGTATTTGGCTTTGGAATCATGCATTTTACATCATTTAAACCATTAAATATAAAATGAGACTGGGCATGGTGAATCCCAGCACCTTGGGAGGGTGAGGAGTGGGGATCACTTGAGGTCAGGAGTTCTGAGCCGAGATCGCACCACTGCACTCTAGCCTGAGCGACAGAGTTGAGACCTTGTCTCAAAAACAGAATGCAAAAACTTAAATATTCACATTAAATATAAACACTTTAATAATGTTTAAAATAATTTAAATATATCTGACATTAAATATTAACATTTAAAGGATTTAAAACATTCAGTATATAAAAACACAAAAAGCAATCTCTAAACCTCCAAAAGGGAAGAGGAAGCAATACACTTGGCTGTGTGTCGGGCCAGGGGCAGGAGAGAGAGCATCTGTCAACAGTGACCAGGAGCCAACACCACACCATAAAAGCATTCCTGACACCATGCAGCTTCTGGGTGGGAGGGCTCTGGGGACCTGGCTCAGGATATGAGTCAGGTGATAGTGGGACCGGTGCAGTGGGAGGGGATGCTCCCTAGTGGGCCGCTCGTGTGGTTGGGAGTGGGGCAGGGGGAGGTGGGGACTGTTGCTGGTTCTGGCAGAAAGCCTGAATTCCTTGGTGCATAGACAGGCTGTAGACGTGTGGACACGTCCATGGGGCTGCGTGAGGGTCCTCGTGACATGGCAGCTGGCTTCCTCAGGACAGTGACTGATGGGTGGCAAGGAGGAAGTCAGGGCACCTCTTGTATCAGAAGTCCCATGGCTTCACTTCCACCTCATCCGGTTCCTCCTCAGTGAGTTACAATGTGCAGCCCACACTCAGCAGAGAATTACGCTCTACCTTCTGAAGGACGGCAGACCAAAGATTCTGTGGTCATTCTTTAAACTGCTACACAAGTGGCTTTTGATGAAAACCTAACAATTTCACTGTACAGTTCTAGTTAGTGCTAAATGCCCTGAGGACAAAAATTAAAAATTTAAAAAATATAAGCAAAAAAACCTTCTTATTTTTTATTTTTATATTTTGAAGACTGAGTCTCACTCTGTTGCTCAGGCTGGAGTACAAGGGCGTGATTTCAGCTCACTCCAACCTCCACCTCCTGGGTTCAAGCGATTCTCCTGCCTTAGCCTCCTAAGTAGCCAGGATTACAGCCACACACATCACCGCGCCCAGCTAATTTTTGTATTTTAGTAGAGACAGGATTTTACCCTGTTGGCCAGGCTGGTCCTTAACTCCTGACCCCATGATCTGCCCACTTTGGCCTCCCAAAGTGTTCAGATTACAGGCGTGAGCCACTGCGCCTGGCCAAATCTTCCTATTTTCAATAATAATATTGTTGGTGGTTATGACAGAATTATTCTGAGATTGTTCAGTATACAGTTTGCAATGATGGCCATGCATGGTGGCTTGCACCTGTAATTCCAGCACTTTGGGAGGCTGAGTTGGGTGGATCACTTAAGGTCAGGAGTTTGAGACCAGCCTGGCTAACATGGTGAAACCCCGTCTCTACTAAAAATACAAAAATCAGCCGGGCGTGGTAGCGTGCTCCTGTAGTCCCAGCTGCTCAAGAGGCTGAGGCAGGAGAATTGCTTGAGCCTGGGAGGTAGAGGTGGAGTGTGCCACTGCACTCCAGCCTAGGCAAAATAATGAGATGCTGCCTGAAAAAAAAAAAGTCACTGTTTTGAAAATTGTTAAGGGCAATCAAACATTTATTATTCTTAACACATAAGCTGTGCCTCAACCTGACAGAGGATGGGAGGAAATGATCTCTACACACAAATATTCCAGCAACAAGAGAATGGCAGAGTCACAGCATCACCACAAGCAAGCCTAATTAATCAGTGGAGCCAAGCAATCAGCATCCATGAAGGGTTCCCTGACAAAAAGGGACACAGCCAAGATGCTGTGTGTGCCCTACTGTAAAATGATGAACCCTAAGAAGCAGTCTTGCCAAAAAAGAACAAGAAAAACACCAACACAAGTGAACCTGAATCTCACCATGCCTCTAGATCCAAATGCCAATGCACAGATCCCTCAGGGACCAGAGAGATGCGTGATACCACCACGGAACGTCCCGTCCAGACCGGAGGAGACTCTCAGAGCTAGGCAGGCAATGACCACAGCTGTCAGCTACGTGGAGCCACCAAGCACTGGACACTTGGTCTGTCCAAGCTGAGATGAGCTGAAGCGTTTAATACACTCTGATTTCAAAGACTTAATACCAAAACAATTCCATGAATACTTTTCACATTGATTACATGTTAAAATGAAACTATTTTGGCGTATGCTAGGTTGGATGAAATACATTTTTTTGGAGATGGAGTCTCACTCTGCCCCCAATGCTGGAGTGCAATGGCACTCTCTAGGCTCACTGCAACCTCTGTCTCCCAGTTTCAAGCAATTCACTTGCCTCAGTCTCCTGGGTAGCTGGGATTACAGGCATATGCCACCAAGCCTGGCTAATTTTTTAAATTTTAGTAGAGATGGGGTTTCACCACGTTGGACAGGCTACTCTCAAATACCTGACCTCAGGTGACCCACCTGCCTTGGCATCCCTAAACGCTAGGATTACAGGCATGAACCACCATACCCGGCCTGATAAAATGCATTCTTAATATTAACTTCATTTGTTTCTTTTTACTCTACAATGAGGCTAATAGAAAATTTAAAAGTAGATACACAGTTCACATCATATACCCAACAGACAGAACAACTCTGCGGGACAAAAGACCCAGATCTCTGACAAATGGGGGAAAACAATCCAAGAGAAAACAACATAGGGAGAGTTTATGGATTAAAAATGTAAAAGACATGGATTTAAAGACATAAAAGAATCTTAGTGTATAGACCCTGTATGGAAACCAGTTCAAACTGTTCAAAATGGTCCACTTAGGACAGAGCGCTGTGATAGCACGGGGTGTGTGGCAACACTGAGAAAGTTGAGGCACACGAGGATTCACCACCGAAACAGAGATAGTTATAGATATATAGTGAGACACAGGATCTCCTGTCACCCAGGCTGGAGCGTAACAAAACAAAGTCCTGGGCTCAAGGGATCCCCCTGCCTCAGCCTCCCAAAATACTTGGGGCTACCGGCGTGAACCACCCAGCCTGTGAGCTCTTTTAATTTTTATTTAGTCTAACACATGGCGATGGTTTTGATTGTTTTCTGCGGATGCAATGCTGCACTCTCGGGTTTGGTTCTGGGTAACGGGATGGGATGGCTCCGGCAAGTGGAACCCACAGGCTGGGAACTGTCGTCATCACTGTATACACCATACTCTCTGTTAAGAAGGGCATATAACACTTTGAATAAAAATTTTAAAACTTAGTAGGGTGCAGTGGCTCATGCGTGTAATCCCAGAACCAGAACCAGAAGGCTGAGGTGGGAGGATCACTAGAGCCCAGGAGTTTGAGATCAGACTGGGCAATAAACAAGACCCCGTCTCCATAAAAAACGATAATAAAAATTTTAAAACGTAAAAGACAAAATGCCAGAAAACTTCAGAATGTGTCAAAGAAATGACTCCTTCATGTATTAAAGAATTCTCATAAACAAGGAGCATTTCACAAGCAGTCTACAAACATTGACACAAACAAAAAACAAAAAACCCAACTCATACAAAACACCCATGAAGTCTTGGGATGGCTAAAGCATCTTTGGTGTTTCAGAAGGAAACCCCGAGCCCCCGAGTCCCAGAGGGCAGAGATGCCTGAGCTCCATGTGTCCCCCCAGGCTGCCACCACCTACACCCGCAGATGGGGATATAGGAGCAGCACTGGAGAGAAATGGTACTTGCAGCCCAAGACAAATGCAGGAAAACTCTCACCTCATCCGCTCACTGGTTCTCACCCACTTCTCCTATAAAATAAGGACAAGAACACATTCTCTTAAAGGATCTTGTGGGGATTAGATGAAAATGTACTTTGTAAACAGTAAAGCACTACCTAAATCCATGTTATCACACTGTCACGGCTTTAGAAAAAAGCAGAGGATAAACACAAGGAGAGAGGTGCTGAGAAGCAGGCAGGGTTCCCTGGGGCCTGGTCTGCAATGCCCTCTCCGTTGCAGGGGGCTGCTGGAGAGGAAAGCACCTCACTGCCCTCATTTCCATAGTTTCACTCTCCACACCACTAAGGAGGTTATCCAGGTGCAAGTGAGAAAGAAAGCAATTCACTTAGAAACTTCCATTTCTTTCCTTTATACTCATATTTTGTATGACTCCTTAGGGCTGCTTTGTTTTTTAATGCAAGGGTCCACAGTACAGAACGTAATTACAAACTCTAGAAACAAGAGATGCAACAGAACACAGGTGCTCCCCACAGTTCTCAGTGGCTTTCCCATCCAGCACACCTGGGGGATCTGACACGTGGTCCCCCAGAGAACAAGGGTCCCCTGTGGAGCATGCACAAATGCCTGCCTGACCCAACATCACTGGACCCAATGTCCAAGCTCAACAATGCTCTGGAAACTCTACTACAAAGACACAGTACTGCATCACAACTTTTGGGTCATGACTAAGGTCAATTCCAGAGTCATTTTAGCATGTTAAAGAGTCATTTAAAACAAAAAATATACTTTATTTTTTAAAGCAGCTTTAGGTTTACAGCAAAATTGAGCATGAAGTACAGAGGGTTGCCCTGAACCCCCGGCCTTAGTATCCCAAAGAGAGTGGCCGTTTGTTGCAGTCGTGACCTCTTGGACACAGCACCATCACCCACAGGCCACACGACCTCAGGGTCCACCTGCTGCTGTGTAGCGTGTGGTTTGGACACACGTATCCTGACGTGGACCCATGGCTGTGGTATCATGCAGAGTAGCTTCACTGCCCCGGGGCCCCCGTGCTCCTGCTACGCATCCCTCCGTCCCTCCCTCTCCGCAGCCCCTGGCATCGCTGATCTTTGTGCCGTCTCCACAGTTTTGCCCTTTCCTGGATGTCACAGAGTAGGAACCCTACAGAGTGTCGTCTTTGTAGCTGGTCTGCTTTCACTCAGCAGCGTGCATTTACCGTCCCAGCATGCATTTACCGTTCCTCTGTGTCTTTCCAGGGCCTGGCAACTCACTTGTTTTTACAGCATCATAATACTTCGTTGTCTGGATGGACCTTGGGTTACCGATCCATTTACTCCTGCAGGACATCTTGGCTGCTTCCACGTTTTGGCAATTATGAATAAAGCCTTTTTGTGACAGTGAAATAATACAGAACAGAAAATATCAGGGGGCACTGAACACACCATCGTGGAAAGAGAGAGTATTATTTTGTGAGCATGTTCCCAGTACGTGGGGTGTATGTTATGAACAGAGAGGTAAACTACTTTTCAAACAACTGGAAGTAGTGGGGACAATTCAAATGCTGCCCTAACTGGTTGAGAGCCCTCAATTTGCAGTCAGATATATGTCAGTTTCTCAATGTACAAAATACAGAAATAAGGACAGGTGTAGTGGCTCACGCCTATAATCCAAGCAGTTTGGGAGGCTGAAGTAGGTGGACTGCTTGAGCCCAGGAGATCAAGACCAGCCTGGGTAACATGATGAAACCCTGACTCTACAAAACAAATTAGCCAGGATTGCAGCTGGGGCAGTAGAGTGAGATGTTGTCTTTAAATAAAATAAATAAAAACAAAACAAAACAAAAACAACAACAAAAAAAAACAGAAAGAAAAGAGAAAACACCATTCCTAAGCTGCGAGCTGCGAGCTCAGGACAATGTCGGATGCCCAGCTCGGCCCTCATCAATGACCTTCACAATCCCTGCTGACTGGGAGTGTATTGCCAATATGGCTGTTTCTGAAGTTGGTGACGTCGGAGGTTACTCCAAGACTGAATGGAAAGAACCTGCTCTCAGGTTCTGAGTTGAGTCCACCTCTTCTCACTCCTCCAAGCCTGCCCTTCTCTGAGGAGCCCTCTCTTCCTCCACCGCTTTCCTTCCTCTCAGAAAGGGGGGTCCCGCCATTTCCAACCCCAGGCTGGCAAAATGATGGGAAAATGCACTACCCATGTGGGCAGCTGACATGCGGTATAGGCTGTGGAGCCCGTGAGAAGTAACCGGACCCTGACCCAGAGCAAGCAGAGCCCACCACAGGCTCAGCCATGCTCCATGAGAGGCCACAGCCCAGGAGCATCCCAGGCACACCCCGTTGAGGGCAGCATAGGCCACCTACCATGTCACACCACACTCAACTGTGCAAAACACCCTCCAACTGCAAAAGGCTGAAGTGTCCACCAGCAGAAGAGCAAATGAGTGCAAGCAAACCACAATGTCGGGGTGTGCAGGTGTCCACAGACAGCACTCTGGAGGCCAAGAGCCAAACACAAGTGTGTCTGCTGTGGCTTCTGCATGCATGAGGGCCTCGTGCAATTAGGGGCCAGGCAGAAACTCAAGAATCAGGGTAGAGGAAAGGTCCAGGGGGAATCCTGTACCTTCACTGGGTGGTCCCACACATACATGTGACATGAACTCTATCATGTGCACCTAAGATGTGTGCCATTTCCTGCACGGATGTTATAACTCAAAGAACAATAAAGAAAAGGCTCAGATTGATTGCTGACCACTTCCCCAAATAACTAACCAAGACACACCCTGATGCCCCGTGTGCGGCCTGTGGAGGCACTGTGAAGAGCACAGCAGTGAGCTCAGTGCATGCCTTCCCCATCGTCCTGGCGTTCCATGGAGGCTCAGATGCGGGGCCGGGCCTGTGTGACAGCCTCACACTACCCCCATTCCCGAAGAGACCAGTACACCCCAAAGCAGGGGCTGCAACAGGACCACACGGGAGGCTCCAGTTCCTTCCAGCACAGGACCAAATCCACACCAGCGCATCAGTGAGTCCTACAGATCCCAGAGAAGCATGGGAGCACCTCGAGGCCTCTGCATTTAGGGGTCTCTGCCATCCTGAGCCTCAGGTTGAGTGGGTTCCCATCTAGCACACAGAGGGCGAGGGGCAGATGCTCTCCCTATGAAGGCCATACTGCTCTGATGAAAGCCTGTACATGCTGCCTCAGGACCCCTGTAACAAAACAGCGAGTGATGTTGTGTTGGCAGGGAACCTTTAGTTTGCAAAGCCCGTCACACACACAAGCCGAAGTAAGAGGTCTGTGTCTGCACCGCAGCTGAGGACAGAGCACATGGGTGCCCAGGGGCCTGCAAACAGCAAGGACTAAGGCATCACTGACTGTGAGAGGCGCCAGTGTCAGTTCCCACAAGCTTGTGTTATGGTCTGACCCAGAGGGTACCTGTGAGTTTCCCCTACAGCCTGTGCTTCTAAAGGACTAGGAGAAACAGTGGGACAGGATCCCTGCAAGCCGGCGGCTGGCCAGCCAGACCCCTGCCTGTGCTGAGGCATGTGCCACAGACATGACCACGCACCATGCTTCGAGATGCCCTGTGACTCTCTCAGATGGGTCTTTTATTAGCGTTTCTAAATTAAGAAGTGAGGGCCAACATCGCAGGAAACCTTAGATACTATTTCTGGCAGGTGGTTTACAAAAGCTTTAACTGTTAATCTGCGGATCCAGTTTTCAGTCATAGTTTTCTGCCATGTAATTCACAGAACCCAGGCCTCTGGCCACTTGTTCAGGATATCTGTGGAGCTGAGAGCCACTGGCCTCATGGGCTACTCAAGACTTGAGGGGCTGAGG
Source organism: Saimiri boliviensis (assembly GCF_048565385.1). Taxonomy (NCBI): domain Eukaryota; kingdom Metazoa; phylum Chordata; class Mammalia; order Primates; family Cebidae; genus Saimiri; species Saimiri boliviensis. The sequence continues at coordinate 141,135,673 of NC_133449.1, read as the reverse complement.
CAAGAGCCACATCGACAGAGCCAGAACTGGTACCTGGATGGAAGCAGGTGCAGGAGATCAGCCACAGAAAGCACACACACCAGGGCACACGACTGCCTGCACCCCACAAGATCTCATCAGACCTGGCGGGGCATGCCCCCAGAATGCACACACACCAGAGCATGCGACTGCCTGCAGCCCCAAGATCGCTGTCCGACCTTGGGGGGCAGTGTCCACAGACAGCATGATGGATTCAAAGACCCAGGAAGGAGTGAGTCTGCTGCCGGCTTCTGCATCCATGACGGCCCCGTGGTTGCTAGGGCCAAGTAAACACTGAAGGAGGAGGCAGAGGGGTGCAGGAGGAGTCCTATAGCAAGACACTGCCCAGATTTCTCACCATTGCCTTTAAAGTTAAAAATCACAATACCGTTTCTTCTGTACTGGTGGGAACCCAGCACTTTAATGAGACACGAGGTTAAAGTGATGCTTTGTAAGGAAGTTTAGCCACCTGTGGGCGTCACTCCGCCCCGGTGGCCATGACCGGGAACACAGGCACTAGGACCCAATCTGTCCTAAAAGCACGCCCTTTGAGTCCCCACTCTCTGTTTCTAATGTTCTGACTATATGAGAGACGATAAAAGGGTTTCAATACAAGAGTCACATTTTAAACATAAAGAAATGACGTTCCATAAGAAAACAACTGCAGGCCAGGCATGGTGGCTCACACCTGTCATCCCAGCACTTTGGGAGGTTGAGGCAGGTAGATCGCTTGAGCTCAGGAGTTGGAGATTAGCCTGGGCAACATGGTGAAACCCTGTCTCTCCAAAAAAAAAAAGAAAGAAAGAAAAAAAGTAGCCAGATGTGGCACACCTGTAGTCCCAGCTACTTGGGAGGCTGAGGTTGGAGGATCGCCTGAACTCACTGCAGAGGCTGCAGTGAGCTGAGCTCAAACCACCTGTACTCCAGCCTGGGCAACAGAGATCCTATCTCAAAAAACAAAAACAGAAAACGAAAAAAAACCCTGCAAATTATCCTTCTGCTTAATGGTTGAGAAGGAAAAAACAAACGAACAAACAAAAAAAACCCTTGCACATTAAAATGCCAAAGCCCACAGATTCACAGATTAATGCATGAAGCCCCATGCCAAAAGCTCCAGAGGAAACATCAGAAAGGAGAGCACTTCAGGTGACCTGGAGTCCTCAGCGCCACATGACCAAGCAGAGCTGAGCGCTGTGTCTCACTGGACGTATCATCAGACATTCACTCTCAGTTTTCACACTGTTAACTCTACTGCACAATACACGAATATGGTCTGAGCAATTCTAACCACACAGGCAACGTGCAGCTCTTGCCTCAGTGGAAAACAAGCCTGCCCAGGTCATACAGGCGGGGTTGGAGGCAGCTGAGCCATGCAATGCCTGTTCCTCTCCCTCTGTTCACTCTAGTGTGTGTGGAATCCCCCTCTGTTGGGACTACAGCTCCTGGGCTGCAAGCACCTGCTGAGCACGAGGGTCCAGCTTCCAAGCTCACTGTCCCATGAGTGACAAGCAACAATGTGACCCACCTCCCATGTCACTTGGTGCCACTATCATGCTGACTCCCTACACACCAGGGCCACTGTGTCACTGTGCCACTCAGGAGCTCCAGGGGCAACCATGGTGGTCATTCCAGGATGCTGTCCTGTTAGGCTCCCAGGACACTGCCCCAAGCACCCAGCTTCAGTGGGTATGACACTCCCAGACCCACCCTTACTATGCCACAGTATGTCCACTCTGCACAGGTGCTGCCATGAGTGCCACACTGTGTCCTCCAGGATGTGGGTCTCTGTTAGTCCCTCCCGTACCAAGCCAGGACGGCCACCTGTTTACAGGGGTGTTGACAAATAATGATTACCTGCAAAATTAAAACACTGATTTGAAAAGGGCCTGTCAGTAGTAGAAATCCTGTAGTTAATACATACTCTGTTTGAAAAAAAAAAAAAAAGGGACGGGCGCGGTGGCTCAAGCCTGTAATCCCAGCACTTTGGGAGGCCGAGGCGGGTGGATCACGAGGTCGAGAGATCGAGACCAACCTGGTCAACATGGTGAAACCCCGTCTCTACTAAAAAAATACAAAAAAATTAGCTGGGCATGGTGGCGCGTGCCTGTAATCCCAGCTACTCAGGAGGCTGAGGCAGGAGAATTGCCTGAACCCAGGAGGCGGAGGTTGCGGTGAGCCGAGATCACGCCATTGCACTCCAGGCTGGGTAACAAGAGCAAAACTCCGTCTAAAAAAAAAAAAAAAAGAAAAAAGAAAAAAGAAAAAAAAAAAAAAAGAATTTTTGCAGAAACAGGTAAAAAGAAATCTCTGCTCTTTTCAACATTTAGAGAATCAGCCAGGCAAAATAATAATTTCCTTCTCTCAACTAAAAGAAAGGTTTGGAGGAAAAGAAGCCTAATTAGTAACAAGTAAATCACTCAGATGTAAACCCATAATGAAAGCATGTGGGAACCTCCTTTCCCGTCAAAGTTGCAACCCATGGCCTCACCGGGCTTAGGACCTAGGAAGGAATGGTGTGTCCATATGCTCCTGACCTGAGTCTCTAAACCCGGGGAGAGATACCCTGCGTAACTGCTGATGGGTGAGCGGTACACATCCAGGACTCTCTACACCAGGGGAAAGATGTCCTGGGTAACTGCTGATGGGTGAACTGTGCACCCCCCAGATCCCTGTAACTACAGGTTCTCAAGAACACGAGGACCAGAACCCATATTCCACCTAGAAACTTATTCCTGTGATGCCTGCCAAAAGGTCCACTTTTCAGTCCATTATCACAATGAAGAGGAATTTTTGCTATTACGTCAAAATCGTGTGTTAAGCAATAAAAGGACCTACAGAGGTGTGTATTCCTCCTTGGTACAACCAAAGCAGGAAGAGGGGCCCAGGTCTGCTTGAAGGCTTACACTAGCAAATCAAAACACAGAGCACTGAGAGCTGGGGAAGCCAGCTGGGAGCACCACACACCACACAGGCTGGATGTGAAAGCTCCATGGTCCGAGAAGCCCATCCGACCCTGAGTGCACCCAGCGTCTGTCAAGTGTCAGGTGTAAAGGTGGCTCTTTTTCAAACTATTTCAGAATTTATTTAGAATAGGGTATTATATTTTATGATTCCTACATAGAAAATATTTTCTAACCATATCATTTTACAACAAATTAACAATAGCTAATGTTTTCTTTAAAATTTTTGAAGCACACAGAAAAGTATGAAGAATACAAACATATCCACCATCTGTTCATTTTGCCATATTTGCTTTAGAATTTGAAAATTTAAAACTTACATAATGGTTGAAGCCCCTTATATAAGCCCCATCCTGCTCTAGTTCCTTCTCAGTGTAAATCTGATTTTGAGGCTAATCATTCCTATGGGTGCTTTGACATTCATGCTACAGATAAGCCTAACAGAGGACTGCTGATGGCTTTGCAGGTAATGTACTGGACGGTTCCTGCCATACCTTTTCCCTCCATGCTGTGCTTTGGGATTTATCTGTGTGGATACAGGCAGTTCTACTGTTCTTATGACAACTGCAGTGTGCTCTTCATTGTCTGAAAAAATCCATCCTCCTGTTGACTGACATTTGTTTTTTTCCAACTTTCTGCAAATACAAACAACACCAAAACGAATATTTGTTTCTTTACAAATCTAAAAATTACAACTAGAAATGGAATTCCAAGAAACTGTAAAATGCTTTGTAAAAACCCGATGAAGTGTCACACTGTACAGTCATTCACAAACATGTCGTCTTTCACTTCTGATTAGGGCGGATGTCTTCTGTTGTTTAAAAAAAAAAAAAGGATTTTTGGGGGGTGGGCAGGGGATGAAGTCTCCCTCTGTCACCCAGGCTGGAACGCAGTAGGGGCATCTCGGCTCACTGCAACTTCCGCCTCCCAGGTTCAAGGGATTCTCCTGCCTCAGCCTTCCAAGTAGCTGGGATTACAGGTGCTGCCAGCACACCCGGCTAACTTTCTTATTTTCAGTAGAGACGCATTTTCACCATGTTGGCCTGGCTTGTCTTGAACTCCTAACTTCAGGCAGTCCACCCGTCTCCGGGAGATTAATCCCACCCGCTGGGATTACAGGTGCCCAGTCCCGTTGCAAAACTTTTATCAAGAGATCTTGGCTGAAAAAGGGGAAATGTACTCTGCATATAATCTTTTTTTTGTCCCAAACTGGAAAGAAGATGCTAATTAAAGTGAAGGCGCTGACCGGAAATTGAGATTGACATGGAATCTACAGATAAGGTGGAGCAAATCAAGGAGCATGTGGAGGAGAAAGAGGGAATCCCCCCACAACAGCAGAGGCTCATCTACAGTGGCAAACAGATGAATGACGAGAAGACAGAAGCTGATTACAGGATTTTAGGTGGTTCAGTCCTCCACCTCGTGTTGGCTCTGAGAGGAGGAGGTGGTCTTACGCAGTGATGGACTCTCCATTTTACCTCCTTCCTGTTGCTCATGAGGCATCGTATATCCTCTGACTCTCTGGGACACCAGAGCCACGGCCCCCACTCCAGGATGCCCAGTAATGTATGTCTACTGGTGGGAGACTATGAGGACCCCAGGATGCAGTATTCCTGGCCCAGAGGGCCCTTGATGGCTACTGGGTGTTAGTTTGCAGTCCTGTGTGCTTCCCTCTCTTATGGCTGTGTTCCCTGCTTGTCAATAAAATATTTCCTGGCCAAAAAAAAAAAAAGAGAGAGAAAGAGAGACAATATAATTAACAAATTTCATTTACATAAAAACTATAAACTCAAGTGCTAACAGGAAGCTGTCCATTGGCAAAACAAGAGCTCAGAAGAGGCACAATGGCCCAGACAGTTCTGAAACCCCAGAAATCACAAAGAAGATGGACAGGCATGCGCACTGTTCTGGGGAGAGGATACTTAGCTTTTACCCAATTCTCAGAGAGCCCAGACCCCAAAAACGTTTAGTAAGGCACCTTCTCAATTTCCAACGAGGGCAGTGATGTGGGAGTGAGCATCAGCTGACAGAGCCCTGGACTGACACTCCTACCTTCCAAAGAAGACCAAACACTCACCAACACACCCAAAAAGAACGTTTTTAAATATAAATGACTTCAGAATCCTTTAACATATACCCAGAAAAACATTAATAAGCCATAACTCAAGTTATGTGGACTATTTATACGCAATATTAGAGAAAAAATCAAGGTTTCCATGAAGAAAAGCCTGAAGCCCACAACTTTGTTTCTAACGTAAATGAGGAAGGTGAGACACCTTTGCTGCAATCATGGAAAGGAGACACAGTTTGGATACAATGCCATGGGTCTGTTTCTCTCTGTATTAAACACACCACAGCGTTTTTTCTTTTTAAATTATTGATTAATCAGGCAATCAAACCAAAAGGAAGCAGCCAATTTAAGTTGGAACAGGGCAATCTGCAGATACCCACAGGTTGGAGAGATGAGGCCCCAGTGTGAACAGGCCCCACCACGCAGCTTCCCTGCCTTCCAGAAGGCCTGTGTGGGTTGCTGGGCTCGTCACCTTAGCAACGGCTCTAAACATATGTGCAGTGACACCAGCTGATTTCTGAAAGCTGTAAATAGAGGATAATGGCATAAAAAATATTCCAGATTTAAAGTAAGGACCACCCACTACCTCCTCTCCTACCCCACCCAACCCCTAAATCCTACTGTTAACAATGGGAGCAATGCCACGTATGCCTAATTCACCTGTCTAATCATAGACCTACAAAAGCAAAAAGAGGTCCTTGGATTAACACTCTGCACAAACATGAGCACAAACAAAAAGTGGCCGAGAGATGGCAGAGTCTGGCATGGATGGACCAGCCCACAGCGGCCACGGCTCACCTGCAAGAGTGCTGTACCCCCACTGGCCACAGCAGCCACTGCTCACCTGTGGGAGCGCTGCACCTCCACTGGCCACAGCGGCCACGGCTCACTCGCGAGAGTGCTGCACCTCCACTGGCCACAGTGGCCATGGCTCACCCGCGGGAGTGATGTACCTCCACTGGCCACGGTTCACCTGAGAGAGTGCTGCACCTCCACTGGCCACGGCTCACCTGCGAGAGTGCTGCACCTCCACTGGCCACAGCGGCCACAGCTCACCTGTTAGAGTGCTGCACCTCCACCGGCCACGGCTCTGCTTCCCACCCTCCGCCTCACACCACCATGTGCACTTAGTCCCTTCTCTCAGGCTGTTCCAGATCTTGGCATGTGGGCCTCAAAGCACAACACACGTACTGACAGGTAGGTTTCTACCAGGAGAGAGAATGAGGTCGACTGCCTGGGCAAAGGTTCCAGGTGGAACATCCAGAGTTTCTGGTAAAGCTGAGCAACAGCCCAGGTTCAGACTTCTGAACAATTTTCTATTTTTGAATAAAACAGTCCATTTCACCTAAGAGTCAGAAAACATGGAATTTCCCAGACACGCTGAGGCCCTGGGAAGACAGCATTTAGTCCAGGATAAACCAGCAACACTCTGGACCAGGTTTGCAAAGAGATGCCCCAACATAAACAAGGCAAAGGGTGAGGAGGGACGGGCAGGGAGAAGCCAGCATGAACTCCCTGCGCAGAGCCTGCGCAGCTCTCCCAGCATGCCACACGCCTGGGCAGGATATGCCTTTTCCTTGTTTCCCCTTCTAGCGTCTTTTTGAAAGCATTATATCGAAAACTGGGCAAGTAAGTCCCCAAGTATGAGCTGACATTTTTCGGAGAAAAAACAAACTTGATATTTCATGGTGTAAAAGTCTATTTATGGGTCCTACAGAAATACTTCTCATTATAACCCTCATTAAAACTAAATACTCCAAGGAAGCATACACTGCATGTTAAAACATGAAAAACGTTATTACCGAAGAACCCAACTTTCGTTCTCTCAGAGTGCCTTTTTGTGATAATTTATGCCCAACAGGCAAAGAAATGGGGAAAAGGGAAAGAGGAGAATGAGAAGAAGGCTGGTACCACAGAGCCCAAAACAGGCATCATTTACATGCTTCATAATCCCGAATTCGGGATGCACAAACCGATAAAAATTATGTATTCATGTCTGTTTGCAAATCTAAGGATTTTTTAGGGTTGTTGTTGTTGTTATTATTGTTATTTGTTTTGGGACAGAGTCTCTCTACTGTTGCCCAGGCTGGAGTGCAGTGGCATGATCAAGGCTCACTGCAGCCTCAACCTCCTGAGTAGCTGGGATTATAGGTGTGCCCCACCACACCCCGCTAATTTTTTGTATTTTTAGTAGAAACGGCATTACTTTCACCATGCTGGTCAGGCTGGTCTCAAACTCCTGACCTCAAGAGTGATCTACCCACCTCAGCCTCCCAAATGGCTGGGATTACAAGTGTGAGCCACTGCACTGGGCCTAAGCAGATTTTGTAAAAGCAATGCCTGTGTTTCCAAAAAGAGAAAAATTAACATTTAATTATAAGCTCCAAGACTTTAATTGCTTCAACTCAATCTGTGGTGAATTATTTCAAAGTAAAAATCGGCTCAGATTTGTGTTTTTATGTGTAATCTCTTAAAAGGCAAGGTATACAGGTATTCGTAACACATAATGTATGTGTATGTGCACGGGCAAATAAGAGAGAGAGACTGGCATTGGTTGGAGGGATGGTGAGGGTGCGTGCAAATCACAGCGCCTCCTCTTGGATTTGCCAGACACTTAACCTCGTTCACAACCTCACCCCAGTCAGAAAACACAAAGTGGCAATGAACCTCAACTTAGTTACATCCATAGCCTCCACAGACAACTACCTTCACAGACAAAGACTAATAGGGTTATCACAAATGATTCACAGCTCATGTTTTTCAAGGAGGGGTCTCCAACTAGAAGTCACAGCGCATCGTGCGTCATGGCATGCCTCCCACCAGCTGTCCCCGAGTTGCCTGGGTCTCACACAGTTTATGTTTTGCAGGTCGTGAGGCTATGCTCTTTGCTCCCATGAATTAACAGAGTAGGGGAAACAAAGGCGCCTGGGACACTACAGATCACATGCTGTTTTGGGTATGGGGAATCCACCCACTCACACTCATGGCCAGCTCCGATGCTCTGAACCCAGGGACAGGTCACAGACGTAAATGTCAGCGCAGGCAGCCAGCCTCTCCTCAAGCTGGGCCCCCACACCCCTGCTCCTGACTGACGCTTTAAGCACAGGACTTCCTGGGCCTCAGTCTCCTCATCTGTACACTGAGAACAATCCCTGGGGTGTGTGCTCTAGGAGGAGCGCACAGAGCAGTGTATGCTGAGCACACGTGGGCAACCCTGACTCAGGACAGTTTCCCAGCCCCCTAAGTCATGACTAGGGCTTAATGATCCATTTCAGATTACATCTGCACAGTGCTTTACTTTCATATGTTATTTTATTTGGAGCCTCTAAAGAGCCTTAGCTAACAGATGGTATTATTTCAACATCGCAAACAAAGAGACAGTAGCTGCAACCATCCAAAGACACCTACTTGCTGCGAATGCCTGGCCGGGCCTCCAGGCAGGACCACCAACTTGAGACCCCAACATAGGCCACTGCTGTCTGTGCCCTTGCAGAAAATATATGTCTTGGCCGGGCGCAGTGGCTCAAGCCTGTAATCCCAGCACTTTGGGAGGCCGAGGCGGGTGGATCACGAGGTCAAGAGATCGAGACCATCCTGGTCAACAAGGTGAAACCCTGTCTCTACTAAAAATACAAAAAGTTAGCTGGGCATGGTGGTGTGTGCCTGTAATCCCAGCTACTCAGGAGGCTGAGGCAGGAGAATTGCCTGAACCCAGGAGGCGGAGGTTACGGTGAGCCGAGATCGCGCCATTGCACTCCAGCCTGGGTAACAAGAGTGAAACTCTGTCTCAAAAAAAAAAAAAAAAAAAAAAAAAGAAAAGAAAATATATATCTGATATAGATTTTACCCTCTTGAGGATGAAATAATCCCATCTGCCAAAATGACCCACGAATAAAGGCCCCTCCTTGTCTGAACGCTGCCTCAGCGTCTGGAGGATAAGCCCACAATGCAAGCATCCAGGAGGACACTCTGGGCTGAGGGGCCCAGGAATAAAGAGGGCCAGAAACGAGGGCGCCCTCACACATGCTGGGAGCTGCCAACGCCTTCAGACTGGGAAGAACAAAGAGTTCCCAGACAGGAGGGCACAGGAGCACAGTGGAGGGCCAGACGTGAGGCTGGAGGCAGCTGGAGCAGCAACTCCCACCAACAGCAGATGAGGCGTGAGACTCTCAATAACCTTCTAAGTTTTCATCTTCGAGAGAACCTCAAACTACATTTTCCCCAGTTTCATTACTAGGCTCCTTGTAGAAAATACCAGTATAGAAAAAGCACAAACACACCACACAACAGAGGTAGGCACAGATGGGGCAGAGGAAAGGTGGGCCAACAGGTGCTCCAGGGAGGCCCAGCCGAGATGATTTCCCAACCACCCCACGGTCTAAACAAGTCCTAACATCTGCGAGCATCCACCAGGAAATGAAAAAGGCAAACTCCCAACATAACCACAAAAAGACACTGTATAGTCTCCAAATTGTAAAGAGGAAAAAAAAAACGGAGCAAGAAGAAATACATAAGCCCCCACCCTGGACCCCTGGCACAAGGAGCGAGAGAAGATACGTCACGACAGATGGAAAGCACACGACAGCACGTAACTCGGTGTCAACCCCCCTGCGGCCCCCACCACACTTGGTGCCCCGTTCGGGGAGGCTCTGCCCTCGTGGGTGGACAAGCACTGGCTGCTATGAAGGGCTGGGACTGGGAGGCAGTCCTGTCCACACATCTGTCCTTGTAGCCAAAGGAGGACACAGCAACAGGCACGGGGCCGTCCAGTGGCACCAGGCTTTCCGACTTCCAGCTTCCAGAACTGTGAGAAATAAATTTCTGTTCTTTATAAATGAACCTGTCTCAGGCATTTTGTTACAGCAGCATAAACAGACTAAGGTGAAAACAGTAAATGGACTAAGAATTCCACTTAAAAGACAGTTTGTCAGACTGGAATGGAAAAAATGATCCAGCTAGCTCAGAATGAGTTGAGCAATGTCTAAACCATGAAAATCGGCAAACATTTCAGAAAAGACACACCAGGTGCACACGACGAAACACCAGACTGAGCTGCTCTATCAATGCTGGGTACAGACGTGAGGGCAGAACGCATTTCAGGAGATAAAGTGCGCCACTATAATATGGCAAAAAGTTCCTTTCACAGGAGAGCTAAGACAGTCCAAACATTTATGCAAGTAAGAAAGCCTCCGAGTAAAGAGCAAGAATCAACATAACACGCCAGACACAGTGGCTAATGAGGTCAGAAACTCGAGACCAGCTTAGAAGAGATGGTATCACCCCACCTCTACTTAACAATACAAAAAAACATTAGCCAGGCATGGTGGCCGGTGCTTGTAATCCCAGCTACTTGGAAGGCTGAGGCAGGGAAATCCCTTGAACCTGGGAGGCGGGGGTTGCAGTGAGCCATACCACTGCACTCCAGCCTGGGAAACAGAGGGAGACCCCCGAACCCAAAAAAAAAAAAAAAAAACCCACAAAAGAACCAACAGAAAATGAGCCTCAACCATGGAGCAAACATTAAAATGCCTTTCAGTGAGGAAAAGACCAAGGAGATAACCCCAACCAAAACTACAAGACAGAAGATTCAAAAGCAATGTCAAGCTTGAGCTAACAAGCACATGTAAAATAATCCAATAATCACACAATCACCATTTTTCAAGATCACAGGGAACAGTCATCAAAACTTGATCACACACACAACTACAGAAGAAGCCTAAAAACTGTGACAGGGTCACCTTCTGATGTGACAATGCAACTCAGACAGGAGGAAGAGTGACTCGAAAACATGACCCCAAATCTGGGAATTAAGAAATGCATTTCTAAGAATGAGGGAAGAGGGGAAACCAGAGAAATATGCAAAATTGGAAATGACAGAAATGCGATACAGCAAACTGGGAGATGCAGGTAAAGTGTTCTTACAGGGAAATGTATTTATAGTCATTGCTGGAAGGCATCCCAATAAAGAGGTTCTAAAAATTAGAACATAATCAAAAGAAAAGAAAATATGAAAAATGGAAGAACATAAACTAAACAAAAAGCAAACACGTAACAGAGGTTAAACAAAATGAAAGGTGAGTTTTGTTTTAAATAAACAGAGAACAAGCTAAATGACACAACAGGAAAACAAGACAAAACAGGCAGGAGCCAAATTTCTGCAAAGCCAATGGCCCGATTCTGTCAGCAGCAGGAAGAGAAGCTCTGCTGGGTGAAAGGCCAGCTATAGGGGATGACTGGGCACACATGGGCTGAGCTCAAGCTGGAGTGAGGCACTAGGCCTGTGGGGGTGTCTCTCCTTGGTCTGGGCTTTGGAGGAAACAGAAAGAAGCTTGTCAAAAAGGAAATCTGAATGAAGAAACACTGTCATAGCAGCACCTGCATGCGTGCTTCTTTGTATCTCTGCAAATGGAGCCTCGACAAGCTGACACAGAAGACTACCTGTTGCGTGCGTGCGTGTGTGCATGTGTTTGTGTGTGTACGTGAACATGTACACATAAAAAAAATCTGTTCTCCGGCCGGGTGCGGTGGCTCAAGCCTGTAATCCCAGCACTTTGGGAGGCCGAGGCGGGTGGATCACGAGGTCGAGAGATCGAGACCATCCTGGTCAACATGGTGAAACCTCGTCTCTACTAAAAATACAAAAAATTAGCTGGGCATGGTGGCGCGTGCCTGTAATCCCAGCTACTCAGGAGGCTGAGGCAGGAGAATTGCCTGAACCCAGGAGGCAGAGGTTGCGGTGAGCCGAGATCGCGCCATTGCACTCCAGCCTGGGTAACGAGAGAAACTCCGTCTCAAAAAACAAACAAACAAACAAACAAACAAATCTGTTCTCCAAGTCGCAAAAAATGTGATTATTTTACATTGTATTTCTCCTTATTGGTTTTTCCTAATTTTCTAAAATGTTGAGTATTGTGCTTCAGTAATAAAGGTTACTTTTTTAAAAAGAATAAAAAGAGGCGACCAGAAACAGCTCCAACATTAGGAGAAATGTATTCAGTTTTTCACCATCAAGAATGGTGGGGCTGGGGCCGGGCATGGTGGCTCACGCCTGTAATCCCAGCACTTTGGGAGGCCGAGGCAGGTGGATCATGAGGTCAACAGATCGAGACCATCCTGGTCAACGTGGTGAAACCCTGTCTCTACTAAAAATACAAAAAAAAAAAAAATTAGCTGCGCATGTTGGTGCGTGCCTGTAATCCCAGCTACTCAGGAGGCTGAGGCAGGAGAATTGCCTGAACCCAGGAGGCGGAGGTTGCGGTGAGCCGAGATCATGCCATTGCACTCCAGCCTGGGTAACAAGAGCAAAACTCCGTCTCAAAAAAAAAGAAAAAAAAAAAAAGAAAGAATTGGTGTCAGTCAGCTGCAGGTGTTATTTTGTTATTTTGGAATTTTGTTATTTTGAGACAGCATCTCACTCGGTCACCCAGGCTGGAGTGAAATGGCATGATCTCGACTCACTGCAGTCTCTACCTCCTGATCTCAACTGATCCTTCCGCCTCAGCCTCCAGAGTGGCTGGGACTACCAGCATGCCACCATGCCCAGCTCATTTCCATATTTTTGTAGAGATGGGGCGTTGCACCACATTGCCCAGGCTGGTCTGCAACTCCTAGACTAAAGCAGTTCTCCTATCTCAGCCTCCCAAAATACTGGGCTTACAGGCCTGAGCCACCTTGTCTGGCCTCAAATAAATTTTTTTTTTTTTTTTAATGAGACAGGGGTTCCTTCTTGCTGCCCAGGCTGAAGTGCAATGGCACCATCTCAGCTCACTGTAACCTCCGCCTCCCAGGTTCAAGCGATTCTCCTACCTCAGTCTCCTAAATAGATGGGATTACAGGTTCAAATACCATTTAAAATCAAAAACCTTCATAGATGATCTTATGACATTTCTTTTCTATTATTCTTTTTTTTATTATGGTACAGTACATTGATTTCTAAATGCTAAACCAAATTTGAACTTCTGAGATAAACCCCACTCAATCATGAGGTATTGTTATCATTTACAGACGCTATAATTTAATTTACGTCTGTATTAATGTGGGTATTTCTCTAATTTTGGAATCAAGGTGTCCCTGACTCACAGAAAGATTGGGCAGTATACACTCCTCTGTTGTGAAAGGGCTTCTATATAAGTGACTTTACTTATTCTTCAAACAGATGGTACGAATAACCAAGTCAGTCATCTGGGACTGAAGGTTGGTTTGTGGGAAGGGCATTACCTAAAAATTCAATTTCTTTAAAAGATACTTATTTCTTCTTGAGTAAGCTGATGTAGTTGGCATGTTTTAAAGAATGCATCTATTTTATCTAAGTTGTCTCATATATGGGCATACAGTTGTTAACAAAACTCTCTTCCTGTCCTGTGAATGGCTACAGGATCACAGCAATGCCCCGTTTCTCATGTGCATGTCAACAGACTGAAAATTTGTTGCTTCTTTTTTCTCCTGATTGTTCGGCTAAAGGGCTACCAGTTTTAATGTCTTTTTTTTTTTTTTTTTAAACAGGTTAGGTGCAGTGGCTCATGCCTGTAATCCCAGCACTTGGGGAGGCCAAGGCAGGCAGATCACTTGAGGTCAGGAGTTAATGAGTTGCGTAGTGAACATGGTGAAACCCTGCCTCTACTAAAAATACAAAAATTAGCCTGGCATGGTGGCGCATTCCTGTAATCCCAGCTACTTGGGAGACTGAGGCAGGAGAACGGCTTGAACCCGGGAGGCGAAGGTTGCAGTGAGCCAAGATCGCACCATTGCGCTCCAGAATGGGTAACTGAGTAAGACTTGGTCTCCCAAAGAAAACAAGTTTTGTTTTATTGACTTTTTTCCCCCAACTGCTTTTTAATAAAATTATCATGTTGACAGATGGGGGGAGAAAGCAAAGAACAAAATTCTGCTCCATTCCCGTTAAAAGACTCTCAGGAGGGTGGGCGCGGTGATTCATGCCTGTAATCTGAGCACTTTGGGGTGGATGAGGTGGGTGGATCACCAGAGGTCTCGAGTTCAAGACCAGCCTGACCAACATGGAGAAAACCTATCTCTACAAAATTAGCTGGGTGTGGTTGCACATACCTGTAATCCCAGCTACTAAGGAGGCTGAGGCAGGAGAATCGCTTGAACCAGGGAGGTGCAGGTTGTGCCAAGATCAAGCCACTGCACTCCAGACTGGGCAACAAGAGCAAAACTCCAAATCAACAACAACAACAACATCAAAAAGATTCTCAGGAACTAAGAAACAGGAAACTGCCCACCACATAAAAGGAATCTACTGAAACACAACAGGCATCATATTTAGAACTTAATTCTTCCCCTACGATTCTGAAGACGGCAATAATTTCTACTTTCAACACTTCCATTAAGTGTTGCACTAGAATTCCTAAATAGAATTCCTAAAAAAAAAAGAAAGGCAAACTGTCCATTCACAGATGACACAAATATCTATATAGAAAATCCTGTGAAATTTCTGTTTTAACTTTAAACAAATTTGCAAGACCTAAGGTCAGTATTTTTAAAAATCAATTATGTTTTTGTGGACCAGCAACAAACCACAGGAAACTAAAGTTTAAAAAAATTCAATAGGCTTAAAAAATTACAAGGATAAAATATATGTAAGATCACTCAAAATAAACAGAAGCCTCCATACTAAGATGTTGATTCTCTCCAAATTGATCTAAAGATTCAAAACAATCTCAATCAAAAATCCCAGCTGACTTTTTATAAATAGAAATTGACAAGCTGATTCTGAAAAATGCAAAGGACCCAGTAGAACCCAGCACTGTAGAAAAAGAGCCAAGAAGACAGATGAAAATTACTGATTATTGATTTCAAGACATAACATGACACTACAGTCATCACTGCCAGGTGCAGTGGCTCACACTTATAATCCCAGCACTTTGGGGCATCGAGGCAGGTGGGTCACCTGAGGTTTAGGAGTTCAAGACTGGCCTGGCCAACATGGTGAAACCTCATCTCTACTAAAAATACAATAATTAGTCGGATGTGGTGGCAGATGCCTGTAATCCCAGCTGTTCGGGAGCCTGAGGCAGGAGAATCACTTGAGCCTGGGAGGCGGAGATTGCAGTGAGTCTAGATGGCACCACTGTACTCCAGCCTGGGAAACAGAGTAAGATCGTGTCAAAAAAAAAATTTTTTTTAACATAGTAACTATAGTAATCAAGACAGTGTGGTATTAGCAAAAGAATAAACAGAACAATGGAACAGAAATGACCAAAAATAGACCCATACAAATATAGTCAACTAATTTCTTAACAAAGGTAAAGAAGCTGAATGGGTAAACAAGCTTTTCAACAAATGATGCAGGAAACTGGATATCTTTATGCCAAAAAAAAAAAAAAAAAAAAAAAAGACACCAAAAACTTCTAACCTTACCTTACGCCATACACCAAAAGCTACTTCATAACTGAAGTAAATATGAGTGAAAACTATGTAACTTTTAGAAGAAAACATGAGAGAAAATCTCTACAACACTGGGTTAGAGAGATTTCTTAAAGACACAAAAAGCATAAAGTACCCAAGAGAAAGCTACTAAGTTGGATTTCATCAAACTAAAAACTTTAGCTGTTCAGAAGACACTATTAAGAAAATAAAAATAGGCCGGGCGCGGTGGCTCATGCCTGTAATCCAAGCACTTTGGGAGGCTGAGGCGGGTGGATCACAAGGTCAAGAGATTGAGACCATCCAGGTCAACATGGTGAAACCCCGTCTCTACTAAAAATACAAAAAATCAGCTGAGCATGATGGCGTGTGCCTGTAATCCCAGCTACTCAGGAGGCTGAGGCAGGAGAATTGCCTAAACCCAGGAGGTGGAGGTTGCGGTGAGCCAAGATCGTGCCATTGCACTCCAGCCTGGGTAACAAGAGCGAAACTCCGTCTCAAAAAAAAAAAAAAAAAAAAAAAAAAAGAAAAAGAAAATAAAAATAAGGCCGGGCGCAGAGGGATCACGCCTGTAATCCCAACACTTTGTGGGGCAGAGGCGGGCGGTTCACAAGATCAAGAGATGGAGACCACCCTGGCCAACATGGCGAAATCTCATCTCTAAAATAATAATTTTTTAAAAAAGAAAAGAAAAATACATGCCAAATACTGGTTTTTTAAAAAAATTCAAACAACACAGTGCTGGAAAAGGACCTGTGTCTAGAATCTATTAAAAAAAAAAACTCTCAAAAATCACCAGACAACCCAATTTTGAGAAATGAACAAATGGCAGATGTGAAGGTAAAGACAGATGCTTCAGCAAAGCAGATACATGGACAATCTCTTCCCCTCATCAAAAAAGCCACTTGAAAACACAAGCAACATCATTTGTCATTAAGGCAAGGGAAATTAAAACCACAATCCACTAGAATGGCTAAAATGGAGAATACGGATTATACCACACAGCGGTGAGGACAGAGCAAATGGAATTCCCATTCACTGCTGGGGGGAAGACAAAACTGTGTGGTCACTCTGGAAGGAGTCTGGCAGGTTCTTAAAAAGTTAAACATTCATCTAACATGTGACCCAGAAACTCAGCCCAGGAATTTTATTTTATTTATTTATTTATTTATTTATTTATTTTGAGACGGAGTTTCGCTCTTGTTACCCAGGCTGGAGTGCAATGGCGCGATCTCGGCTCACCGCAACCTCCGCCTCCTGGTTTCAAGCAATTCTCCTGCCTCAGCCTCCTGAGTAGCTGGGATTACAGGCACACGCCACCATGCCCAGCTAATTTTTTGTATTTTTAGTAGAGACGGGGTTTCACCATGTTGACCAGGATGGTCTCGATCTCTCGACCTTGTGATCCACCCGCCTCGGCCTCCCAAAGTGCTGGGATTACAGGCTTGAGCCACCGCGCCCGGCCTCGGCCCAGGAATTTAACAGAGAAAAAGCACACCACACATCCACTGGATGCTTTCCATGCATCTACTCAAAATAGCTCGACTCCCAATAGCTAAAAATAGGAAACCATGTACACATCTACAAACTGCTTATTGAATAAACATATGACATATTTACCTCCCAAAAAACCTACTCAGTAAACTACTGACATACACCACACAACACAGATGAATCTCAAAAGGAAGATGAAACACCGGACACAACACTCCACACTCGATGATTCCATGCACATTAAGTTCTAGAAAAACAAAACTTATAGTGACCGAAAGCACGTCAGCATCCTGGGTCTAGGAAACAGGAAGAAAGTGCTGCACAAAGGAAAAGGGGAACTTTTTTGAGGCGATGGAAATAACTCTGTATCGTGACTGTGATGGGGGAAGCAGACTGTGCCAACAAATTTGTTAAAACTCTCCCATTTGTAGTCATGAGCTACATGATGCTTCGGTCAACAGGCCACACTCATCATGGGGGAATGTGGCACCATAAAAGCATCACTGAGCAGAACTGGTCCCAGGGCATAAACACTTTGCACTGTGTTGTGATTTCTTTACACGATACAGCACGGCGACTCAGCAACAGGATCTATTATGTAGCTTACGTGTGTGGGAGGCTCTGCCTTCTAGGTCTGTGTACACACACTCTGTGATGCTCACAGGACAAGACCACCTAAAAATGCACTTCTCAGGCTGCATCCCCTGACCGCTATTAAAATCAGTACATTCCATGGTGTTTAAAAATTATACTTCGAAGAAGCTCTAAGAGAGAGTGCAAGAGAGTGGACGGTGGCAGGCACAGGAAGAGCACGGCTGAGAAGGAGAGCAGAGAGGCGAAGGCAGCTGGTGGTGGGCGTGAGCAAGGGGTTCCACAGCCAGGAATGAAATCAAATACCGATCACCCCACACCCACACAACACCAAACACACCTGGAAAAGCAGAACAAATTCCTGGAGGGATGGCATCCATGGCCCTCAGGAAGGAAGACCAGATTCCCACAGGAACAGGAAGAGGCTGTCCTTGACGCTGAGCAGGCAGCCCTTCTAGGATGGCCTCGAGGGCTCAGGGGATGGAGGTACGCAGGAGGCTGACTTTATCCCACACCCTTCACTACCTCTTCAAACCACTCCAGGCATTCATTACCCACTAAACCAAATAACTGATTCTCATCTCATAAATATATGTATTCAAAGAAAATCCTAGCAAACTGTTTAAAGAAAACACTGAATACAGACTCTCTGACATGTCTGTAAGTTAAGGCATGGAGATGAAGCTCCTTTCTGTGCTTGGCATTAAGGCAATGCTGCTGTGGGTGCTCTGGACACAGGTCCTGCGTCCCACGCACAGGATCCCGTTATGCTATACTGCACGCAATTCCACAGACACAAAATGACCAGGACGGCAGACCCACAGAAAGCAGAGCCTGGAGGGGGGGACAAGGAGTAATGATTAAAGGTCCAAGTTTCTTTCTGAGGTGACAGAAATGTTCTAGAACTGACAGTCATGGTGGTTGAACAGACCTGTGAATACACTAGTAACCCCTGAACTGTACCCTTTAACTGGGTAAAACTTACGGTGTGTCAATTCTCTAAATAAAGCTGATATTATCTCTTTTTTGGAGACAAGAGTCTCAGCTGTCAGCCTGGATGGAAGGCAGTGGCGTGATCTTGACTCACTGCATTCTCTGTCTCCCAGGTTCAAGCAATTCTCCTGTTTCAGCCTCTCAAGTAGCTGGGATGATAGGAACATGCCACCAGGCACGGCTAATTTTTGTAGGGATGGGGTTTCACCACATTGGTCAGACTGATTCCTGGCCTCAAGTAATCCACCCACCTCAGCCTCCCAAATGCTAGGACCACAGACCTGAGCCACCGCATCCGGCTGCTATTTTCTTTGAAAAGCATGAAACACATTTCCCTAGGGATGGAGTGCTGGACATGAGACGAGACTTGTCCTGAGCACTGGACATGGTGGTCACATGTATATCGTGCTACACAGGAGTGCAGAGCCCTGGGGGAAGGCGAGTCAGAAGCCAGAGGCCCATGCCCAGCAATGTCTCAGGTGGCCACCAAGAAAGCTGAGCAGAGGCTACAGTGAAGCCCCCCTGCTCTCAGGTCAATGGCAGCAGGGCACTCGCTGATGCTGGGCACAGAGGGAGGTCAGGGCAGATGTTCAGGGGTCACACCCACGATTTTGCAGCAGAGCTTCTGGCAAACTCAGTAAAGTGAGAAGACCCTGCCTGGCAAGAGTGAGGCCTTGGTCAGGGCCACTTCCTCTTGGCTCCACCCTTGACCTCACACACACTGGCTGACCTTTGAGAGGTAAAAGCTCTGTTCGCTATACTCACCGGTACCAAAGTGTTCAGCACCTGGCCCTTGTCCACCAAATGCACCAGTTTACCTCTAGAAGCCTCGGCTGGGTGGGTCCTGCTTGCCTTTGAGAATGTGTGTGCTCGGCCAGGCAGATTCCTGAGTGCATCTCCTACATGCTGCCTGCCCTCCTTCAGGATGACCACACGGGCCCCCAAGCCGGGCCCACACCTGCTTTGCCAGCGACTTGCCTTTTCCTCCTCTTTTCTCTCCCTGCTGCTTCTACTTCACAGTATGTTTAAGCAAAGGGGATCACTAAAACAAAATTATTTTAAAACAAACATATTTGAGAAAAGTTTATGGAAAACATAAAACATTGAATATTTATCTAATAACTTTACAGGATTCATTTACTTCATCCTAACATTGATGTAAAATTATAACACAAGAGAAAGTAGGGCTGGGCACAGTGGCTCACACCTGTAATCTCAGCACCTTAGGAGGATAAAGAGAGCGGATCACAAGGTCAGCAGTTCAAGAAGAGACCAGCCTGGCCAATTTGGTGAAACCTTGTTTCTACCAAAGACACAAAAATTAGCCGGAGTGGTGGTGGGCACCTGCAAACCCGAGAGGCTGAGGCAGAGGTTGCAGTGAGCCAAGATAGCGCCACTGCACTCCAGCCTGAGCGGCACCAGATTTCATCTTAAAAAAGAGAGACAGAGAGAAAAAATAGATTCTCCAGAGGATCTCAAAGGATAGAGCAGGAAATGCTAGCAGTAAGATGAACAACAGTCCAAGGCAATGAGAAGAAACTAGTTATATATATATATGTGTGTTTTTTGGTTTTTTATTGAGATGGTTTCGCTCTTCTTGCCCAGGCTGGAGTTCAAAGGTGCACTATATCAGCTCACTGCAACCTCCACCCCCACCAAGTAACTGGGATTACAGGCATGTGCCATCACGCCCTGCTAATTTTTTGTATTTTAGTAGAGATGGGGTTTCTCCTTATTAGTCAGGCTGGTCTCGAACTCCCAACCTCAGGTGATCCACCCTCCTGTGCTGGGATTACAGGCGTGAGCCACCATGCCCTACTTTTTTTTTTTTTTAAGATGGAGTCTTGCTCTGTTACTCAGGCTGTAGTGGAGTGGCACAATCTCCACTCACTGCAACCTCCGCTTCCTGGGTTCAAGCAACTCTCCTGCCTCAGCCTTCCGAGTAGCTGGGACTACAGGCGCCTGCCACCACACCGGGCTAAATGTTGTGTTTTTAGTAGAGATGGAGTATTCACCATGTTGGCTAGACTGGCCTTGAACTCCTGACCTCAGGCGATCCACCCACCTCAGCCCACCAAAGTGCTGGGATTACAGACATGTGCCACATGCGCCCAGCATGATCACATATTTTATGTAATATAATGTTTTTCATGATCAACGGCCACTATGGGAACACAACAATCAGCCCTGAGACACCCAAAGCAAGACAGAGCCGCTACAGCCTCTCATGCGGGGAGCATGGGCTGCATTTGCCACAGGGTGACAGGCAGAGGGCAGAGCTGGAGACCCAAAGGCAGAGCTGGCTTCCAGCCCTGTGGACCAGACTGGCTGAGTGCCCCAAGTATGTCAATAATTGATGGGAGCTGCGCCCAGCCCTGCAGGGTTCTCAGGAGCTGCCTGCCCAGCAGCCCCATGCCTGGCACTCCCTCAGGTGCCACCAGCAAGGTCACTCCACTGCTTCTAAACAATACATTGCACAGACAGTTGAAAAGTGTACCTTTACCCATTCTAATCTTCCAAGGCATTCATCTTCACATGTTTTACATATAATAAACTAAATTTTGCATCAAGCAAAAGAAAAACAAATTTCATGATGAAACACAGTATCTCACCCTAGAATTTGAAAAACCTTCTTTTCCTATTCATTGAGAATTCTTTTTGAAGTCTCAAAAATGACTTTACCAATGTAAGACAAATCTCCGAATATAAAAAGTGTTTGGCACAGTCAACATTGCAGCAGTCAGGTCTGCAGTGGCAGAGCAGTGGTGGAGGGGGATGAGGATGAGTCTGCAGGAGGGCAGCAGAAGAAAGTGGAGCCATCTGGGGGCACTGCCCAGAGGCCGGCTCGGCCAGAGCTACAGCACAGCACACCTCCAAAGAAGGAGTGGGGTTGGGGGTGGGGTGAGTCAACTTCCTTTAAACATACCCAGGATTCACCTCTGGTCCATCAGATCTGCTGGTAAAGGTCACACCGTAGAGGAAGGGCAGCTGGGGACTGTGCTCACCATGTCCTGGTGACAGGGTGCTTGCTGCCAGTCTCCGGCACCCTACAGGGAACCAGGCAGCAGGTGAGGTTGTGGAGAAACAGGAATCGTTGTGCACTGCTGGTGGGAATGTGTCATGGTGCAACTGCTAAAAAACAGCCTGACGATTCCTCAAAAAATAAAAAAATGGAGTAAGCACAGGATCTACCAGTTCTACTTCTGGGTAGATACGCAAAAGAACTGAAAGCAGGGCCCCCAAGAGACAGGTGCACCTCAACCCGCACAGTTCACACAACATGGTTTCCAGCAGCTAACCCAAGTATACACTGGCGGGATGTCAAGACAAGCAAAATGTGTCTACACACAGCTCAACACGACTCAGCCTCAACAAGGCAGGCAATCAACACACGCTACGACCTGGACCCAGCCAAGCTGCAGAGTCCACTCACATGTTACAGGACGAACAGCAGATGCCCCAGAGGAAGGGCCCTGAGGGAGGAATCGCCTCTCCCAGGCAAGCCCAGCCCCAGGCCCTCAGGACACCGCTGCTGAAGGTGCCCCTTTCTGGGGCCACCTCTCCTTTCTTTTTCTGTTCTTAAGAAACACTGGGATGGAAGTAATGAAAAGTAGTATATCCTTTCAAAAGGATAACTCAATTAGTTACTAAGCTCAATATCTTTTAAAATGGATTCCCTTTTGATCCCAGTTAAGACTGAACTTTCTCACTGCTTTGAACAATGGAGAAACTGAGGCACCAGGTACAATTTTTGCCCCAAGGATAAAGGTCAAGGTGTGTTAGTTAATAACCACCAGGGTTGCTGGAGATGCTGCCCCCATCCACGTGGCTTTGCTGGAATGCCACCACATGAGGACAGACACAGGTCACAGCCCCCATGCCTCACTCTGGCATCAGCACTGGTCCTGTGTGGAGCTGTGCCAGCTTGCAGAACACGTAAAGAGCACACAGGCATGTTCCTTCCCTACTGTCGGCCACACCACAGCTGCATGTTCACGGGAGTGAACATCACCTACACCACAGCTTCCACGTTTGTAAACAGGCACAGCTTAGCCACCATGTTTCAAACAGCCACGTGGGTAACTCCCTGTATTACTGGTACCCAGTTTTCAGGGAGTTAGTAATTGGATGATTCATAATACAAAGGACAAATACTTGAGGAGACAGACATCCCGTTTTCCAACGATCACTATGCATTGCATGCCTAATCAAATCATCTCATGGATCCCATGAATACATTCATCTGCTATGTACTCGCAAAAATTAAAAAAAAAATTAAACAGTAAGTTATATGACTAAGATTTCAACTAGGTTTACTGCTGTCTGCAGCTAATTTCAGTGACAACCCAAAAGCTGCCCTCGCTGGCCCGTGCATGCTGCGGATGGAACATCTACATCCAGCCCTAGATAACCTCGCATGCAAACTACTTCCCCGTGCCGCTAAAACCCACGTCTCACTTACATTTTAGTTATATTTTGTTTTTTTTTCCCTGATTCTGAAACATTATTCATAGCCGTTTTAAATTATGCTAGTAAAAAGAAGATACCGAGTTCCATGGAAACATAGGTGTTTCCTACTGCTGTGATTTAAATGTGTCCCCTCAGAGGCTCATGTGGAAACTTCACCCCCACTGCGACAGCACATCTGCAGAAGGTGGAAAATCCGCCTGTACTATTTGAGAGGTGAGACTGTTCGGAGGTAGTTTGGATAAGATGAGGTCACAAAGGTGGGGCAGTAATGGCTTGGTAAGAGGAGAGAGAGCAGAACAGACACACTTAGCTCCCTGCCTCCACTAAATCCTACCACCAAGAAGGCCCTCACCAGATGCAGTCCCTCAACTCTGGACTTCCCAGCCTCCAGAACTATAATAAATAAAGTGCTTTTCTTTACAAAGTACCCAGCCTCATGATTTAACTGTAGCAACAGAAAATGGCCTAAAACAACTTAACGTTTTATGTTTCACAAACTGCTCTTCAAAAACACTACAGAGAGTAAAGTACTACAAACCAGAAAATGTTTACTCCAACAGTTGTCAGATGCAAAGACGACTCCTGCTACTGACGTTTCCACCCAAGTCTGACACACACCGATCACAAAGACAGAAACAACTGTCTCTCCTTCCATTTTGTAAACCAGTACCCGATTACCAATCAGTTCACAATGGACAAGCGGTCATCAAGGATCCAAACCCTTCATCCAGCAAATTTCTTTTTCTTTTTGAGAACAGGGTCACCCTCTGCTGCCCAGGCTGGAGTCGAGCAGTGCAATCATGGTCCACTGCACCCTCAACTTTCCGAGCTCAAGTGATCACCCACCTCAGCCTCCAGAGTAGCTGGGACGACAGGCATCCACCACCACACCTGACTAAATTTCTTTTTTTAGAGACAAAGCTATAAATTTCTTATGTATGTCTAAATTGTCAGTATTAAACACTGACAGAGCAAAGCCTTTCTCTGTTTCAAATTTTAATATTCCAAAATACGTAAAACATCACTGTCAGTGTCCTCACCTAAAAGACTGATTCTAGAAGAAGAAAAAAAAAATCTGAAACAAGATCAAGGAAATGCTATCTGTCCCTCACACACCATCTTTAACATGAATGGTGCCTCCACAGAACAAATGCTAGATGCAAACTGCTTGAGTATGTTTCTTTAATTTTAGTAACGACTCCAAAAAATCCCAGAGCAGTCATTTCCGATACAATTCAACTACACCTACAGCCCTTTAAAAGCAGACTCCCTGCGAATTGAGGACCAGCTCCCTGGAGTCAGCTGGAGCAGAGGAGCAGGATGACCCTCCAGGCTGCGCTAAGAAAGAGCGCATGCATCTGCTGCACCCCCTGGCCCCCACCAAGTCAGGACACAGATGGCAACACTGTGACCTCTCCGTTCCTACCTCCTTGTTCTGGCCCTGCAGTCTCAACTGCTGAGGCTAATCCCACACTCTGAGCCTTGGCTGCTGGCCAAAAGTGTTATTAATGGCAGGGAGCTTCTCATTTCAGTCTCTTTTACCACAAAGGTAGCTAGCTGTCCACCTCTCTGCCTCTCCACACTGAAGCAGGAACTGGGTAATTGTATAACAGGTACTTTGAAAGATCTTCATATCCAAGTCTCGACAGCCAGCAGTATTAGATATTTGCATTTTGGTCTATACTACAATCTATGTGATGCAGAAAGATAAACTAGTTTTTATTCAATTCTTATGTAAAAGCCTAGGAACAAGGAGAGCCACAGATGCCAAAATGAGCATCACGTATTTCATGTTTTATACTTTTAGATTTGGGAGCACATGTGAAGGTCTGCTACATAAGTAAACACATGTCACAGGAGTGTACTGTATAAATTATTTCATCACCCAGGTACGAAGCCCAGTACTCAACAGTTACCTTCTCTGTTCCTCTCCCTCCTCCTACCCTCCCCTTACAAGTAGAGCCCAGCGTCTGGTGTTTCTTTCCTTGTGTTTCTAAATTCTTATCATTTGGCTTCCACTTTTTCAATCATAACACACAGTATTTGGTTTTCTGTTCCTGAGTTAGTTTGTTGAGGCGAATAGTCTCCAGCTCCATCCACATTCCCACAAAAGACATGATTTTGTTCATTTTTATGGCTGCACTGTTCTAATTTTTTTTTTTTTTTTTTAAGAGATTGGGCTTCACTATGTTGCACAGGCTGGCCTCAAACTCCTGGATTCAGGCAATCCTCTAGAATTGGTCTCTCAAATAGCTGGGACTACAGGTGTACATCACCATGCCCAACTTTTCCATTTTAATCACCTGATCAACATTTATGATGAATGACATTAAATTACACATAGCAAAATTCTAAGGAACCATATACCATAAATCTTACAAAATTAAAAGATTAAAAAACCATGGATCTATTACTGTTACATGCATTAGCCAATGTCAGTGCTTTCACTAATTTTAATCTTCCCCACTGTAACTAAAATGGCATCAAAGCATGAAGTAAGGAAGGACAGCATTTTAGAAGCAGGTGCGCCTAAGATGAAATTAATGGTATGGAACCCAGAACATCTAAGGTCAACACTAAGCAGCTTCATCTGTCACATGGGGACTCCGTTTCAAAACTCCAGGTGTGTGTGTCAGTCATGGAGCTACAGATAGAGGAGGAGGAGAAAACATTTAGGTTCACTAAAGACTCCTATTAGGCCTCCAAGAAAGATCCAAACAGCGAAAAGACCTGGTCAGTCACAGCTTCTCAGCATGATACCTCAACAAAACCCACGGTCTCTTGACCCTGCACTGAGCCCATGTTGGGATGTGGCTACTGTTCAGCACCCGCCAGAGGCTCCTCATGTCTCATATCCAGATGGGATCAAATCCAACTCACACAGGACATTACTGCAAACCTGGGCAGCCTTGGCTTCCAGGATCAGCCTTCCCCAGCCCCTGCTACAACAGCACCTCCTATTCTCATCATGGAAACTGTCAACCCAATCACAGATGAGGCTCTGGCACCGTGGCTAGGCCCCCACTTCTTTCAGTAAGTCAGAAATCCTGCTCAGTTACCCTAAACCACCAGCTCTGCATCTCCTTAGGAAACCCCAGTGGCACACCCCGTTTCTTCCTCCTGCAGAGGGCCCCAAGCAGCAGGAAAGAGGGTGATGCAGGCCTTGGCCTCGGCACAAAGAGCCATCACAGTGCTGAGGCGCAGGGGCTGCAGGGAGATGTCCCAGCAGCACTTCTCTGAGGGCAGCACAAACCACTGGGCATGAGCTGCCTCATTCAGGCCAAGTGATCGTCTTCATCATCATTCAACTTTGAAATTTAGGGTCTGTGCCAGTTCACCTGTTTATACTCCATATTTAAATATCTCAAGCCATTAACAAGTGTTTTACTCTTTGGTTATGACACTACAGAGTCAGCTAAGAAACATCCACATCACCAGAAGGTTCTGCCCAGGCAGCACTGAGGCTCTTCCTGCTGGGAGAATGCCGCTCTGAGGGCAGCGCAACTGCAGCAAAGGCCGAAGGCTCAGGCAGACCTTCCACTCCTAGTGAAGCACCATCAGTAGAAGCTTACCACCAGAAACATCATTTTCAAACCTAGGAACCACAAGTTACAAAGACAAGTGTTTTTAAGGATTTAGGGAGAAGAACAAAGTAAAAAAGATTTAAGCTTGGGAAAATTAACCTTAAACATTAAAAAAAAAAAAAACCTCACTCTAGATAAGACCTTCAAAACTACATGACTCTCAGACGGACAGTAAAGGTCAGACAAAGCAGCAATGGGGTGTGAGCTGGTGCAGCACTGCAATACCCTGCACGGATGGCCAGGGGCGACAGGAGGACCCTGAATTCACGGGAAGGGGTAAGCTAGACTAATCCTCAAGTACTTCTCAGCTACGTTTCATTAAATGCACGGAAAGTTTTGTAAAGATGCAAGTTTCAACACGAGACACAATTATTTCCCCAGTTTGACATATGGGTTAACAAATGTAACTTGGGTTAACAAAATTGACTAGGGAATTTTTGTATTATTCTTTTGAAATACCAATTCCCTTCTTCCCCTTCTGAAACAACCACTGGGAAAACTGAAGGGCACATATACTTTTGGGATCCCAGGGTATGCAGCTCCCCCTGCTAGGGATGAATAGTGCTCTTCTGTCTGCCTCAGGGAAATGTCACAACACCTTGCACAGCCAGCTGTCCTCGCTGACTGGAAGCAGAACCAAAATCTGAGCTGTCGAGAGTGTATGAAAGTTCCATTTAGAATCAAATCTAAAATGCACAGCTACAAAATGAAGTGGACAGCACTGAAGCCCGAAGAGACAATACTAAATCCTACATGATGACTGAAGGCATGTCTGCAGCTCCAAAGATACTAGAAAGAGCACACATCTCAGCCGGAAGTGCTCATCCCTGTTTATCAAAAATATACAATGTTTCCAGATAAAAGAATTTGGATCAGAATAGGCAGGTTTTCATTTAAAGATTTTCCTTCACTCTAACTTCTGAAGCATTCTCTAAATTCACCCCGTATTTGACAATGCATATGAATTTGTTATTTATGCTTAAATGCCAGCCAAGGATTAAGATTCAGTCTTGCAAAGTCTTAAAATCTCTAAAGGAAAAAAAAACTTACACAGTTCACAATCCTAAGACTAGAATCTAGGAAAAACCAGCGAAACTTTCTTTGCATTCTGTCCAATTTAAATGCACTCTGTGTGGCAAGCATCATTCACTCTTGATGTCACCAAGCACCACACGCTCCTTTCCATTCATGTGGCCTAGGCCTCTGTGACACACACACACACACACACACACACACACACACACACACACACACGCTGTGGTGGACTTGAACACGTGCCTATGAGCTCCAGGACTATAGTCATCAGGAAGTGGAGTCCTAGACCTATGGAGTGGCTGATGCCTGTGAGCCCAGCACTTTAGAAGGCTGAGGCAAAGAGTATTGACTGAGGCAAAAAGTTTGAGACCAGCCTGGACATCATGGCAAAACCCTGTCTCTACAAAAAAGTAAAAAAATTTACCTAGGTATGACAGCATACATGCCTGAAGTCCCAGCCACTCAGGAGCCTGAGACAGGAGGATGGCTTGAGGACACTGCCACTTCCACCTGTGCCCTCAGGCAACATGTGGGAGTTCACATGACTGAACTATGAGGAGCCCTACACCTCCTTTCCCCCTCCTCCACCACCAGCCTACTGCAGCCTCATGAGTGATCCCAGGCATGACCAGCAGAAAACCACCAGGCAACACAAGAATTATGAGAAATCACAAGTCATTATTTTCTTAAGACATCATGTACTGACACGGTTTTGTTACACCAGAATAGGCAACTAAAAAAACACATCCTACTCACGGTAAGAACCATCTGAGACATGGCAAGTTGTATGAGATGCTGCTTCAACACAGATGTAACTCTCAACAGAGTGGAGCCTTTCAATGTATTTTTCTTTTTTTTTTTTGAGATGGAGTTTCACTCTTGTTACCCAGGCTGGAGTGCAATGGCACGATCTCGGCTCACCGCAACCTCCGCCTCCTGGGTGCACGCAATTCTCCTGCCTCAGCCTCCTGAGTAGCTCGGATTACAGGCATGTGCCACCATGTCCAGCTACTTTTTTTTGTATTTTTAGTAGAGATGGGGTTTCACCATATTGACCAGGATGGTCTCGATCTCTTGACCTTGTGATCCACCCACCTCGGCCTCCCAAAGTGCTGGGATTACAGGCTTGAGCCACCGCGCCCGGCCTCAATGTATTTTTCTTAACCTACTCACCCTTAAAGCAGCACTGAGCGTAGCAGTCAGACCTAAAAGCACAGGTTTCCCATCTTTTGGCTTCCCTGGACCACACTGGAAGAAGGACTGACCTGGACCACACATAAAATACACCAATGCTAACACAGCTGATAAGCTTAAAAAATAAATCTCATAATGAAGTTTACAAATCTGCATGGGGCCACATTCAAAGCCACCATGGGCCGTGGGAACAAGCTTGCCCTATCGCACACTGATGTTCCCCGTCAGACTGTAAACACTACTCAGAATCACACAATCTCATCTCAGTTCTGAGAAGTGGAAGCTCTGTTAGCACCACGGCCAACCTGATCTAACTGCAGCCGTTCAGAAAGCCTGGTAAGTGGACAGCCCAGGGAAAAGCCTCATCAAATGCTGAATACCTGTGAAATCACGTATTATGAAACCAAATGAACAACACTATGTTAATCTTCAAATGCTGGCATGGAAATCACATTCTAAGATGCCTCCCAAGCTTTCTGGAAGATGCTATGAAATCTGTTTAATAGGTAACAAGTCTGGAAGCCAAAATAATGAAGATATAATAAAATGGCCTCAAAAGTGACAAGACTCTCCTTCCCTTATGACAGACTCTGTATGCTTTCCCTTTTACCAGGTGGTTAACTCACTTTTTTCAACAACCCTGTCCTGTGATGACTACTGTGTTGCTGGTCAGAGAACTGAATTCTAAAAGTGACTGAAAAGCCTGGAAAAGGAGAAGTTCCAAAGCGGGCTTTTGTTGAAAAGACATACGTGGAATTTCAGAAACCTTGGATTCTGTTTGATAAGATACACATACTTCCAACCTCAGGGCAACTTTTCATGTAGTCTAAACCCTGTGTCATCAACTCCTAACGTTTCTATCAGCAGAGGCAGAGCTCTTTCGTTAAAGAGCATGAAGCCAAAGCATTGGTGGGGGCTGCAAAGCACAGAACACAGAGCTCTCCTTGGCCACAGAAGAGTGGGAGCAACTGTGCCCAACGAGGGTGCAGGGAAGCCTCTCAGATGAGAGGCCTGCACTGGGTGCCACATGGCGTAGCCTCACCGTGCTGCTGAGATATCCTGCATGTGAAATGGCTCCAGGATTTTCTGAAACTCGCTTTCAAAATATTTCCAAGTGTTTATGTCTTGCACATGTCTTAACGACTGAGAAGTAGGTATGCTCACTCAAGAAAGAGAAGAACAGTAAGCCAAGTAGGGGCCTTTCACCAAAATTCCTCTTGGCCAGTGTCTACGGAAATAAGGAACAGGCACAGGTGATCTCTCAGCAGAAGCCCAACTTTCTAAAAAACTTTTATTTCAGGTTCGGGGGCAGGTTTGTCATACAGGTAAACTTGTGTCAGGGGGATTTGCTGAACAGATGATTTCATCACCCCGATATAAAGCCCAGTACCCAATAGTTTTCTTTTCTGGTTCTCTCCTTCCTCCTCTCCTCCTCCCTCAAGCAGACCCCAGTGACTGTGGTTCCCTTTTTGTGTTCATGTGTGCTTATCATTTAGTTTCCACTTGTGAGAACATGCAGCACTTGGTTCTCTGTCCGTGTGTGTGTGTGTGTGTATGTGTGTGTGTTTGTGTTTCCAGTTCATGTCTTTTATTATCTCAGTTACTTGTCTTCTGGTTTGTTGAAGCAGTAAGTCAGACAACATTTGCCACAATAATGTCTGTCAAAGTAGCTTGCCATAAACACTCCAGCACCACATTCATCAGAAGGGCACTCTCGACGAAGGCGACTGATTTTGCCATTCTCATCCACCTTACAATATTTCAGGACAGCCAGCTTAACCTTCTTTCTCTTGTGCTTATTCTTCTTGGGAGTGGTGTAAGACTTCTTCCTTTTCTTAGCACCACCACGAAGTCTCAACACAAGATGAAGAGTAGACTCCTTCTGAATGTTGTAGTCAAAGTACGTCCCTCTTCCAGTTGCTTGCCAGCAAAGATGTCTTTGCTGATCAGGAGGAATTCCTTCCTTATCCTGGATCTTGACCTTTACATTTTCTATCCTATCCGAGGGTTCAACCTCAAGGGTGATGGTCTTCCCCTTAAGGGTTTTCACGAAAATCTGCATTTTGGTGGCGGCCCCACCTGAGGTGCAGATGGCGGATCGAAAAGGAAGAACGCGACGTAGGCCCACGGGGTTTCCCAGCGCCCCCGCCGAAGGACCCACCCCTTAGGCGACCACACCATATGCCCGACTGCCATCTCAGCGACTGTCCAACCCAGAGCCAGACTGGATCGTAAACCTTGTTTCTCCTCTCCCTAGCCTGGGCTTATTTCTCACTTTAGCCTTCGGAATGCTTCCAAAATGGTAGGTTTAAACAACATAAAATATATTTTAAAAAGGCTTTTCCCGCACAGTCAACGTGGCTAAGAGAGTCTTTAAAAGGAGGTGGGTCGAGGGGGGCCCAGGAAGAGGGAGGAAATGGAAGTGTCGTTAGTTTGTTAAGGATAATGGCCTCCAGCTTCATCCATGTTCCCACAAAAGACATGATCTCATCAATTGAACCTGGGAGGTGAAGGGTGCAGTGAACCAAGATGGCGCCACTGCACTCCAGCCTGACGTGAGACTGAAGAAGAAAAAAAAAAAAAAAAAAAAAAGGATATAATCTCACTCTTTTTTTAATGGCTGCATAGTATTCCATGGCATATATGGTATATATGTACCACATTTTCTTTATCCATCTGTCGCTGCTGGATATCCAGGTGGATTCCACGTCTTTTTCTGTGAATGGTGCTGCAATGGACACTCGCCTGTATGGCAGAATGATTTCTATTCCTCTGGGTATACACCCAGTAATGGGATTGCTGAGTCAAACGGTAGTTCTGGTTTTAGCTCTCTGAGGAACTGCCATACTGCTTTCCACATGGTTGAACTAATTTACACTTCCACCAACAGTGTATAAGTGCTCCCTTTAACCCACAGACTCACCAGCATCCTTTTTTTTTTTTTTAACTTTTTAATAACAGCCATTCTGACTGCTGTGACAAGGTATCTCACTATGAAAAACCCAATTTTCATGATCAATCAGTTTCCACTTGGCACAATCAGAAGACTCTTGTTGAAAAGGCTGCCATCTTGCCTTGGCTAACCCGAGCTGTCTCCTGCATCTGTCGTGAGGGTGCTGAGAGAGACTCTCTAGACATAGATGCGGCGCAGTCACCTAGACATCATGCCTGACTTGGCCCTCACAAAGCAGCTCGCTTAAATGTGGGCTATGGTTACACCTCCCACTTGCAGGGGCACCCAAGGCAGGGTCAGCAAAGCCTTTCTGCAAGGGTCCAGATGACACACACTTTGGGTTTTGCAAACCACATATGGCCTCTGTCACGTCATCTCTATTGCTGCTGCGAACAACTCTTTAAGAATGTGAAGACAATCCTTCACAATCAGACTGTACAAAGATAGACCAGAGGCTGGATTAGGTCCACTAATGATGGTTTGCCAGCTCCTGGCCTGCAGCTTTGCCAGTGTGCAGGCTGGATGCCTAGCCATGGCTTCTTCTGCTAGAGCGCCCTCTCTTCTATGACAGACTCCAAGGTGCCACCCGGCGGCTCACCAGATACTTGCTACCTCAAATCTCCAAACCACACCCACTGGTGAGGAGGAGCAGGCCCCTTAGTAAAGGGGGACAGTCCATATACCCCTCTTGGTGTCTCACATCAAAACACAAGTGTCCATTCCACAGGGGAGTTAGTTCAGCATTCTCTCAGGTGTGGGTGGAGCGCTGCTCCAGATTCCTGCCACAGGGGCCAGCACTAGCCCCGCAGCACTAGGAGCCCCTCCTACTGAGCACAGAGGCGGTGCCCAGAGCAGCAGACCTCACACCACTGCTTCCACTACGGAAAGGCCGGTGATACTCCATACAGCCCTAGCCAGCAACTCAGCGACACTTTCAAACGATGTGGAGTTTGCGGGTGCTGTGGTCACTCATGCTCCCTCCTCAGGCCACGGCACACACCCGTTCCTGCTCCCCTCTACCCTGTTCCTGACTCACCCCTCCTCAGCCTGACAAGTCCACACTGCCTGGGGGCCTCTGTAAATCCTCCATGGCACAAAACACCCTTCCACCAAAAAAGCCCCCAAAGGCTCCAAGCAGCAACAGCTGCAGGTTCTTTGCAAACTGGTGATTACAGCTCTATGCATTACCATCCGTACTACATGGGGCAGCTGTATGTCCACCTGCTGCTGCCTCTTGCCAACTACAACTTGTTCAAAACCTGGTGGGGAGCCTGGGCAACATGGTAAAATCCTGTCTCTACAAAAAACAAAATTCAGCCAGGCACGGTGGTATGCCTTGTTGTACCAGCTAGTAAGGAGGCTGAGGTGGGAGGATCACTTGAGCCCGGTAAGTCAAGTCTGCAGTGAGCCATGATCAAACCACTGCACTCCAGTGTGGCCAACAGAACGAGACTCTTTCTCTCTCAAACCAAAAACCAAAAAGCGAATGGGGTGAGGGGAGGGAGAACCTGTCTTTACAACCGACTGCTGTACTCTGTTTATCTGAAAACACTGTTATCTGGTTTCTAGTTTTGTTCATAGTGCTCACTACACTACTCCCTGGTTTAAAAAAATAAGCCCTACATCAAACCAGATTTCAACATACATGTTTTCAGAGGCTTTTTTTTGGGGGGGTGGGGTGGCGGCGGCGGGGGATGGAGTCTTACTCTATCACCCAGGCTGGAGTGCAGTGGCACGATCTCGGCTCACTGCAACCTCTGCCTCCCAGGTTCAAGCGAGTCTCCTCCCTCAGCCTCCCAAGTAGCTGAGATTACAGGCGCCTGCCGCTGTGCCCAGCTCATTTCTGTATTTTTTAGTAGAAACGGGTTTTCACCATGTTGCCCAGGTTGGTCTCAAACTCTCGACCTAGTGATCCACCCGCCTTGGCCTCCCAAAGTGCTGGGATTACAGGCATGAGCCACCAGGCCCAGACCAGAGCTATTTTTGTGCAGCATTTTCTCTTGCTCTCAATTAACTTCTTGCTCTAAGGGAAAAGACAGCAATAAAAATGCACAGCTCAAAAATATGTATATATATGGCCAGGTGCAGTGGCTCACATCTGTAATCCCAACACTTTGGGAGGCTTAAGTGGTATGACTGCTTCAGCCCAGGAGTTCAGGACCAGCCCAGGCAACATAGCAAGACCCTGTATCTATAAAAAATACAAAAATCAGCCAGGTGTGGGGGTGCACACCTGTGGTTCCAGCTACTCCAGAGGGAGGTGGCATCCCCTGGGCCCAGGAGGTCGAGGGTACAGTGAGTTGTGGTCATGCCACTGCACTCCAGCCTGTGGGGCAGAGAAAGACTCTTTTCAAAAAAAAAAAAAAGCGAGGCAGGGGATGGCACACAGAACAAAGAGGTGGTGGGACTGTAAGAGGAGGTCCTTCATGCTCGCCTGGAGGAAACAACAGTTGCATAGGGACTTGGGATTCAATCAGGATGTGAGCAGCAGATTGGGAGACCCTCCATTGGCACCCAATCCTCCCGCAGCAAGCCCAGAGCCACCCCCAGAATGATCACATCACTACCTAGCCCTGGCCTGACAATCTACTCAAGAAAGGACAAACCATACCAGATCCCAGCATAAGCACCCCAACCTGAACAGGTTTTCCAAAAAGAGAATACAAAACAATTATCTTCAAAGGGCTGGACTCCAAACAAAAGGCAGTGCAGCAATCTACACCGAGGTGCGCCCGAGAAATGCACACACGTCTACATGACACTCACATGTCCGTGTTCACAGCAGCACTGCCAAGAGCCAGGAGACCACTCAGATGTCCATCGGCAGGTGGCTGCACCGCCCACAGGACCTGCCACAGAGAGGGCTGTGTTCTGATGCCTACAGCAGCATGGGTGCCCCTCGACAGCACCAAGCTCAGCCGTATCAGACACAAAGGCCCACAGATTGTCCTTCACACGAACATCCAGAACAGGCAGATAAATCCGCAGACACAGAAAACAGACCAGTGGCTGCCAGGTTGGAAAGAGGATCCTGGGAAAGGATGGGTGGGGTCACAGAAGGACAACCACAGGGATCTCTGTGGTGACGAAAGGGTTTTAACATCTTGACTGTGAACATGGGAAACTGCATCTGTGATAGACTGTATAGAACTCAACATCTGTTCTGAGTCAGGGTAAAAAAAAGTGTCTGAATAAGACCAGAGGGCTTTATCAATGCCCATATATACCCAAGGTGTGATACTGTTCATTTTGCAAAATTCGACCGTAGGGAAGCTAGGCCACGTGTACAACGAACAGCTCCCTGTTATTTCTTACATCTCATATGATGTATGATAATCTCAGAAGAAAACAAACAAAAACCAAACACAGGGGGATGGGGATGCTGAGCCCACCTCAAACCTCATCTGTGGGGATGGAAGCTCAAAGAGGCTGCGGGCCAAAAATGCGGTAAAGGCAGGAATGAACATTTACACTGAAACCAGGGTCTCCAGGTGGACTTAGGAACCACAAGGAGCACCATGGCGGACACCAGACTCACATGCACACGTGGGCACCTTCACAACTCAGCTGTGAAGAAAAACCAGTGCCCAGTCCCATGAGGAAAAGCAGCAGTGCACGGCAAGACACACTGATACTCGGGGGCGGGGGAAGAGTCGGGCAGCATCCTGCAGCCCAAGTCCTCTCTCGAAGGTGAAAAGGGGTTCTGGGGCAGGCGGGGGCGGCGGCAGCACCCAGTGATAGATGTGGCCACTACTGCAGGACCTGTCACTGGTGTGGAGAGCCTGAGCCATGGAGCCCAAACTGCCCTCACAGCACGGACAGGGTCAGCAAGGCAGTGGTGGGCGGCGTCTGAGACAACCGGGGGCACCAGCTGCCCACCGAGCTGCTGTGTAGAGAGCAAAGGTCATGGCTTGTCAAAGTTTCTAGCAGACAGAGACCCCACTGAAACCCGTGCTGGTAAAATAAGGTGATGTCTGAGATTTGCTAAAATACTAACATTAAAATATTAATACTAAGAATTAAAATACCAAAATTAAAAAGTTTTTAAAGAAAGAAAAAAATTTTTTGAAAACATGAACAAGTAGAAGGAAGAGATGAATAAACCCAAGCTGGTCAAATGCTAGTAAACGCTGAACCTGGGGACCAGAAACACTGTCCTCAGATTCTGTGACTGAAAATATTCCCAAAGGAAAGTCAGACAAATGTTCAAAGTCAGAAAGTCACCTTGTGGCAGGGACTCACTGAAAGCCACTTCCTACAGCTCCTGCACCACCCTGTTCATGGACCTGGGAAGCTCCCAGGTGACCCAGTCCACCTCAGAGTGTCATCCACAGAACGCAAGCTCACTGGTGTGTGCCTGCCTGTGTACACACACCACAAGGAAGGCACAGCACCCTCAGTACATGTGTTCACTGCAAGAACCTTTGAGTCATCATCCTCTGTCCCGACTGTCGCTGTCATAAAGAACTCTTCCACCACTGCAGATCACCGGACTGTCAAATATAGCACTCTGAGGGAGGCCCTGTGAGAATGACAGAAGTAATGCAAAGGCCTTCACAGATTGTCCAGTGCAACTGTAAAGTTAAGAAATTTACCCAAGACTGCGAAGCAATTTAAAGGCTCAACTTGAACAAAAACATGTTTCCAAAATTATCCCAAAGTAAGTGGTGCGGCTGTGGGTAAGAGGCAGTGTCCACCACATCAACACTGGATCCCCACTGGAAGGGCCTGCAGTGATGTGGATGCGAAGGAAGACCAACTCCAAAACACACACTTTCAACCAGGGAGCAACACCAACAAAGAGCCAGGCCACCCTCTCCAGACACACCAGCACCGCAGTCCACACCCAGCTGCCCTTCAAGTCGTGCACTGCCTGAGTCACAGAAAAAGCCCAGTTCTGCAGAGTGCACAGCCGCAAGGGGAGACTAAATATGGCTCACAGCAGTACCAGAAACCAACGAATGGAGAGAAATCACAAGCATGTGACTGAGACCGACATCAGAAGTTCACATTCCCACGAGCTGCTCTACTTTACAAAAATCAAAACATGACATAACTCTCGCTGATGGGTAAGGAAGACCCACGGGAATACTGTACAAACACAACCCCACGTGGGAGGCATGCACACGACAGCCCCCCATACCTACCAGGACCCCCTGGAACCCAGCACCCAGAGACACCTGACAAACGCCCCTGTGTGGTTACAAGATTGGTATATCCTTATTATTACTTTTGATTAGAGCTGCTGCTGACTACGTTTGACACAGAGGTGGTGCACATGGGACGACGTCAGGAGCGATCACTGAGTGGGCGGGGCCCTGGCCCACTCACCCTCTCCAGAAGGGCCTGCCGACCACACACCTATAGGACGGGAGCTTCCTCCCCTCAGTCGCTGGGTTCCAGGGAGCACAGATCTGTCCAAGGCAGGTCCCACAGGAAGAAGCAAGGCCACCAGCCCAGCCCGCCTCCCCCTGCCCCCGACCACCGTTCAGCCGGAGACTTGATGGGGAGCCAGGGGAACATGTGTGGGACAGGACAGCGCCCACACCTGCCTGTCGCCATCAGACCCAGGACCTCTAGTCTCACTTCCTGACAGGACCCTGTGCAGACACTGCCGTGCTTCCTCCAAGACCCCACCCCACTCCGCCTTCCCCCTCTAACGTGCTCCCCAAGCGCTGGTGTGCCCACCGCCCCTAAGGATTTCCTCCTGGTGCTCTTCCCTCTCCGAGTCTCTGCACCTGGAGGCAAGTTCACATCTCTCCCTCCACCTACGCCACAGATCCACACTTGGTTAAGCCTTCCTCACAGCCCAGAAAGGTCCCTCTCCCGAGCTCTGGCTCCTTTCTTGACAGCTCTTTCCTCTGAACTTCATCTGCGAACTCTGAGAACCAGAAAGCTGAGAAAATAATTAACTAAGCACTTAAGACCTAGCAAGTACCGACCCCCTACCTTGCCCCGCAAAACCAAAAACCTGGTTTTTGACTGCTGGATAAGTAAGGGAAGTCCCTCCAATGGCCAAGCACTACCCACCTCCACTGTTTCCTCACTCACCATCAAGGCCTACGGTGTCTCCAGGCTTTCGAAAGCAAACAAGCCTGCTAGAGATGGCTTTCCGCCCACTCTTCCACAAAGTCAGAGTGGAGAAAACACTAAAGTGTGAGGGAGACAAAAATGTGAAATAATTTAACTGGTGATCTTCTACACCTTCTTCTCTCCCCATGGCATCCCTTAAAGAGGTCCTTTATTCATGACAACGCTTTTGAAAAGCATTAACATCAGACTTTAAGGATTGATAGTATTTTAACAGAAAGCAATGAGATTTTATGCTTACCGATCCTAGTAATTCTCTTCACTCAAAAATACTCCTAGAAAGCCAAGGTCAGCGAGTTATGGCCCACCACGTGTTTTTGTTTAAAAAAAAAAATTATTGAAACATAACCATACTCACTTGTTTACATATAATCTATGACTACTTTTGTTCTACATGGCTGAATAATACAACAGGAACTGTACATCCAGAAAAGCCTAAAATATGACAAATATGATTAACTGGCCCAGTATAGAAAGAGCCTGTCAAACCCAGCTCTGTGAGAGAATTCAGAACTGATGGCCTCTGCCGACCCCTGTGTATGTGTGAGCTACGCTTCTGCTCTATGCTTCCAGGCTGCGCCATCTACAGAGCAACCTCAGGAGGGCTGTGGGAACAGCGGCTAGGGTCATCGGTTTTCTACAATCAGAGGAGAAAAGCTCCTCCTGAGAGCATTAGGAAAAGCACTTTTACTCTGTTCGGGTAAGGACGAGAAAAAGCAGGAAATAAAAGATGTCAGCTGAATAATTCCATGATGAACGTGGATACGTGTGTATGTACACAGCTGGCCCCTGGACACCCCATGCTTGACTGCACAAGGCCACTCATCCATGGATTTGTTTTCAACAAATATACTGGAAAACTAGTTACTAGAGATTTGTGACAATTTAAAAAAAATTACAGGCAAACCATACAGCCCAGAAATACCAAAAAATTTCAGAAAAAGTATGTTATGAATGTATAAAATACATGTAGCTATTAGTATATCATTTACTACCATAATTATACATATGTTATAAAAAGTTAAAAGTTTATAAAAACTTACACACAGAGACTACACATGGCATCAGTCAGTAGAGAGAAAAGAAGACAAACATAAAGATGCAGGCTCAGGCATCACTGTACAAAACCAAGTGCGGTACACACTCCACTGCACACTGCAACGACCTCATAGCCATGGCCTGCGCTATGGCTGTGAGCTCAAGTGCTTCGGTATCCGCTTAAAACACCGTGTGACACTAATCATCTCCGCGTGAGCAGCTGGTCTCTCTAGAAATTGTGTATTGCAGTAAACAAATTATCTCAAGTCTTAAGCTAGGTGCGGGTGCATGGACCTGGAGTCACAGATTGCAGTGGACTATAATCACACCTGTGACAATCCAATGCGCTCCAGCCCAGGCAACACGGCAAGACTCTCTCTCTCTCTCTCTCCCCCCCCTCCCTTTTTTTTTTTTTTTTGAGATGCAGTTTTGCTCTTGTTGCCTGGCTGGAGTGCAGTGGCGCGATTTTGACTCACTGTAACCTCTGCCTCCCAGGCCCAAGTGATTCTCCTGTCTCAGCCTCTGGAGTAGCTGGGACTACAGGTGCCTGTCACCACGCCCAGTTAATTTTTCAATTTTTAGTAGAGACAGGGTTTCACCATGTTGGCCAGGCTGGTCTCAAACTTCTGACTTCAGGTGATCCATACGCCTTAGCCTCCCAAAGTGCTGGGATTATAGGCATGGGCCACTATGCACAGCCAACTGTGTCTTTTTTTTTTTTTTTTTAAGAGAGAGTTTAAATGTTGATTTAAAACAGAAATGCCAAACCACTCCACCCTCAACCTTTAAAAAAATATGTAATGAAGAAGGAAGAAAAAGAAGAAAATGAAGATGACCACCTCCTCCTCCTCTTGCAGTTCTCGAGTATTCTTCTTTGTATTTACTGGAAATACCGTAAACCTTAAATGACACCACAGGACCCATACAAAGTGCCAGTAGTGATGCTGGCAGTGCTCCTAAGCAGCAGGAGTTTTAACGAGGAAAAAGCTAAACTTGTGTGACATGCAGCACAGCCTGTGCTCTGCAGCTGTGGATGCTGCTATTTCAAAATGAATAAATCCAGCAGAAGGGCCACCACAA
This sequence comes from Saimiri boliviensis, assembly GCF_048565385.1. Lineage (NCBI taxonomy): Eukaryota > Metazoa > Chordata > Mammalia > Primates > Cebidae > Saimiri > Saimiri boliviensis. The sequence goes on along the minus strand of NC_133449.1, from coordinate 141,095,716 downwards.
AAATAAGGACAGGACATCCGTGAAGCCATCCCACAGCTATGGCAGCAGGCATGAAAGCTTTCTGTGAAATACCTTTTTAACACATTGAAAATGCATCTTAAAAATTAATTCACAAGCAGCATGGATACATGAAAATGCAACTTTCCTTTTTTTTTCCCCAGTAGCCCTATGGTCTAGCATGTGACAAAACACAACTTTTATGTGGGTGCAGGAGTGCTATAAGAAATGCGTACCAATAGACTCTAGTTTGATTCCAGAAAAGTGAAGCCATTATACAACAACTGAAAGTACAAGGAAGGGGAAGGAACTAAAACCAGAGAATTTACCACCACCAAAGGATGGTTTCATAGTTTTACAAAGAGGTTTGGCTTGAAAAACGTCAAGATTAACAAGAGAAACAGCTCCTGCAAACCAAGAAGTAGCAGCTGAGACCTCAGACATTAAGAATATCATTGAGTAGCAGATTAGTGCCCTAAAATAATAATAATAATAATAATAATAATAATAATAATAATAATAATATCATAGAAAAAAAAGGACATATGCCTGGACTGGGATTTTGGTTTCTGTTATTGTTTTTTATTTGAGTCAGACTCTTGCTCTGTTGCCCCAGCTGGAATGCAGCGGCATGATCTTGACTCACAGCAACCTCCACCTCCAGCGTTCAAACAATTCTCCTGCCTCGGCCTCCCAAATAGCTGGGATCACAAGTGCCCACCATCACAACGGGCTAATTTTTATATTTTTAGCAAAGATGGAGATTTCATCACGTAGGCCAGGATGGTCTCAAACTTCTGGCCTTAAGTGATCCACATACCTCAGCCTCCCTAAGTGCTGAGAATACAAATGTGTACCACTACACCCGGCCCTCAAGAGGTTTTGAATGTAGGCAAAATTGCCCTATTCTGGGGGGGGGGAAATGCTACAAGAACGTTTGTTAGGAAGAAAGTGAAAGGAACACTGGGAGAGAAGGCAAAAAGGGATAAGCTAATGCTACTGTTTTGTGCAAATTCAGTAGGGTTTATGATCAGGACTGCCCTTATGTATAAAGCTGCCTTACCCCTGAGTCTTGAAGGGAAAAGATAAAACACCATCTGCCAGGTATTCGGTTGTGCAACAAGAAGTCTGGACAAGAATCCTTTTTCCGGACTGCTTCCAGTGATGCTCGGTCCGTGAAGTCAGGAAGTACCTTGCCAGTGAGGGACTGCCTTTAAAGTTCTTTTGACAATGAACAATACCCGTGGTCCCCAGCACCCCATGAGTTCAACAGCAGAGACGTTAACATGGTCTTTCTGTCCCCAAACACAATGTCTCTAATTCAGCCTCTAAATCAAGAGTCGTAAGGACCTGTAAGGCTCATTACGCACTGCGCTCTATACCAAGGATTGTCAACACAGAAGAGAACTGAACAGAGAGGACATCATGAATGTCTGAAAGGATGACACTATTGAAGATGCCATCACCGTCACAGAAAAAGCCATGAAAGCTGTCAAGACCAAAACAATGCATTCCTGCGGGAGAAAACTGTCTCCAGAGATTGTGCCTCACTTCACAGCAGTTTACAACAGAGCTAATCAAGAGCATGAAAACACTGTGGATACGGGGGCAGGGGGTGGGGGGAGCGCGGGGAAGGTAGGGATAAAGTGTTTCATTTCAAGACATGAATCTTGGAGAAACACAAGAGGTAAGAGATACCACACCAGAGAAATTAGTATTAGACAACCTGCTGGTGATAAATGCTTCTGAACCACACCAGGTGACGATGAGGAGGCAACAGCAGTGCCAGAAAACAAACTGACATCAGACACTCCTGCAGTGGGGTTCCCGTCACTCCCGTCTGCTTGTGACTTCTTGTACGACACGCACCTGTCTATGATATGAGCACTGAAACTAAAGCCAACAGTGAGGGGAGGACTGTTAGCACACAGGAACATTTCTAGAGAACTGAAAAAGCACAAATTAGAAATAATGATGCACTTCCGTAAGCAACACCAAATGTAGCTGCCTCTCCAGCCTGCCCCTCTACCTCCTCCACCACCCTTGAGGTGGCACGACCACCAGCTCCTGTTCCTCCTCCCACTCAATGAAATGATGCGGATGAAGACCTAACGATGGTCCACTTCCACTTAATGAATAGTAAACGTATTTTCTCTTCCTTATGATTGTATTAATAACGTTTTCTTTTCTCTAGCTTACTTTACCGTAAGAACACAGTATATAATACTTACGACATATAAAATATGAGGGGCACAGGGGCTCACATTCATAATCCCAGTGCTTTAGGAGGCTGAGGTGGGAAGATCACTTGAGCCCAGCCTGGGCCACATGGCAAGCGAGACTCTGTCTCTTTAAGAAGAAGAAAAAGTGCTTTGGATATGTCAGTGTTGTGTTAAAATGTGTGTTAATTGACTTTTTATGTGAACAGGAAGGCTCTGGTCAAGAGAATTAAATTCCGGGGTATCAAAGGTTGTACGTGGACTTTACTGTACCAGAGGGGTCTGTGCCACTAATCCCCAAATTGTTCAAGGGTCAAAGGCATAAAATGATTTCATAAACATGTAAGTCCACCATACTGATTAGGTCGATATTGATTTGTAATTCTTGATACTAATTTCAAATCATGGCATTGAAACCTAACCGCAAAACCCTCCTCAGAAAATAGCAAAAGTGTGGAGCTTTAAAGATATTACGTTAAATGTATTGTGCTATAAGGCTACAGATAAAGTAGGCTGGAAATAGCCCTGGCTGAGAGCACACAACTGGCCAGCATGACTAGCAAACTCCAGTGCTCAGGTTTCTCTTGTCTGAAGACACTGGTGTACACAAAGATTTACAATATTAGCAGACTAAGAAAAATGCATCTAAACTTATCCACGTGCCAGAGTTACAAACCTAGTACTATGCAGAGGAAAGGCTGAGCTTAGCAGTGGCTAGAGTAGAAAGGGTTAAGAACAAGCAACCACACTGCTTTCTACATGTCTTGCCCTCGGCACCTCCCCATACGCATGTACTCACGCGCACACCACACACGCTCACACACACACATTCACCCCAGAGGCCTGCCCCACACAGGCCCCTGCAAGACTCCAGACAGGCAGGGTTTCAGCTTCCACCACTCCCAGGGCAGAACCCAGTCTGCCCAGGCTGGATCTGCAGGTGCTCTACCCAGCCTCTGTAATAAACAAGAGAGGTGGAGTCAGGGTTGGAGGCTGAGGAGCCGTTCCCAGGCAGGTGCTCCACCCAGCCTGTGTAATAAACAAGAGAGGTGGAGCCAGGGTTGGAGGCTGAGGAGCCCTTCCCAGGCATTGTTTGTTTGTTAGTTATTTTGGGGTGGTTTTGGTTTTTTTTTTTTGGAGACAAAGTCTCTCTGTCACTCAGGCTGGAGAGCAATGGGCATAACCTTGGCTTACTGCAACCTCCACCTCCTGGGTTCAAGCAATTCTCCTGTCTCAGCCCCTGGAGTAGCTGGGATTACAGTCGTGCACCATCAGGCCTGGCTAATTTTGTGTGTGTGTTTTTGGTAGAGATGGGGTTTCACCATTTTGGCCAGGCTGGTCTTGAACTTCAGGAATTTCAGGCACTGTTTTTTGAAAACTCATGCATGTTTTAAGGGGTTGCTAGGTGGGGGTGAGGTGGGGAAGGGCTTTCCAAGGCTAAATACCTTTTTGGGTTAATGTTCTGATGGCACACTGGGGAGCAGCAAGATGCCTCCTGTGGTCGAGAACAAGCCCGGCTGTGGCATTCATTGTACCTTAGAGCAGAAAACTTAGGGTCATCTGTGCCCAAAACCATAAGAAGGGTGGATGAGCCCCAGGAAGGCTATGTCACTGGCTTCTAGAAGGTGGGGCCAGCCCCCAGGCCTCCCCCAGCACAAGGCCATTCTGGGAGCTGCTGGCAGCCAGTGGGCTGTGGAAGAGGTGCACACTGTTGGTACACGTGTGCCAGAAAACAACACGGTCTCATGCATTTTTATCTTATCTTGAAAATGGAGGACTTTCTGACACAGACCTTGTGCCAACTCCTATGTGGAACAAACATTTTATAAGATAATTTTAAATGGCTCAAATGAAGCATTACCAGTGAACGGGGCTTTTATTAAATGTACCTAAAGCTGGCCATGGGAAAATAAGGGCACACCTTGTCAGCACATCGAAAATCAGCTCAGGTAACTCTGGTTTCTAGGCATGCAACTGGAGCATTTTTTATTTTTTTAAGACACTGAGTCTAGCTCTGTCACCCAGGCTGGAGTACAGTGGCTCCACCATGGCTCATTGCAGCCTCAACCACCTGGGCTCAAGTGACACTCCTGCCTTGGCCTCCTGGCTCCAAATGGAGCTTACAGCTTTCTGTTCCCCCACTGCTCTCTCCCTCCTACCTGCAGGCAACTGGGATGCGAGCGCCCCAAGCGCATGGAAGAGCTCAGTGCGATGCACGGGTTTGCGAAGGATGTGTTGGTTCTTGTGATTCACAAAGAACTCGGGATTGAGGACAACAGGCACAGAAGATGTCCGCTGTTATTTTTTAACATTCTCTTTAGCAAGAAGAATGTATACAGTAATTTCCCAAAAAATAAAATCAATCTAACGTTTTTGAAAATACAAAAAAAAATTTAGAAATAAACTGCCACAGACAGTGACCTTTTCAGTTTTCCAATCATCATTTCTCATAACACACTCTTATCTCTACAAACACTATTTTCAGCAACTCCAAACCCCTCAAGCTTCAATCCAGATCCAAATATCAAAGGATATATATAAAGCTCCTCTGCCACAAGAAATTCACTATGGAAAAATGTTATTCATGGCGGCCCAGTTGCAAAACAACCATCCCTTTTTTTTTCCTTTGTTGTTGTTGGGACCGAGTCTTGCTCTGTTGCCCAGGCTGGAGTGCAACAACACAATCTTGCCTCACAGCAACCTCCACCTCCCAGGTTAAAGCGATTCTCCCATCTCAGCCTCTCAAGTAGCTAGGACTACCTGTGCAGGCCACCATATCCAGCTAATTTTGTAGATACAAACGTTTCGACACATTGGCCAGGCTGGTCTCGAACTCCTGACCTCAGGGGATCCACCCACCTCGGCCTCCCAAAGTGCTGGGATTACAGGCGTGAACTACCACACCTGGCCCAATGCTGCCATTTTAACGCCTTTTCTCCTAAGTGGATTAGAGCTCCCTGTCCCCTCAGATACCTTCCTTGAGGCTACTCAAGAGCACAACCAGCAGCCTCCAGCTGCATAAGAAACAGGGCACAGGGCACTAAGAGCAGCCCCAGGATCCTGCCCACTGCCTTAGACGTGTTGAAGTATTTTTTATGTAATGCCAAACAAGTCTTTGCTGAAAGACAATAACCAACAGGAGACAGGTTTCTAGATTTGCAGAAATGCTAGAAAAAAATGAAGAAAATCCTGACAAGTGCCTGCCTGCTTTCCAGAGAAGTGAGCAAAGGCAGAGAAGAACATGGAGGCCTCAGGGAGCATCTCCTGCATGGGTGGCAGGGCTGTATAATCAGCATAGCACTGGGGCTTATGCGAAGGAGTGTGTGCCCTTCTGGCCCCAAAGGTGACCAGACCTACACAGGTTGATAGAACATGTGCACCTGCTGCCCAGTGTGGGCCTACTCTGGCTGAGCAAGGTTCTAAAGGGATCTTAGTGAACTACCTGAGCACATGGTGAACAATCAATCCAAAAAGGGGTGAGACGGGCAGCTGAGTGAGGTGACTCATGACTGTAATCCCAGCACTTTGGGAGGCTGAGGTAGGTGGATCATTTGAGGTCAGGAGTTCGAGACCAGCCCGGCCAACGTGGTGAAGCCCTGTCTCTACTTAAAAAAAAAAAAAATGGCTGGGCAAGGTTGCTCCCGCCTGTAATCCCAGCACTCTGGGAAGCCGAAGTGGGCAGATCACGAGCTCAGGAGATTGAGACCATCCTGGCCAACATGGTGAAACCCCATCTCTACTAAAAATACCAAAAAAAATAGCTGGGCGTGGTGGCGCACACCCGTAGTCCCAAGTACTCCAGAGGCTGAGGCAGGAGAATTGCATGAACCCAGGAGGCCGAGATTGCAGTGAGCCAAGATCACACCAGTGCACTACAGTCTGGGCGACAGTGTAAGACTCTGTCTCAAAAAAAAAAAAAGAAAATTTATCCGGATGTGGTGGCCTGCACCTATAATCCCAGCTACTTGGGAGGCTGAGGCAGGAGAACTGTGTGCTACCATGCCCAACTAATTTTTGTATTTTTAATAGAGATAGGGTCTTACCATGTTGGCCAGGCTAGTCTTGGACTCCTAACCTCAAGTGATCTACCTGCCTCAGCCTGCCAAGTGCTGAGATTACAGGCCTAAGCCGCCACACCTGGCCAAGAAATAAATATGTTTTGTTGTTGTTTTTAAATAGATGGGAGTCTCACTATGTTGTCCAGGTTGATCTCAAACTCCTGGGGCTCAAGTGATCCTCCAGCCTCAGCCTCATAAAGTGCTGAGATTACAGCTGTAAGCCACTGTGTCCAGCTGAAATAAACACTTAACCACCACTTTGACATCATATCCAAGAAACAAAAGTGTAATTTTTTTCTTTATTTTTTTTTGAGACGGAGTTGTACTCTGTTGCCCAGAATGAAGTGTTGTGGTGTGGTCTTGGCTCACTGCCACCTCTGCCTCCCAGGATCAAGCAATTCTCCTGCCTCAGCCTCTCGAGTAGCTAGGATAACTACTCGAGTAGTAGGTGACTACGTCCAGCTAATTTTTGTATTTTTAGTAGAGATGGGGTTTTGACATGTTGGTCAAGCTAGTCTGGAACTCCTGACCTTGTGATCTACCCGCCTTAGGCTCCCAAAGTGCTGGCATTACAGGTGTAAGCCACCACTCCTGGCCAAAAGTATCATTTTTAATAAAAGTAGTTATTCAGTTATGCCGTGTCATACACCTCTTTCTTGCCTGGATTCCACTTTCACACCACTGTAAGACATGTTTCAAAAGAGTGACATTCAGCCTGGCGGGGTGGCTGGTGCAGACCCAGAGCCTAAGGCCAAACAGACACCCCTGCTGCTGAGTTAAGGGAGAGGTGTGGGGCAAGGGTCATCTCCAAGAGGAAGAGGGAGGAGCCACAAGAGAAAGTGTTCAGCTGGGGTGAAAGCTGCAAGATAACAGCTCTAGCAGAAGCACTGGCAGTCAGATTTCCAGGGAAACCCCTCCCAGGCATGCCTGCCTGGGTGCTCTGGAGAAACAGCAGCAGCCCTATGCCAACCCTGACCTCCTGAGAGGACAGAGAGGTTCTCTCAATGAATCACTGCCACGGTTATCCCCACACTCTGGAAGCATTTGAGTTCATAAAGGCGCTGTGTCTACCCTTCCTGATGGGCTGATTTCTGTCTGATTCAAAACCTTGGCACATGTCAAGTGGACGCTGCTACTTCATGTGTCTGCAGGAAGAAAGAGCTATGAAGTCCCCATGGAACAAAGCACGACCAGGAACAGCCAAAGCCCAAGAGGCCAAAGGACATAAGCCTCCCATGGGAGGTCAACAGAAGCCCCTGCCCTCAGACCAGCAATACAGCAGGTGGAAAGCCAAGAAGGCCCAAAGCCAAGAGCCCAAGCACAATCATGATGGCACCCAGTGGGCACAGGTGCAGATTTCTCACTCACCCCACCTTTCCTGAATACCACCTCCAAGCTGAAGTCAGACCTCTGTCTCACTAACACCCTCTAGGGCCCTGTCAAACTCAGCTCCCACCGAAGGAGGCACTCCACAAAACCATATAGCAAGATAAAGAATCTGAAACTGGGAGGCCAAGGCACGCAGGTCACCCGAGCTCAGAAGTTTCAAGACCAGCCTGGCTAACACGGTGAAAATCCATCTCCATTAAAAATAGAGAAATCAGCCAGGCATGGTGGCGCGGGCCTGTAATCCAAGCTACTCAGGGGGCCGAGGCGAGACAGGACAGGGCAGGACAGCCTCTGTAGGAAAGAGCGGCCTACATGAATAGAATAGGGCAGGACAGGACAGGACAGGACAGGACGAGACGGGGAAGACAGGACAGGATGGCCTCTGCAGGAAGGAGCCTCTGCACTAGCAGTGGTACAGACAGCTGCAAAGGAGTTTCAAAGACACACACTACAGAAAAAATAGGACTAGATTCTTCCCTCCTTTGGCTGCAATCAGGTGGCCTTTCGGTCTGACTGCATTGTTGGCAACCTATATTTAACACCTACAGAAAAAGCAGGCCCACTAGACAGCCCAACAATAGAACCACCGGAGGTCGGTGAGAATATACCTGTGTAAGAACATGTGTGTGTCAGCACAAACTGAGAAATGGTTTTCTTTACTTTTTGTTTTCTTTTGTTTTGTTTTTTTAAGACTGAGTTTCTGTAGCCCAGGCTGGAGTGCAGTAGCATGATCTCAGCTCAACGCCACCTCCGCCACCTGGGTTCAAAGTGATTCTCCCACCTCAGCCTCCAGAGTAGCTGGGATTACAGGCATGCACCACCACACCTGGCTAATTTTTGTATTTTTAATAGAGACTGTGTTTCACCAGGTTGGCTACACTGGTGTCCAACTCCTGACCTCAGGTGATCCACCTACCTCGGCCTCCCAAAGTGCTGGAATTACAGGCGTGAGCCACCACACCCAGCCTTGAGGGAAAAAAAATTATTTTATTTTATTTTATTTATTTATTTTTGAGACAGAGTCTCGCTCTGTCACCCAGGCAGGAGTGTAGTGGCACGTCCAGGCTCACTGCAACTTCTGCCTCACAGGTTCAAGCAATTCCCCCTGTCTCAGCCTCCCAAGTAGCTGGGATTACAGGTGCCTGCCACTACACCCAGGTAATTTTATAGTTTTAGTAGAGATGGTGTTTCGCCATGTTAGCCAGGCTGGTCTCAAATTCCTGACCTCAGGTGATCTGCCAGCCTTGGTTTCCCAAAATGCTGGGATTAGGCGTAAGCCACCGCACCCAGTCAAAAGCAATGGTTTTCTATGGCAGAGTATGTAAGAGAGAATAAAGAGAGAACTCAAAGGGAGACTGATGCATCACCAGAAACTCCTGCCAGGGCCACCTGCTCAGAGCACACCTCTACCCCACCCTGATGAGCAGACCAAGCGCATCCCCAAGTCGGCACCCCCACAGACAGAAGGGCACCGGAGACGTCGAGAGCCTGTGGGTGTTCCTATGGCAGAGCCTCAAGCTGCTCCCTACCAATACCCTAACTATACTGGGCGAGCAAGAAGACAGTCACCATTCCCACCACCACAATACACTCACAATGCTGTTTTCACATTTCATTCAAATGCTTTCAAAGACTTCAGAAATACGAACACACTTGAGGTACACAATCCATCACGTACAATCTGTAAAGAAAACCCCATTTGGCACCATTTTCATGTTTGATGACAGAAAGCCAATGTGAGCGGCCATGAGACCATGCAAGAGTCTGCCTGCCTCACCCCAGCTGCTGAGCAGCCAGAGGCAGAGAGGCTGGTAATATAAGACCAGAGATGAGCGGCTCACCATTCCCTCCTAGGGCAACCTGGCAGCACCACTCTCAGGAGGTCCCCATGCTGATGCCAAACTTGATGCAGAGTGCACAACAGTCCAGGACCTCCAGGCTCCAGCCAGTCTCCCACTCAGTTGCCCAGGTAGCTGGGACCACAGGTATGTGCCGCCATACCCAGCAACTGGGTCAAACCTGTCTGTGAGAGAAGCAAAGGGGCTGCCAGAGTTTCTCCTACTCCTCAGATTTTTGTTTTTAAGTCAAGTCATTATAGATTAAGAAAATACAATACCAGCTTCCAATGAACAACTTACCTACTTTTAGTGTAGGTTCAAAAAAAAAAAAAAAAAGGAAATCCACACACAAGTTTTCCATTAACATAATGACTGAACAAAAAAATAACTCCATGTTAAAAATCATAGCCACATTTTTTTTTTAAACTTCATTATTAAGACAGGCAACACACAAATCCTCCCTTCTGAGGGCAGCAGGACCAATTTCCAACATTACTTTTGTGTCCAGGGCCATCCACACTGCCCTGCTGCCCCACCCTTTACCCAAGGAGATGATGGAAACCAAGCCACTCTCTCCCTAGTAAAGGGCCATCTTTTCTCAGCAGGGACAGCAGAGGATAGAGAGCACTGCACACAGCGAGAGGGTGTGGGGGCCCAGGGGGCTTTTCCCTGGAAGGGTGGTTGCACCTGCAGTGGCCTTGCCTCCTGAAAGATCCCTCCAGGAGCAGTATTTCCAAATGCAGCCTGCAGGGGCACAAGTCAAGACCGAATCACCAATCTTATCTAGGAAACTGACTCCTTATCTTCTGCTAGGTTTGGAAAAGCAGACGTGTTCATAAGTTACTGAACTTTTTTATTAAAGAAAACCATTGAGTATTAGATTCCAGCAATCCAAAATAGCACTGCAGAATCCTTCCAGACGACACAATGACTTGTAAACAGCATCTCCATAAAGCAGAAGCATGAAGACTCAGTCTATCACAGCCAGTGCTGCATGCAAATGGACAGTCCCTGTGAAGTGTGCCAGCAAGACACCCTGCCCCAGCTCCCCACACCTCGATCACCAGGTTCAAAGGCATGAAGAGTATGGCAGTGAGAGCAGGAGGGTGGCCCCATTCGAGATGCACACTGTCTACTGGGTACTCTAGGGGTCCATGGGGAAAGGCCAGGGCTGATTTCAGATGTTCCAGAAGGTGCAAGAGCCACAGAAGGCCGCAATGACATGGAGGTGGTGTCCGCTCTGCCAAGAGCAGGGAGGGTGGGAGAGGCAGGTCATTTGGCCACCACCAAACAATGGTGAAGACCGCCCACTAAGGACACTGCTTAGCAAAGATACACAAGAAGATCTCGGGCGTGCAAAAAAAAAAAAAAAAAAAAAAAAAAAAAAGGCAACTCTCAGGGGAGGGGCTCAGATGGAGGGAGTGACGCTGGAACAGAAGGAAGTGGCTGGATGGAGGCTGCAGCCAGCGGTCAGCAGATGATAGTCAGGCCTCCCATTCTGCACTGCAGGTCTGCAAAGTTTCTATTAGGACTGCTTGGCCGGGCACAATGGCTCACACCTGTAATCCCAGCACTTTGGGAGACCAAGGTAGGCAAATCATTTGAGGTCAGGGGTTCAAGACCAGCCTGGCCAACAAGGTGAAACCCCATCTCTACTAAAAATTCAAAACAATTAGCCAGGATGTTGGCGGGTGCCTGTAATCCCAGTTACTGGGAGGCTGAGGCAGGAGAAATGCTTGAACCCAGGAAGTGGAGGCTGCAGTAAGCCAAGATCGTGCCACTGCACTCCAGACTGGGCGAGACTCCATCTCCCCCCTACCCCGCCCCCAAAAAAAGACTGTGGTCATCTGTTAGGTTCCTTTTTTAAACTTCAGACTTACAGAAAAGTTACAAAAATAGTTGAGTCCCTGTACCACCTTACCCAACTTCCCTAATGCTAACATCATACATAACCACAGTAAAATTATCTAATTCCAAAATCGGCACTAACATCAGACTACTGACCACTACAAAGACCTGATTCCAACACAGCTACCCTGCTCCAGGGCCCCCCACGGGTGGTGCTGCAGAGTGCCATCTTCCCTTTCTCTCCATGAGGTTGATTTCTCATGTCTTGATAACTGATGTGGAACAGAAAGGAAGCCAGATCTGCCTTTCCACCTGTGGTGCTCTCGAGCACACGCAGGTCACAGAAAAGCCCAAGACGTGATGAGAAAGCCTGAACACGGCTGCATGGGCCTGAGAAGATGGGGCTGACGGAGACTGCACAGAGCAGGAGCCCTAGGGTGTGCAGGGGACTCCCTTGGAGGTTTGGAGGACAGGACGACATCCACACAAAAGTCCCCAGGCTCACGCAAGACTGGAATTGGTCTACTCCCAGCCAGATCCCTGCCCAGAGCCCTGGGAAGAAGGGTCTGGAAGGGCTTGCCACAGCCAGGGGACTGAATAACCCAAAACTGAGCCGAGCTCCAGCCTGTCTCACAAATCCTAAAAAGAACAGCCTTTTGAAAGGGACAAAATGGTTCCAAGGAATTATGTGCATCCCAGAACAAAGTCCAAGAAGATTTACGGGAATACACAATTATCCAGTATATAATGAGGTAAAATTCACAACGTCCAGCATCCAATCAAATGTTCTCAGGCATGGAATGTGGAAGAATTTAAGCAAAAAATAAATAGCATAGCAGTGGATTACAGTGCAGGAGTACAGCAGCAGGGGATCAAGGGATCAAGCAGCCTCCAGGGATCAAGCGATTCTCCCACCTTAGCCTCCTGAGTGGCTGGAGCGACAGACACATGCCACTACACCTGGCTAATTTGTTTAACTTTCAGTAGAGATGAGGTCTCCTTAAGTTGCCCAGTCTGGTCTCAAACTCCTAGGCTCCAGCGATCTTCTCACTATGGCTTCCCAAAGTGCTGGGATTACAAGCATGAGCCACCACACCCAACCTACAACTTTTCTGTAAACCTAAAAATTTTCAGAAATAAAAAGTATATTGAAAAAAAAGTCCTGGGCATGTAAATAAGAAAATACAACAGCATAGGTAAAAAAATCAATCAAAAGCATCCCAGAATTGACACAGAAGGCAAAATTAGTAGATGCAGACATGAAATCATATAGCTCAGTTCCCCACATTCAAAAACTAAAAACATGGAAGATATGAAAACACAACGGAATGAACCTGCAGAGGTGAAGACTGCACTGTGTGAAATGAAAAACACACTGGGTGAGACTCACAGAGGAACAGGCATTCACAAGATCTGTGAACTAAGAGAAACGGCCTATCAACACCTCCAGCATGAACACAGACAGATGGATCACTGGGGCAGACCCTGAGGATGGCATGTGTGAAATGCAGCGGCCTAACCTACAGGTAAGTGGAGTTCCCAAAGGAGGTGGAGGGCAGAAAAAAATACATAAAGGAGGCTGGGTGCGGTGGCTCACTGTAATCCCAGCACTTTGGGAGGCTCAGGCAAGTGGATCACAAGGTCAAGAGTTCAAGAGCAGCCTGGCCAAGATGGTGGAACCCCATCTCTACTAAAAATACAAAAATTAGCCAGGTGCCGTGGCAAGTGCCTGCAATCCCGGCTACTTGGGAGGCAGAGGTAGGAGAACCGCTTCAACCCAGGCAGGAGAGGTTGCCATGAACCAAGATCGTGCCACTGCACTCTAGCCTAGGCAACAGGCTGAGACTATGTCTCAAACAAAACAGAACAAAACAAAACAAACAAACAAACAAAAATGAGGTAATAAAGCCTGAACATTCCCAAATTTGGATGAAAACTGTAAACTCTAGTGATCCATGAAGCTCAGCAAATCCTAATCATAAAACATGGAGAACCAGACCAAGGTACATCAGAGGTGGAAAGAAAATCTTAAAGGCAGTCAAAGGTGAGAAATCAGATCAAGAAGAACATACAAGGAAAGCCACAGGTTCTCAGGGAAACCGTGAGCACACAGCCGGGGGCCACAACCTGTAAGTCCTGCAGAAAAACATTTGTGAAAATCTTTCAAAAACAAAGGTCCAGGCAACAGTTGTCTAACTCTGGGGAGGAATCTCCTGGAGCTCTGCACTCCCCACCACATACCCTACCCTTTGCATCTGATTGCATATATCCTTTGCAAAATCCTTTCCACTACACCCGTCAATGTATAAGTGTAACCTTGACTTGTGTGAGCTACTCTCACCAAATTATTTAACCCAAGGAAGGGTCATGGAAGCCCAGATTCATGGCAGGTCGGTGAGAAGCACAGACACAGTAACCCAGGGCTTGTGATGGGTATTGGAAGTAGTGGCAGTCTATGAGACTGAGTCCTCACCCTGTGGTATCCCATGCTGTCTCCAGGTAGACAGTGCTGGGACTGCGGTAGATTGGGGGACACCCGCTGGTGTCTCCTGCAGAACTGACTGCTTTTTTCCTCTTGGGGCAAAAACCCACACATCGGGTCACAGATGCCTTCTGTGTTTTCTGTGCTGACTGCTGCTCTGGTATGAGAGCAGAAGAAAAAATTTCCCTTTTCCCTCTCAGAGCCCTACTAAGCTTAGAAATTCATGAAGTAAAACCTGTTAGAACTGCACGACCGATACACAAAACCACAAACTGTGGTCACAATTTTAACACCTTGTTCTCAACCACTGAGAGGACAAGCTAACAGAAAATCAGTAAGGACATGATGGGTCTTTCCTGAAGGAATAAATAATAAGCTGAAGTTCATTACCTGGATAAGGGAGTATAAGGCAGATTTTCACTCTTTTCATGTTATCTTACATTTTCTACAATGGTTAAAAACGGAAACAAGAAAAACAATGTTTAATTTTTGAAAACACCTCAATGGGTCTGCCAGTCCACTTTCTAGATGAGCAGCACCCTTGATGCCATGCTGAGATGCTCCAGGATCTGCATCCAGTTCAAGAACACATGCTGAGCACTGATTCTCGGCAGGCACTGTGCTGCAGCAAACCTATCTCAGGTGTCCCTCAGAGCCGAGCTACAGAATTTTCATGCTTAACTCAGCATCTGGAATGCACTTCGCATGTCAGCCTACAAGAGCACACCCAATCAACACGGTCAGGTTCACAGACAACCATGTCTAGTACCTCCAGCACACCCAGAACCTGCACTTAACTAGGCTCCTAGGACAGGAAGTCCCCCAAAGCTGCTTTTCTCTTAACACTAGGTTAGGAAAAAAGAAAACTGGGAATACGTTTAACCAACTCCACAGGAAATACGTGTCATCAACTATACAGAAAAACACCTTCAAGAGTGAACTTGTGTCTGCTCACGACCTTGGGATCTACCTGCATCTGAACTGAGTGACTTATCTACAGTCAGCAAGGCCCTTTCTGTTTCCCCCAAAATTTCCTTTGTAAACTCCATACAGTTTCTTCACATTTTACTTATTATTCAAAGCCCATGTAAATGCTAGCCCTCAGTAGAGCCTCTGGCAAGCCCAGTCCCCAAGGAAACACAGTCTCCCTCCCTCTCCTTTGCCCTGCACACCTCCTCTTACGGGAGCTTCTGGAAGTCTCTCTCAGGACCTAGCACCTTCTTGCTACATCATAAATACCTTGAGGTCACCATGCCCACCTCATTCAGCTGTGCTCACAGGTGACATGGCTCACACCCTGGGATGAAAAGAGTCCACGACACACATAACTCGAGTCCATTGCACACATTCAACTTGAGTTTCCTGGTTTTTTTTTTTTTGAGAGGGAGTCTCGCTTTGTTGCCCAGAATGGAGTGCAGTGGCGCGATCTTGTATCACGGCAACCTCTGCCTCCTGGGTTCAAGCAATTCTCCTACCTAAGTCTCCTGATTACAGGCTGGGATTACAGGCGTCCACCACCATGTCCAGCTAATTTGTGTGTATGTGTATTTTTTAATAGAGACGGGTTTCACTATGTTGCCCAGACTAGTCTTGAACTCCCGACCTCAAAGTGATCTGCCTGCCTTGGCCTCCCAAAGTGCTGGGATTATGGGAGGGAGCATGCCAGGCTTATTTTCCTCTTACCAGGAGTAAGAAGGTCCACCTCAGAAAATCTTGAAAGATTAAAGGGGAAGTAGCTGGCTGATGCAAACAGGTAGGAATTACTCCAAGTGGGGTACTACCGTTTGTTCTGGAATCCGGCAGAGCTCTGCCTGGCATCCTGCACAAAACAGGCTCTAAATATTTCATGAATAGAAGAAGACATGGCAGACAGTGGGAATAATCATTCTGATCTGCATGAGGAAGATGTATAAAAACAAGAGCGAAAAAATCACAAAGGAAAGTTCTTGTAATAGAGACTAATATAATTGTGAGAGCTATGAATAAGGAAAGCTCAAACCACTATATGTCAAAAGTGAATGTGGGTTCCCAGACCCCAGTGTTTGCTGAATGGAAGACAGCAGTGTCTATAGCTCACAGACTGCTCCTCCCCACCTCCCTAACCCAACTGGAGACTCGCCCGATCACAGCCCAGGTTCCACGCAGGCTCCCCAGGCCACTCCATGCCATGAGCACAAGGTCCTGCTGAGGTCCATGGGCAGGCAGCAGGAGCCTCTGACCTGCTTCTTTCCATGACACAGGCACATTCTGGGACTGCAATTCCACAGTGGCCTCCCTGTCCCTGAAAAGCAGGCATCTTCCTCTCCTCCATACCTGCCACACCACTCTCACTCCTCAGGAAACTTCTCATTATAAAAATAGCTCTTGTGGGCTAGATGTGGTGGCTCCCGCCTATAATCTCAGAACTTTTGGGAGGCCAAGGCAGGTGGATCACTTGAGGTCAGGAGTTCAAGACCAGCCTGGCAGGGTGAAACCCTATCTCTACATAAAATACAAAAATTAGCTGGGTGTGGTGGTGATTGCACATGTAATCCCAGCTACCTGGGAGGCTGACAAAGGACAGTTGCTTGAACCTGGGAGTCAGAGGTTGCAATGAGCCAGTATTGCACCACTGCCCTCCAGCCTGGGTGACAAGAGCGAAACTCTATCTTAAAATAATAATAATAATAATAATAATAGAAACTAAAAAACAAACAAACAAAAATAGCTCTTGTGGAAAAATGAGGGTATTTTCTACTCCTCGTCTCAATAAAACCTGAAAAGACCACTTTCATATACAGGAGTCATATTTCATGATAAAGAGCTTCTTTAAGGATGCTGTAAAATTATATATAACCATTTCCATAATAAATGGCCTAAAGAGCTAAACACAAGAGGTTATTGAGTTTGTTTTTTGTTTTGTTTTGTTTTGTTTTGTTTTGTTTTTTTGAGACGGAGTTTCGCTCTTATTACCCAGGCTGGAGTGCAATGGCACGATCTCGGCTCACCACAACCTCCGCCTCCTGGGTTCAGGCAATTCTCCTGCCTCAGCCTCCTGAGTAGCTGGGATTACAGGCATGCGCCGCCATGCCCAGCTGATTTTTTGTATTTTTTTTAGTAGAGATGGGGTTTCACCATGTTTACCAGGATGGTCTCGATCTCTCGACCTCATGATCCACCCGCCTCGGCCTCTCAAAGTGCTGGGATTACAGGCTTGAGCCACTGCGCCCGGCCTGAGTTATTTTTTAAATGTTCAGAGTAGTGCTGTTGCCTGTCCTTGGCCTTCCAATTTAGGCAGGTTGGCTGTAGCATTGTTGGAAAGCCTCAAAGTTCATTTGCAGCCAATTCAGAGGTGGCAATTTCTCCAAGGCTACTTAAGAGCTGATGAGAGTACTCCCTAACTGTTAAAAAAGATTTCCAAACCTGGCTGGTCTGAAGGTAGTGAGTTATCTCAATTGATTGTTCATAGTCGGTTACAGATCCAATTCCCTGTTCTACTCTTTCCCCTCTTCTCACTACTGCACTTGACTAGTCTTGAAAAAAAAAAAATCTCAAAACCGGCAAACACATCATAGTATGTTTTTAACTCACCGCAATCCAGATCATCTTAAAAGATCTGAACAATTTTGAAAAACAAAGACAAGTTATTAAACCAGGTGACCAGACTGAACCACAGAACAAGATGAAAGAACACCAAGAACAGAACAGCACCACTCAAACCAGCTAGAAAGTGAGATGCTTGGTCAATGTTAAGGCAGCATCTTAACAGGAAGAATTATACAAGCAAAGTAATCTGGCTGAGCCCCAGGGAAGGGCTGTGTACTGCCAGAGGAATGGGCTGGACTTTTTCCAGCTCCATAATCCTGGGACCCTGGTGGCAAGCTGTTAAAGAAGAACCCAGTCCTGCACTGTGGGGACATAGCCTGTGTGTTACTGGCATGCAAAGATAAAAGGAAGGAGACAGCTCTGTGATGCTAGCTAACAACTGGGACATGTGCTGCATCTGTGAGCATGCAACCAGGAAAAGGCACAGACCCACCCTAATGGGGAACCAAATCTTTCATGTCTGTAAGAATCCCAGGAAGAGACTCATTCCCCAGGGTCACTACATTAGAACCCTCTAAAACTGCATACACATTTGCAAGTAAATGTATTGGGGGAGGTAACTGATACAAGCAGACTCTCCTAAGGGTGTGAAATGTTTAAAAACTGTCAATAAGCATACAGGCTGACCTGCTTCATTCAACTACATATTCTCACACGGACCGAAGAGCTTGGCGCAGCTGCTCCCTAGGTATAAAACTACCCTCTGATGACAATGCCTTCTGAGCTGGGTGACGATCCAGCTCACTGGAGAGCTGCTGTGCAGTACATCTGTTGACATGCACTACGTCCCAAGCCCACAGCACTCATCCTGTGCGTATCCTTCACGACAAATCAAGTATGTACAAAACACTGCTGCCGCACCCGAGACACAGCAGCCTCTGGACAGGAAGCACCATTCTTCCATTAAAGAATGACCGACATGCAAACTCCAGTTGTTCAGACATGAGTACTGGCTGATCGTTTCCGAAAAGTGAACAAAGGAAGGCTGCAAGTTCATATAGAACATCTCAACAACTTGTCTATGTGAAAATTCAGTTTTCCAAAGGTAAGAATTTTGGAAAACTTCATGAGCAGACAGTTTCTGAAGAATTAAAACTCCCCCTTGATGAGATCGGTCGTGCTTTCTGACGCAGTGAAAACAAGTAAACCCACATCTGGAGATGCACAACAGTCAATAGCAGCAAACTGGCCCTTGGTGCACACTGTGTGCTGACCTGGGTGCATGTCCAGACGTGGACACACAGGCAGGGGAGTCACACCCACTGCCAGAGAGGCCCAAGGGAACCCTGAGACATGAGGGCAGCCCCCTCTGCTGCTGCAGACTCTCACAACACCAACACCTGCTGGGTTTTGCTGTCGCATCAATGAAAATCTCCAAAATTAAGTCAGAAAGCTATTAAAACACTCTTCCATTTTCCAACTAGATTTTTTTTTTTTTTTTTTTTTTGGTATACTTCAACCAGAACATATTTACAAAAGACTGATGCAGAAACAGCTAGGAGAACCCTGCTGTCTTTTAGTAAGCCACAATAAATGGGGTTTGTAAAAATTTTTTTTTCCTTTAGAATTATTTTATTAAATCATAAATGTACAACAGCTTCTTAACTCTACACACGCACTTAAATTTTTTAAAGGAAAAACGTTATGTCTTATTACACCATGATCCTGGCTAATAGCTTTTCAAAACTTTGAGAAAAATCTTAAAAAAGGTTTCACATGTCACCTGAAACTTACCAATTTAACGTTATCAAAGAAGGAATGCTTCTACACTCTTACAAAGACCACTAGAAAGAAACAACAATTAAAAAGTTAAACTGTCTCAAAGGCATTTTTTTTTTTTTTTTTTTACAATCCTTCCTCCACAGTAAGGTAATGTTATTAAATAATCCAATCCATTCACAAAATGGTTCTCTGCATCTGCTCTGGTGTCTTCTGCCATATCACTGCATATTTATGCATGACTGAGATAAGAGTTTCCTTAACATTGTTATTTCGATAACCTGAAGCTGTTCTGTTACCTCTGGGCTCTCATCCTCTCCTATTTATACAGTGAAGCCCATGGCAAAGAGGAAGAAGCTCAATATCGGCTCCTCCCACCATAACCCCCACTTCCTCCACTGCCTCCTGGACCATAGTTTCCTCCACCATATGGTCCCCCCATGTTCCTGCTACCACCAAAGTTTCCACTCTTCATTGGACCATAGTTAGAAGGTTGCTGGTTATAATTTCCAAAATCATTGTAATTTCCACTTCCATAATTTCCTCCTCCATAGTTGTCATAACCACCTCCGTAGCCCCCACCCTGGTTGCCATATCCAGGTCCTCCACCACCATATCCTCCTCTTCCTCCTCCATAACCAGGGCAGCCTCCAAAATTGCCACCTCCAGGTCCTCCTCCATACCCATTGTAGCCATCCCCAAATCCACGTCCACTGCCATATCCATCAGATCCTCCTCTAAAGTTACTTCCTGGTCCTGGTCTGAAATTTCCTCCGCCGCCACGAGAATCCCCAAAGCCAAAGTTGCCTCCTCTTCCACTCCTGGAACTTTGAACTTCCTGCATTTCTTGTCTAGACAAAGCCTTTCTTACTTCTGCATTATCACCATTGATGGTATGGTATTTCTGCAACACGATTTTATCCACTGGATCATGGTCATCAAAAGTAACAAAGCCAAAGCCTCTTTTCTTTCCAGACTGCCTATCAGTAATTATTTCAATGGTATCAATTTTTCCATATTCCTCAAAGTAATCTCTAAGGTGATGTTCCTCAGTATCTTCCTTAATTCCACCAACAAACAGCTTCTTCACAGTTACATGAGCCCCTGGTTTTCCAGATTCCTCTCTTGCTACAGCATGTTTTGGCTCAACGACTCTCCCATCAATTGAATGAGGTCTTGCAGCCATGGCAGCATCAACCTCAGCCATGGATGAGAAAGTTACAAAACCAAATCCTCTTGATCTTTTGCCTGCAGGATCCCTCATTACCACACAATCTGTAAGCTTCCCCCATTGTTCGTAGTAGTTCCTCAAACTTTCTTCTGTGGTTTCAAAGCTTAAGCCACCAATAAAGAGCTTACGGAACTGTTCCTTTTCTCTCCTTTTCCTCTCCAAAGGAACAGTTTCTAAAGTTTTCTCCATCGCGGACTCAGTCGCTTCAGCCCAATTTCCCGCAGCCGAGCGAGATGAGAGAGATCTCCGCGGACGAACACGAACCGGACTCGTCCTGGCGCTGTTGTGAGAACTGCCGCTGCTCGAGAAACAACACCGCTAGAGGAACCTCCGCACGGGACCCGGCGCTGCTGCTACTGCCGCTAGAGCCGCTGCCGCCGCTTTTCTAGAACCTTCTGTAAAATTTTAAGAAAATGCTCCTCAGGCCGGGCGCAGTGGCTCATGCCTATAATCCCAGCACTTTGGGAGGACGAGACAGGTGAATCATCTGAGGTTGGGTGTTCAAGACCAGCCTGACCAACGTGGAGAAACCCCGTCTCTAATAAAAATACAAAATTTGCTGGGCATGGTGGTGCACGCCTGTAATCCCAGCTACTCAGGAGGCTGAGGCAGGAGAATCGCTTGAACCTGGGAGGCAGAGGTTGAGGTGAGCCGAGATCACGCCACTGCATTCCAGCCTGGAAATAAGAGCAAAAGGAAAGGAAAGGGAAAAAGAAAAGGAAAAAGGAAAGTGGAAAGGGAGAGGGAAACGGAGAGGGAAAGGGGAATGGGGAGGGGAGAAAAAAGAAAGAAAATGCTCCTCTAATCACTATTCTTTTTTTTCGTGATGGAATCATGCTCTTACTGTCCAGGCTGAAGTGCAGTGGCGCGATCTTGGCTCACTGCAACCTCCACCTCTCAGGGTCAAGTGATTCTGCTGCCTCTGCTTCCCGAATAGCTGGGATTACAGGCAACCGCCACCATGCCTGGCTAATTTTTATATTTCTAGTAGAGATGGGGTTTCTCCATCTTGGCCAGGCTGGTCTTGAACTCCTGACCTCAAGTGATCTGCCCACCTTGGCCTCCCAAAAGTGTTGGGATTACAGGCATGAGCCAGTACACTTGGTCAGATCACTAATTTTTTATAGCGTAAAATACAGGATTTTTTTAAAAAAAGAATGTGCTACTTACATGCAATGGGTTTATTATTTCTATTTTTTATCAGAACTGGTATACAGACAATTTACAATCCTTCAGGTTTAACTTGGCAAATGTCAGCAGATAAACCCACAGAGCCAGAGCTCTTCAGGTGCCTCCACATCCAAGGGCATCTCACAGTCCTGAGGGTGAGGCCTGGTCAAGAGGAGCACGGCAGAGACAGCCATCTGTCCAGGACAGATGTCCAGGACAGACACCAGCCAAGACCCCTTCACAGCAATGCCTCGCACCAAGTCCAACTCCACAGATTCCACCTAAATGCTGGTCAACTCGATGTACATTACAAAATCCGAGTTTTCTCAAAGAAGCTGAAGCTTTCTGAGTCTTCCGAGTAATTCTGGATTCCCAGCACCATATCACTCCCTGCCAGCCGCACAGGGGGATACACAGGCAGCAGGCTTTTCCCGTGGCCAGCCTTGCTGCTATCCAAGCTCCTTTCTGTACAAAGAGAGGCTTCTGTGGAGATGCAGTCGCCTCCCATGACTGTATCGCAATGGGGAAGAGTAGACTCTGGTTGGAGGTCATGGATGTGGATGGCAAAGGGCCCACCTGCCTCAGGCTGAGGAATAATGAAACTTTCCCTTTTCACTCAGGAAGAGTAAGACACAGTTCCCAATTTTAGAGTGTGCTTCTGTGGATGCTGACCTAGTACTGCCGTTGGAATGTCCAGATGAAGATGATTCAGAAGCCTCTCCTCTGAGCATCTTATGAACAAGGAAGGGACTAGAGTGGAGCCCTCGGCAGCAGGCAGTGGCCAGACAACTCTGGCAACGTCTCCCAATTAGCTCAGCACCAGCACACCAGCCTGCATCCTGGGCATGGGACTCTGCATCCCTGGTCAAAGCAGTTGCCTTGGGTGGCAACACAGGACCTTGAGGCACGGATCACCTGTCGCTGAAACAGTACAACATTCACCTACCAAAAATGACCACAAAGAGCCAACAAGCCCGGTCTGTCTTGAGTCAGTAAAATTAAAATGTGTTTGGAGAATTTGGCGACACTGAAACAGTTAGAGATCACGTGTAATCTCAGCAATTTGGGAGACTAACATAGGAGGACTGCTTGAGTCCAGGAGTGTGAGACCAGCCTGGGCAACATAGAAAGACCCCATCTCTATTAAAACAAAATATTAGCCAGATGTGGTGGCGTGCGCCTGTGGTGTCAGACAGTCAGGAGGCTGAGGCAGGAGGATGGCAGGAGGCTGAGGCAGGAGGATGGTGTGAACCTGGGGGATTGAGTCTGCAGTGAGCTATCTAACTGTGGCACTGCACTCTAGCCTGAATGACAGAGAGAGACTGTGAGGCCCCTCCACCCCCCAAAAAAATCGCAATACACTGTTAAGTGTCTCAGGCCCAGGTTAGAAATTAGTAGTCTAGTCTCTGACAAAAAAATCAGGGGACTAAGCAAAGGTAGTTTCGAGCCCAAGAGTGACGATGTAGTGGCATGCACACAGCTCAGCTGGCTGTGCACCACCACACAGGATCCTGGGGCAGGGAATATCTCCAACAGTCTCTGGACAAGGCCTCAAAGACCCCCGAGAGACTACAATCACCCCTCTCTCCCATCAGCATCATCCATGTTGAAAATCTGTTAGCGAACTCCATGTGTTATAAGATCTGGTTTCAGTGTTTCCTCAGCAGAGGGCACAGTGTCCTCCTGTCACTGTCCAGGTGCTCTAAACACAGAGCAGGGCACCATGACACAGCAGGAGTCCACAAAGACACGGAGGAGGGGCACCATGACACAGCAAGAGTCCACAAAGACACGGAGCAGAAACACCATGACACTGCAGGAGTCCACGGAGACATGGAGCAGGGGCACGATGACATAGCAAGAGTCCACGCAGACACAGAGCAGGGGCATCATGACACAGCAGGAGTCCATGCAGACATGGGGCAGGAGCACCATGACACAGCAAAAGTCCACGCAGACACAGAGCAGGGGCACCATGACACAGCAGGAGTCCATGCCAAGGAGTGTTTCCTCAGCAGAAGGCACAGTGTCTTCCTATCACTGTCCAGGTGGCTCTGAACATGGAGCAGGGGCACCATGACACAGCAAGAGTCCACGCAGGGACACCTGCTCATCAAAGCAGGTCAGAGACAGAGGTCAGAACCAAGTTCAGGGGCCAGTGGCTGGCTTTGTTTACTGTTCACTTCTCCATAAGAAAAGACCATAGAGACAACTGCAAGTGACCCAATACACCCTCAGAGGTGAGTGGATAAACCACTCAGTGTCCACCCAGTCCACAGAACATCACGAGGCCCTGAAAAGACACAGAAGGACGGTAAATGCACGCTGCTGAGTGAAAGCAGACCAGCTACAAAGACGACACTCTGTAGGGTTCCTACTCTGTGACATCCAGGAAAGGGCAAAACTGTGGAGACGGCACAAAGATCAGCGACGCCAGGGGCTGTGGAGAGGGAGGGACGGAGGGATGCGTAGCAGGAGCACAGGGGCCCCGGGGCAGTGAAGCTACTCTGCATGATACCACAGCCGTGGGTCCACGTCAGGATACGTGCATCCAAACCACAGGCTGCACAGCAGCAGCTGGACCCTGAGGTCGTGTGGCCTGTGGGTGATGATGCTGTGTCCAAGGGGTCACGACTGCAACAAACAGCCACTCTCTTTGGGATACTGAGGCCAGGGGTGCAGGGGAACACTCTGTATTTTATGTTCAACTTTCCTGTGAATCTAAAGCTGATACTAAAAAAAAAAAGTCTATAGTGTTAAGAGTGACCCTCCTGTGATAAACACAACATGTCCTGCAGCACAGGGCTTGGATTCACGCAGCGCAGATCGGCTCCCAGAACCCAGGGAGGACCAGGCCACCACAACCAACAAGCAGTACAGCCACCTGTCACAACAGAGGCAGCCTCTGTCCCAGGCCTGCCTGTGCTGGAGGTTGGTCATCTGACAGGAGCCCCTGTAGCCCACCTCCAGCCACCTGGACCAGCTGCACACACATCTGATGCCTGCTGCCCTCTCAGAGGCTCCACCCTCCTCAGTTCACAAACACGCCCTCCTCACACCCTTCTGCCCAGTGCTGCCTGGCATGGTGCCCACCACCAAGATGGAAAGGGAGGCCCTGCATGCACATGAACGAGTCCACAGCGCACTAGCCCTGAGGTTTTCTCAGTAAAATTGTAAGTTACCGAGATGGATTCTGTCTCTGTTGCCCAGGATAGAGTGCAATGGCATGACCTCAGTTCACTGCAACCTCCATCGCCCGGGTTCAAGCAATTCTGCTGGCTTAGCCTCCCGAGTAGGTGGGACTACAGACAGCCACCACCATACCTAGCTAACTTTTGTATTTTTAGTAGAGACGGGGTTTCACCATGTTTGCCAGGCTGGTCTTGAACTCCTGACCTCATGATCCACCCACCTCGGCCTCCCAAAGTTCTGGGATTACAGGCATGAGCCACCATGCCCAGCCATAAATTTTTCTCTTGATTATGCAGCCACGAAACATCACTTTGGGATAATGGGAAATTAATGCTAACCTTTAAAATGCCAAATGTGAAAGTTTATATACAGCGTAATCCGTATTTCGTAAAAGTATAGAATATATTCAACATTTTAGATTTAGGTATTTTATCTTGGGTGGCAGGATCACACATGATTTTTACTTTCTTCTCTATATTTACTAGTGTTATGAGTTGAAATGTGTCCCACAAAATGATATATGTCTAAGTCCTAAGCCCAATAACACAGACGATGGCCTTACTGGAAGCAGGGTCTTTGTTGATGATAAAGAAGGTGAGATCACCAGGGTGGGCCCTCACCCTGTAGGACTAGTCTCCTTCTGGAAAGGGCGCATGCGGACACTCAGATGTGCACGCAGGGAGAATGCCACGTGAAGATGGAGGCCGAGATCGTGGTGACGCGCCCACAAGCCCGGGCACACCAGAGACTGCCCAAAGACCTCCAGAACCTGGAGAGAGGCCTGGAGCAGACGCCCCGCTGCAGATAGCTTGGTCTCAGTGCCGTGGGAGAACAAATCCTTGCTGCTGAGGTTCCCGGTGTGTGGTGCTTTCTCACGGCAGCCCCGGGAGACTCCCACATCAAGTTTCCTTCTTTGTCCATGAACCTTATTAATAACGGAAAGTCTGATTTTTCCATAAGGCACTGATTCTGTGTAACTTTTAGAGTAAAGATGAGGACCTACAGTTCACAGCATGAAAGCTCATCCCTTTCAACAAAGGCAGGCAAAATGTGAAGCCCATTGTGTCTGGGTGCCTACACTTTACTTACATCAGTCCTCTGCAGAAAGAACGAAGCTTGTCTAGTGATATTAATGTGTAGTTCACATGAATTCCTAACCTTAGCAAGCCACAATAAGGTAACTGGTATTAAGGGCTTAAGCTGGCAGACACATCAATTTAAATTTAGGTAGTGGCTCAGCCTGTACCTAACACGTGAGGAAGCCAAGGCAGAAAGATCAATTGACTCCACAAGTTCAAGACCATCCCAGGAATGATAGGGAGAACCAGCCTCTAGAAAACATTTAAAAATTGGCTGGGTATGGAGCACAAGCCAGTAGACTCTCAGCTACTTGGGAGGCTGAGGTGGGAAGATGTCCTGAGCGTCAGAGTTCAAGCCTTGAGTTCAAGGCTGCAGTGAGCTTGGCAGGGGGAGGTGTGGCACAGCAGGGTGAGGTGATGGGGCTCTGCGGGGTGATGTGAGTGGGGCTCTGTGGGGTGAGGTGAACGGGGTCTATGGGGTGATGTAGGAGGGTCTGCAGGGTGATGTGAGGGGGGGCTCTGCAGAAGGTGAGGAGGCAGCTCTGTGGGGTGAGGTGAGGGGGGGTCTGTGGTGTGAGGTAAGAGGGGCTCTGTGCCATGAGGTGGGGGCTCTGCGGGGTGAGCAAGGGGGCGGGTGCTCTGCAGGAGGAGGTGAGACGTGTGGCACTGCCAGAAGAGGTCGGGCGGGAGATACTGGGGGTAAGGTCAGGGGGCCTGCAGATCCTCCAGACTCTCCCGGGGGAAGGAGCCCAATCAGGGACAGTACCGTGATGCTCCCGACAAAGCACAGCACCCCAGCCTTCTAGGAGAGATCTCCTTTCCTCCTGGGTTCCAGCTTTAGAGTAAGGCCAGTCGCCTCAGCCCCACCTTGAAACACCAGGCTCCACCTGGCACTGCCCCAGGAAGTGCCCAACACCGCTAACATCACTGGGCTGTGTGATGGTGGATGACCTGGAAAGCTGCTGTCATCACTGTACACTGCATGCCATCAGCCACTCAGTATGACATGCCCAGGTGAAACACTACAGAGAAACTTCCAATTGGCACGTGGACCCCGCACTCCCTGGGGACTTCTTTGGCTTTAGGAGCACTGACAGGAAGCATCTGATGGGCTAACTCAGACAGCCAGGTTATGTGTGAACAAACCTGCATGGCCTGCTCCCTACTCCTGACTGGACCCCGCACCGCGCATGGAATAACATGGAGAAGCTCATCTGTCCAGATGTCGTCTGAGAACGTGTCTCCTGTAGGATCTGCTACCCTAGGGAGCAGCCAAGCGCATGCAGGTGAGGGCAGGGCGGGGAATCCGAGTTCTAAGGAAGTTTACTGGTGAGTGAGGCCCTGCGCTCTATGAGGGCACCTCCAGGAAGCCCACAGATAAAGCAACTGGACACATGCTCAACGAGGATTAGGTAATGACAGCCACTTTAAAACAAAGTACGCACCCCAAACAGACTGAGACTGGACACCTCTTAGCTAACAGTCCTGCTGCCTCCCTGGGAAGGGTTTCAAAACATTTCTTTAGGTGAGCACGATGGCACGTGCCCTTGCCTTTAATCCCAGCTATTCAAGAGGCTGAGTCAGGAGGATCATTTGAGGCCAGTCTGGGTAACATACCAAGCCCACTTCTAAAAAAAAGTAAAAATTTAAAAATCGGCCAGGTATTGTGACATGCGCCTGTGGTCTCGGCTACTTGGGAGGCTAAGGAAGGGGGATCGTTTCAGTCAGAGTTGAGGCTCTATGAGCCATAACAGCACCACAGCACTCTAGCATGGGCAACAAAGCAAGATTTGTCTCTTAAAAAAACAAAACAAAAACACATCTTTATGTTACGGAACACAGAAAGTAAACAGATTATAAGACTAAAATAGGGTCAAAGAAAGCAAGAGACTCAGAATATTGCAAACTTACAACTAAAATTCCAAACTACAAGAAAGTCTCAGAGCAAACACCATGTATGCTGCTAGCCAAGCATATGTTTGTCAAGGATCAGGAGTCCTCTCAGTCAACACCAACCTTCAGTCGCAGGCACAGCCCACAGGGGGCTCAACCCACCAGCCTCAGGCAGCATGGGGCTGAGAGGCGAAGCCCAGTGTGGGCTACTACAAACCTCCATTCTAGTCTCCTGCTCACCCAACCAAGGCACTAAACCAGGCGTCACCAAACTTTTTACACAGGGGGCCAGTTCACTGTCCCTCAGACTGTTGGAGGGCCGCCACATACTGTGCTCCTCTCACTGACCACCAATGAAAGAGGTGCCCCTTCCTGAAGTGCGGCACAGGGCCGGATAAATGGCCTCAGGGGGCCGCATGCGGCCCACGGGCCACAGTCTGGGGACGCCTGCACTAAACCATAATTAAAGACTCGGAGAACATGAACATCTGTGTAACTAAGGAAAATGGAAGTGCACAAAGGAAGCCACCTTCATGTAATCAAAGGGCATGAATAAAACTGCCTTAACAGCCACAAAATATTATTTTGTTATTTTACAGAAAATGAAGCATCAGTTTATAGCGTATGGGGTAAAGAAGAGAATGAAAATCTGCCTTTGAAAACACTGCTGAATGACAAAGCTACCAGCACTCTTACCAGGCTGACTCGTGGGTCAGGAGAGGACACAGACACAGTCACTACTATCCTGAGGGCAAGAAACTCTGGATGCCCATAGTGGCATGTTTAACCTTCCAGAGGTGCAGCCTGGAGAAGAGGCTGGGCCAGGCAGATTGGTATGTGCTCAGCCATGCCTACCTCCAAGGGCATTCTGAGGATGAAAGGCATCATGTATCCAAATGCCACTTTGAGGCTGAATGGACGACACAAATAAGGAATCATCATGTAAATCACACCGCTGACTTTCGGTTGGTGTTCTTTCCTTTAGAGTCAGTACAGAGAACTCATGAACAAACATCCTGTCCACAGACCACCATAAATGCAGTTTGTTTGTTTGTTTGTTTGTTTGTTTTTGAGACGGAGTTTTGCTCTTGTTACCCAGGCTGGAGTGCAATGGCGCGATCTCGGCTCACCGCAACCTCCGCCTCCTGGGTTCAGGCAATTCTCCTGCCTCAGCCTCCTGAGTAGCTGGGACTACAGGCACGCGCCACCATGCCCAGCTAATTTTTTGTATTTTTAGTAGAGACAGGGTTTCACCATGTCGACCAGGTTGGTCTCGATCTCTCAACCTCGTGATCCACCCGCCTCGGCCTCCCAAAGTGCTGGGATTACAGGCTTGAGCCACCGCGCCCGGCCCAGTTTGTTGTTTTAAATAAAAGTGAAGTCAGACTCCAAAAAGGAACACTAAATAACTTCTCTCCCCACCTCCCCAGGGCCACGGTCCACACAACAGCCCAATGCCCAGTCAGGCACTCCCACAGCACACCTGAACACACCAGTTAACCTGCGACACTGTGAAGCCAAGGAAGGGACACAACAAAACCTTTCTCCAGTCACATTTCTCTACAGTTATTTCTAAATGAGTTTCAGGGCGATTTTTCCTCAGATTCTGTGTTCTCTATTTTTGCTAGCTTCTAACAGATGCGCTACTTTAGCAATAAAGGGAAGAGAAAATACAGCACAGTCAGGTGTCACTGAACGACAGGAAGATGTCCTGAGAACTGCATCGCCAGGCAATTTCATCATCGTGTACACGTCCTGGAGTGTACTTCCACAGACCTACATGGTGCAGCCTACTACACATTCCAAGGCTGTGTGGCGCAGCCTGCAGACCTGGACAGCAAACTACCGTGCTGGACACTGTAGCAACTGTAACACACGGTATTTGGGTATCTAAACCTAGAAAAGGTACAGTAAGAATACAGTGTTAAGATCGTATGGGGCCGGGCGTGGTAGCTCACGCCCGTAATCCCAGCACTCTGGGAGGCTGAGGTGGGTGGATCATCTAAGGTCGGGAGTTCGAGACCAGACTGACCAACATGAAGAAACCCCGACTCTATGAAAAATACAAAATTAGCTGGGCATGGTGGCGCATGCCTGTGATCCCAGGTATTCTGGAGGCTGAGCCCGGAGAATTGCTGGAACCCAGGAGGTAGAGGTTGTGATGAGCCAAGATAGCGCCACTGCACTCCAGCCTGGGCAACAAGAGCAAAATTCCGCCTAAACTTTAAAAAAAAAAAAAAAGATCTTATGGACGGAGGGAGGTACCACCACATGTAGTCTGTTGTAGAATAAAATGTTATGTGGGGCATGATTGTATTTTGCAGGGCACATTTGCAAAACAGCTCCTCTGTTCACACGAGTAACTTTTTTTTTTTTTTTTGAGACAGGTTCTGGCTCTGTCACTTGGGGGTGCAGCGAAGTGGTATGATCTTGGTTCACTGTAGCCTCAACCTCCTGGGCTCAGGCGATCCTCCTACGTCAGCCTCCCCAAGTAGCTGTGACTACAGACATGCGCCACCACACTTGGCTAATTTTTTCTTGGAGCGGGGGCGGGAGGTGGTAGAGACAGGGTCTTACTGTGTTGTCTGGGCTGGTCTTGAACTCCTGGGCTGCAGCGGTCCTCCCGCCTTTGCCTCACAAAGTGCTGGGATTACAGGCCTCAGCCACCATGCCTGGACTTACAGGTAACTTTCCTATGGGCCTTTCTGACTTCTTTAGGTAAGGCATGTCCTCGCAGCGACAATTCAGGAAATGTACCAAAGTGTCCTCAAGGCCTGTCCATGAAGCTCCTCCTTGCAGCCAGACCCTGGTGCTCAGGGCTGAAATACCTCACATCTTCACCCAGCACTCTTCACAAAGGATGCATTACAGTGAATCCCAAATTATCTCCAGCAAAAAAATTCCAGCCAGAGTAATCGCAGCACTTTGGGAGGCCAAGGCAGGCAGATCACCTGAGGTCAGGAGTTCAAGACCAACCTGGCCAACATGGTAAAACCCCATCTTTACTAAAATCACAAAAACTTAGCCGAGCGTGGTGGCCAGCACCTGTAATCTCAGCTACTCAGAAGGGTGAAGCAGGAGAATCACTTGAACCCCAAAGGCAGAGGCTGCAGCGAGCTCTAGCCTGGATGAGTGAGCAACAGTCTGTCTCAAAAAACAAACAAACAAACAAACAAAAACTTCAGCCAGAAAATCACCAAAGTCCTAAGTCTGGTTATGCACTTTGTTTTCTTTCTTAAAAATAAAAACACAGCAAGGGATTTGGTGCTGTGAGCAAGAGCTCTGTGGGAGTCGGCGCCCAAACATGCTAGTCTCCAGGACTGCATGCCTCATGCCAGCGACACTACCAGAAGCACAGACCCTCACCGCCAGGTCAAAAGAACTCCACGGCACGGTCTCAGCCGCACTCCTGAGGATGACAACAAACCAGCCGCGCACTATGAGACTTGAGGTCAGTCCTAGAGCAGAAGCAGCAGCTGTGGTCTGAGAAGGACACACGGGCGAAGGAGCCACCGTGCACAGTGACAACATGACAACATCATCTCTGGCCATGCCCGGTGTCAGCACACAGACACGCAGGCACACCAGAGGCCACAGTGAGTTAGAGAGATGTGCTCACCTAGTGCTTCTGGTCTGGGTGGGGACAGAAAAGAGACAAGGAAAGCACAGGGCAGCAGATCAGACACAGGGTTTAGTTTACCCCAACTCTGATGCCGGCGTCTGCCTGGAGGGAGGAGGAGAGACTCCTGAAGAAGAAGAAGAAGAAGAAAGACCTCAGTGCCTCCCTTGAGCTGATTAAGTGATGCCACCAAGCATGACCTACAACACAGGACAAAGCCTGTGTCCACGGCAGGGTGCCCTCCTGGAGGTAGCAGAAGGGACAGCTGTGGAACACGGAAGGGGAAAAGGAAACAGAATGGGAGACTAATCAGCAGCATTAAGAACATCCAGGCCGAAGGTGTTGGCTCACGCCTGTAATCTCAGCACTTTGGGAGAGCAAGGGAAGTTAAGGGGGTGGATCACTTGAGGTCACACCAGCCTGGCCAACATGGTGAAACCCGGTCTCTACTAAAAATACACTAATTAGCCGGGTGTGGTGGTGCACGCCTATAATCCCAGCTACGCAGGAAGCTAAGGCTGGAGAATCCCTTGAACTTGGAAGGCAGAGGTTGCAGTGAACTGAGATCACGTCACTGCACTCCAGCCTGGGCAACAAGAGTGAAACTCTGTCTCAAAACTAAAAAAATAAAAATAACACGCAGATGGAAAAGAGTGACCTAAGAAGACACACAAGAAACATCAGCATCTTAAGAAAAGGATTGAAACGGATTGACAGAAAAAGACTAATATTTTTATATAAGGACATAGGGGGAAAAAGAAAAAACTTTAAAAGGCAACAAAACGAAATTAACTCCTTTGTCCACAAAGTAAAACTCAGTCTTCCATTAACTTCAAAAAGCCAAATTGATAAATTTTTAAGAGTAAACACACCTATCACAATGCGCAGAAAATCACTGCTGTCAGGTGATTTTCTACAGCTGCCACACAGTGGTACTGCCCCGGCCCTAAAGCTGGTCCCAGACTCCAGCTTTGTGTGTGTGTGACCGCTGAGCAGGAAGACAGGCCAAGACAGCTGTAAGTACTTGTGCATGATCCCTGCAAAGGCTGCACTGTTTGGCAAGCACTGGGTGCTGCTACAGATCCAGCCAACGAACTCCCTGAGAGAGCTCACACCAATGTCGTTCCCTCCAACGCCCGGTTCTCCGGCCCAGGGTAGTGGCAGCCCTCAGGACAAAAACGGCAATAGCACTGTGACAGCACTTCCACATTCACTTGAGCCTTGGGCTACACGATGACCAGGACAAAGAGGCGTGAAACTGGCAAAACCATCAGGTTTGATGCACAGAAAAGGCCAGCATCAGCACCCAGTTGTCTGGGCAGAGGAGCAAGAGGACAACAGGTGTGCAGGTTGTTAGAAACAGCCTTGCCTTGACCCGGAACGTGGTGGCAAGTGGCCCTCGCCAAGCTGTGGCACACCGCAGGCCTGCTGCACCTGGAAAGAAAGTAATACCCAGTGCCCAGGGTGACGAGCATAAGCACTGCCCCACGCATGCTCAGACCCTTGGGATGAGTGTCAAAGACACCCCAGCCATGCCCAGGACTACACCAGCCCCTCCTCGTGCCCCCTGCCTCTCTCCCTAGAGTCCAGAGCTAATAAAACCGCCTCTGGCCTCAGTGTGGTAGAGCAGGGTCCCAAGACTCACTCACTTCACTTCATTGATCATCATGGAATCCTGAAAACCCTACTTCCTAAGCTACTTTGTAATAAAAAGATGGAAAATGCAATTTTCTGGGATTTTGTAGGAAAAAGAGAAAACGTAAGTGAGAAGGTATAGCAGAGTGTATGCCTCTCACAGACCTTAGGAGTTACTGGAAAACCCATGAACAGGCTGTTTTGGAGTGCAAGAGCAGGAGGAACACAGGAAAGGTGACCCCAACCCTGCCTCTGGGAGCAAAATCGAAAAGAGCCACAGCACAGCAGAGAATTCAGAGAAGCTACCTGTCCAAAGGCCAGAGCAGCCAAGGCCAGCGAGCCCTGGGGCCAGGTGCCAGGCCCCTAAAAGAGCAGAAAACAGATTTTAGGAGAGGTCCACAGTCTGAGGAAATGAGAAGCGCTCACACACCTGATGACAGCTTCCCTAAGCAAATCCATCCCTGTCAGGTTACTGAACTTTATCGAGGTCCATTCTTCTGCCTCCACAGGAGGCAGACCAAGTCCTGGTGTGAGACTAATTGCTAGGCTACAACCAAGCTCAAACCCCCACAGGTTCCAGCACCCCTAGCCACCAACACAACTCTGTTCAAGATCCACCTAACAACAGGGGTGGGTGGAAGACGTCCCCCACCCTTAGTCCATTCTTCCTCCATGGGTAAAGCTAGGGTTTCCTGTGGGTTGTCTTGTACACGTCACGGCCCTGCCCACTATAGCACAAAAGCATACAGGTGTGAGGGAGATGAGCAAGACAGCCAGCTTCTCAGAAGAGCAGGAGAAGCTGGGTGCCAGGGCTCATCATGCCAGTAATCACACAGCTGTGGGAGGCAGAGGAGGGAGGACTGCCTAAGGCCAGGAGTTCCAGGACAGTCTGAGTAACACAGAAAGATCCTGTCTGTACACACACACACACACACACACACACACACACACACACACGAAAACTGGCTGTTATGTTACCGAAAGTTTCCATTTTAACACTGAAGTTTAGAATACAGTATTACTAGGCCAAAATATCCTGGCATTTTATAGGATTTGTTTAACAAGATCCGATCACATCTAAACTGGCATCTTTGAGCTCACTTCTCAATTGCAATCCAAATTTATAACACTGTTTGCTGTTCAGCTACAGGGAAGAATTTAAGAGAGAACCCAACCGGGTGGGTACAGCCCTTTCAGCATCACCTGAAACCTCAGAAATCATTACCAAGCCCATCCCCAAAGATTGTGTTTAATAAGCCTCCAGGATTCAGTATTCAGAAACTTTATTCCCACTAACAAAACACTGGCAAGAATAAATTTTAAACACAGGCTGACAGTACCCAGGCCATGAAGAGAATGAACAGAAAAAGACTCATGGATAGTGACGGGTGGCGAGGGGTGCGATCGTCTCGGCCTTTAGACCAAACTAAGACACGCTGCAGAGCTGAGGCCTTCATCAGGAACCACGCAGAGGCACAGAGGGGACACACCTGCCCCAGGCTACAAAGGCCTCCCCTGCCCTCTGCGCACTGCTCTGTCTGCCCTCCAGACACAAACAGGCCCCTAAAGTAGCTGCCATCCTGCTGATGTACTGACAGCATCGGATATGAAGAAGAATCCCAGTTTTATTTTTTCTAATAAACAAATCCTCCATTTAGCAAAAGGTCAACAATACCAAAAGCTGTAAGTGTCCTTTGATTTACAAAAGACCCTCGCTCCTCATTTCCCTTACTTTCCCATGCCCAGGCAGAGAGCCCTCTGAGCCCACGGGAAGTTACACGGAATGGGACGGGGAGTGGTCAACTGTGGCCAGGGTGAGACAGAAACCACATATGCATGAGCACATGTTCTGCACAGAGCTGTATGTACTGTGACACAGCAAAAGCAGAGCCGGACAGCGCCTGCTGCCAAAGTCAACACGTTCCGACTGCTGGGCCTCTGCAGGCACTTTCTTCAAAGCTGACTACAGAGGAATGGACAGCCAGGGTAGGAGGCCCCCAGCAGCAGCAAAGGGGCTTGGGTTCCACGCTGGCTGTCCATACCCAGGGCCATGCCTCCATGCCAGTGCCCTCCACCATATCCCGTCACGTGCACGCTGGTGCCACCATGGGGCCCCAGGGACCCTTTCACTCTACTTCTCTTTCAACCTGCTACCCTGCACCAGTGGCCAGCACTGCCTTGAGAATCCCTGCACACAATCAAGGTTAACCTCAACTGTACCTGAGAGGGGCACAGACTGCCCTGGCTGGGCCACATGCTACATATCTCGCTGTTGGGATGGTCCATGTCTTCCTTTTTTCTTTTTCTTCTAATCCTTCTGTCACCCAGAGCTGGCGTACAGTGGTGTGATCATAGCTCACTACAACCTTTGCCTCCTGGGCCAAGCAATCCTCCCCACTCAGCCTCCTGAGTACCTAGGACAACAACAGGCATGCACCACCACCGCCCCCCAGCTAATTTTTGTGTCTTTTTGTAGAGAAGGGGTCTTGCCATGTTGCCCAGGCTGATCCTGAACTCCTGACTTCAGGGAATCCTCCTACCTCAGCTTCCCAAAGTGCTGGAATTACAGAGGTGATCTCATGGTGTCTGGCCAATTTACATTTCGAATCCCACCACTCATCATCCCTTTCGCCTCAGGCAATCCTGCCATCTCACCCTCCTGAAGTGCTGGGATTACACGCGTGATCTCATGGTGCCCCGCCAGTTTACATTTCAAATTCCACCGTTATTCCATTGTTGACATTAAGCACATCCCAAATTATTTTTCCCAATGGACAGCACAAATGAATAAGATCCTTATTCTATAGTGGGTAAAAAGAGACGAGAATTCTCAGCAGAACTTGAGGAATCCGATGGCCAGTCATGAAGGTGTCTCCCAGAGTCTCCTGGCCACGCACCCCTACCCCCTACTCAATCCCTCCCGCTCAGCCAGGCACTGGGGTGCTCAAGCCACACTGGACCCTCCGTCTCCTTCCTCATCCCTTCCTCTTCTTCCCATCAAAATCTCAGCAAGTTGTAAATGGGCCTTCTGTTGGCAATGACATGTGTTAAGACACAAAGAGCCCTTACTCCATTTGCTACCAGGGAACCAATTACATTTAACAAGAAACAAGACGGATGGGAAAAGGGGACCTTCACTTCATCAGCTTCAACTACTTTATACTAGAGAAACAATTTACAAACTAAATCTAATTGTTTCAAAGCTTCTATTTTCATGCAGTTTTGTTTCTGTAAAGTGTTATTTAATCTTTAAAGACGACTTTATAGTAGGTATGACCACGACCACTGCCCAGGGTAGGAGACCGAGGCTTGGAGGGCAGAAGGGAGGGTCAGGGCCACAGAGCTAGCACCAGTCAGTCCAGCACACACAGGCTGCCCTGGACCCTGACCCCAACCCAGGGCAGGACCAACCAGCCCAGAATCCATCCAAGCTGGGTACCTAAGTCATGCCCAGAAGGGAGAGAAGAGCACAGCAACACATACTGAAGAAGCAACTATAGAACTCATCTAAACTGCTCACATTTCACCTCAAATAATCAAAGTGAAATACAAGAATGACACAAATAGCAATGAAAAATTATTAGAGAACCTGTAAAATTCTTCTTCTTTAGTTGAGGCAGGGTCTCACCCTGTAGCCCAGCCCAGAGTGCAGTGGCATGATCACACCTCACTGCAGCCTCAATCTCCTGGGCTCAAGTGATCCTTCTGACCCCTGTCAGCCTCCCCAGGTGGCTGGGATCACAGGCAGGCACCATCAAGTCTGGCTTATTTTTTTATTTTTTGTAGAAACAGGGTCTCGTCATGTTACTCATACTGCTCTCGCGCTCCTGAGCTCAAGTGATCTACCTACCCTGTCCTCCGAAAGTACTGAGATCACAGGTGGGAGCCAATGCGCTTGGCCATTTTTTTTTTTTTAAACCCTGCAGTTTTTCAGAAACCCTCCAAAACAATGGAGAACAAGCCTCAGCAAGGTCCTCACATGCCCATGTGGGTCACGGCGCCCAACCCCTGCTAGGGAGGGCCTCTCTGTAGAAACACTACAGTCTCCCTGGTGCCTAGAACAGACCTCATGCTAAGGGCCTTCATCTTATTCAATCTAACCACCACAGACCAAAAAAAAAAAGACAAAAATCAGTATTAATTGAGTGTTTATAGTTAACAAAAGTGACAAATGGCATTAAACACCTTAGATTATTGCTGTGACATGGTCAAAAATGCGAACATTTCCTATGTCATCAAACCTACATAACAGTACATCTACTGTTCTCGATGTACTACAGTGCTACACCATGAGGCCAATTTCAGGTCCCGTCGGCAGAGTCACTGATAGCTTGTTCCCCTTTAATCAGTAAAGCCTGTATTTTGTTGAATCCATCTATTATTTTTGTAGGAGACAGAGTCTCACTCTGTCACCCAGGCTGGAGTGCAGCGCTGTGATCTTGGCTCACTGCAAGCTCCACTTCCTGATTCAAGCAATTCTCCTGCCTCAGCCTCCCGACTAGCTGGAATTACAGGTGTTCATCACCACATCTGACTAATTTTTATATCTGTAATAGAGACGGGGTTTCACCATATTGGCCAGACTGGTCTCAAACTCCTGGCCTCAAGTGATCTGCTCACCTCGGCCTCCCAAAGTGCTGGGATTACAGGTGTGAGCCACCTCACATGGCCACTAATTGTTTATTAATAATTTCATTTTTCACACTAGTAAGCAGCATTTTAGACAGGTGTGGTGGCTTTGCACCTGTAATCCCAGCACTTTGGGAGGCTAAGGCAGGAGGACTGCCTGAGGGCAGGAGTTCAAGACAGGCCTGGGCAACATAATGAGACTGTCTCTACTAAAAAAAAAAATAAATAAATAAATAAATAATAATTTTTTTTTTTTTTTTTTTTTTTTTTTTTAAGAAAATGCAGCAGGCTGGGGGCGCGGTGGCTCAAGCCTGTAATCTCAGCACTTTGGGAAGCTGAGGCAGGTGGATCACGAAGTCAAGAGATCGAGACCATCCTGGTCAACATGGTGAAACCTCGTTTCTCCTAAAAATACATTAGCTGGCCATGGTGGCACATGCCTGTAATCCCAGCTACTCAGGAGGCTGAGGCAGGAGAATTGCCTGAACCCAGGAGGCGGAGGTTGCGGTGAGCCGAGATTGCGCCATTGCACTCCAGTCTGGGTAACAAGAGCGAAACTCCGTCTCAAAAAAATTAAAAAAAAGAAAAGAAAATGCAGCAATTTGCTTTTCTTTGTCATACATTAAGGTCAGCAGTATCCTTTACACAAAGAGGCACAGCTCAGACCCTAGGGTATGGGGTGCTCCTGCATCACTGTCCCCCTTTTCCCATGTACCTGGCCGCTCCATGGCACCCCTTTTATCACAACCAGACTCAGTCCACCTCCAGATCTTGAAAAACATCTCACCTGATTGTGAACACCACCACTATCCAGGCTGGCTTCATTCTGACTGCAAACCATCCCCCAGATTAAGATAAGACAATTCTAGACCTATCTTCAGGGATATCTCAGATTTCCCTTTCCACAAACCTCATCTCCATTTTCAAGGAAATACTTCAGTAATGTGAAAGACACCAGTCAGGTGTATTTCAGAGTGGCCTGATTCCATCATGGCTGAGATAAAGCATGTGCAACTCCCGGAAGAAGTTGCAGGAAAGGTTCTTTCATGTTTGCTAGGAGTAACAACACAAACCAGATCATGTATTTTTGGACTGCTCATTTTAAAACCCTCACTCAAACTTGGCCAAATTATGAAGATTTAAATTAGCCAAGAGTTTCCTCTCCAATTGCTGTCAGCCCACATATCAGGGAAAATAACCTGCCAGTCACTGTGCGTCTCCCGAAGGAGGGAGGACTCTGCCCTACAGCAGAGCCAAGGCCAAATTCTTTATGGAGACTGTCGCCCCTCCTCTCAAAAAACATGCCAGTCACTCCCAGGAGGAGGCAAGTAGTCAGGGCCAGCAACCCAGGCTCCCACTCCCTACCTGCCAACAACCACACTGGTCTCCAGCTCCCAGGAAAGGTCGGAGTAGCCACCTAGAGGGCTCTGCAGCAGTGCCGTACCCAGAAGCACAGGACAACCAGGTGAGACCACAACCAGGATTCTAACAAGAGAAGAACAACTCCCAGGATACAGAAGCCTCATGCAAACCGTTCTCACAACATGTGCAGAGCACAGAACGCAAAGACCATCTGAGGAGGAAGAAAATTAAAGGATGCTGTGAGGAAATAAACTTCTTTTATAGGCTATTAACAACCTATTTAATTTTTCAGCAGATTTCCTCTCACTGTGACACCAAGGATCGCATGTAGTAATCCAAAAATGCTCACCTGTTACCACTCTGAAAACACTCTAAGTGAAATCGAGACCAAAATTCAAAACATTTCAACAAAACTCTATCAGGTCCAAGAAAACCAACAAGGACACTCATGCATTATTTTCATACTCATTTTTACAAACCAATGATAATAATACAAACTGATAAAGAGACAATGCAGTGAGTATTTACCGATTCCATAGCTGAAAGTCAGTGCTGATGAGGACTGTCGCTTAAATCCAATGGAGGTGTATCCCAGAGCAGGGCTGTATATAATCTGAAACAAGAGAGTAAAATTCGTTCATGTAAATAATAATTTCAACTTCAGTTCTTTCGTCGCTTTCGTCTCCTTCTGTTTGGTCCACACAGTTTATTCCATCTCCCTTCCTCTCCCATAACCCATTGCGCCTTGGCCAAAACTTATCTTCATTCATCAAATACTTTTATGTCAAAATGTAGCAATTCCAACAACTTAAAGGTAAATCCAAAATTCAATATAAAAAAAGAGCAAATGACACTAATACAATCTTGCAAAATCACCATAAAATCAGATTTTAGTGAGCCCTAAAGCTTTTTATACGTAAGAAACCAAATAAATCAAGTAACCACTGTAATCTTGCCATATAAACAAAACATTACCAATAAGGTAAGTTTTTTAAAAAGCTAATTTTTTTTTTTTTGAGATGCAGTTTCACTCTTGTTGCCCAGGCTGGAGTGCAGTGGTGTGTTCTCAGCTCACTGCAGCCTCAGACTCCTGGGTTCAAGTGACTTTCCTGTCTCAACCTCAGCCTCCCAAGTAGCTGGGATTACAGGCGCCCACCACCATGCCAAGCTAATGTGTTTTTGATAGAGACGGGGTTTCACCACATTGGCCAAGCTGGTCTCCAGCTCCTTACCTCAGGTGATCCCCAAGCCTCAGCTTCCCCAAGTGTTAGGATTACAGTCATGAGTCACTGCACCTGGTCTTAAAAGGCTAATTTTAAGAATCTTATTAAGTTTTAAACTATACAAAATACGGGAAAAAAAAAATAATTAAGGTGGTTTTCATTACCACTGAATATTTTAAAAGGAAAAGATTATATTACAGTACCGTTTTTAAAAAAAGCTTAATAAGGCCATGTGCAGTGACTCACACCTGAAATCCCAGCACTTTGGGAGGCTGAGGTAGGCAGATTACTTGAGGTCAGGAGTTCTAGACAATTCTGACTAACATGGTAAAATCCTGTCTCCACTAAAAATACAAAAATTAGCCGGGTATGGTGGCACATGCCTATAATCCCAACTACTTGAAGGCTGGGGCAGGTGGATCGCTTGAACCTAGGAAGCGAAGATTTCTGTGAGCTGAGACCGCACCACTGCACTGCAGCCTGGGCGAAAGAGTAAAACTTGGTCTCAAAAATTAAAATTTAAATTTAAAAAGCTGAATAAATCTATATAATCTCCCTGAAGAGCTCTGGGGACTCTAGGAATAAAACAAACCAGTCTAAATGGGAAAAAAAAAATTCACACCCATGTTACTTCAGTCCAATCCAAGCAGATCAGGCTCTGCTCCAACTCCAAACACATCTGTGTGCAGAACCAGGGAGAGAAGCACGGATAGGACTGAAGGCAGCTCCCCAGACAGGGCTTGCTGGTGTGGGGTTCCCTGGCTCCACGTTTAGCAGCCAAGAGAATCACGTGTTTCCTGAGAAACACTAATGGCATGCGTGCTCTGCAAAGATGGAGTGAGGTTTTTCTGTCCTTAAACTCCTGGACAGGATTGTTCAAAGCTGCTATTAACCTCAAGGACCATGAAAAATAAATGTCCGCTGGGTGTGCTGCCTCACTTCTGTGATCCGAACACTTCAGGGGGCCGAGGCAGGCGGATCGCTTGAGCCCAGGAGTTGAATGAAGACCAGTCGGGGCAACACAGCGAGTCCTCATCTCTATTAACAAAATCAAAACACACTAGCCAGGCATGGTGGTGTGCACCTGTGATCAGAGCTACTCATACCACTGTACTCCAGACTCAATCAATCAATCAATCAAAATAAATGTGAATAAGCTGCTTCCAGTCACCACACAGCCCAGTTTCAGTGAAAAGCAGCAAGAATGCCACAAAGCTTTCTGTAAAACAGCTCAGAGAGAGGAGGAACATCTGCAGAGGAAGCCAGCAAGAAACCCCAGGATCGACCTCCAGAGTCCTGCAGGCACTGGGAAGTACCACAAGTCTATGGATTCACATGCTCAGTGCCACTGGCATTTGGGTTCAGAGTCTGAGCATGCAACAGGGTTAATCAGCATCTGTCTTCTCCTAGATGCCAGTAGGGCCACCCAACCAAATCCTCACAATCAAAAATGTCTCCAAATGGCATCCACTAAAGGGCAAAATGCCCCAGTGAGAATTACTGCTTTAATCCAACTACTGTTACACATATAGATGAAACTGGGCCCAAATTACGTAAAGTGAAACAAAGCTAAGTTATTTGTTGTCTTAGGGTCACACAGGGTATTAAAAGCAAGTTGGGCCGGGTGCGGTGGCTCCTGCCTGTAATCCCAGCACTTTGGGAGGCCGAGATGGGTGGATCACGAGGTCAGGAGATCGAGACCATCCTGGTCAACATGGTGAAACCCTGTCTCTACTAAAAATACAAAAAATTAGCTGGGCATGGTGGCGCGTGCCTGTAATCCCAGCTACTCAGGAGGCTGAGGCAGGAGAATTGCCTGAACCCAGGAGGCGGAGGTTGTGGTGAGCCGAGATCGCGCCATTGCACTCCAGTCTGGGTAACAAGAGTGAAACTCCATCTCTAAATAAATAAATAAATAAATAAAAGCAAGTTGGGAAGAAAGTTCTGGTCTAAAGGTCTTTTCTTTCTGACTAAGAGAAAATATCTCAGTAACTGACCCCATTATTTCTGGGAAACAATGGCAATCCAGAGCCTCTAAAATATTTGGAATAAACATTAGAAAAACTTTTTTAGGCAGAGTCTTGCTCTGTCGCCCAGGCTGGAGTGCAGTGGTGCAATCTCAGCTCACTGCAGCCTCTGTGCCCTGCCGGGTTCCAGCAATTCTCCTGCCTCAGCCTCCTGGGTAGCTGGAATTACAAGCACATGCCATCACGCCTGGCTAATTTTTGCATTGTTAGTAGAAACAGGGTTTTGCCATGTTGGCCACTCTGGTTTCAAACTCCTGACCTCAGGTGATCCGCCTGCCTTGGCCTTCCAAAGTACTGACATTATAGGCGTGAGACACCACATCCAGCCAAGAATTTTTTTGAGAGACAGGGTCTCACTGTGTTGACCAGGCTAAGATGTAGTGGCGCAAACACAGCTCACTGCAGCCTTGGACCTCCTGGGCCCAAGGGATCCTCCCACCTCAGCCTCCTGAGTAAAGAAATATTCTAAGGTATGAAAAAAAGCTTCAATTAGAATACATGGTTTCACATCAAAACCACCACAACTATAAACGAGCCATGTTGTCAAACAGAAATGTACCAGGCTACACTTCCTACAGTCAGCTCATATCCACAGCAACTCAGGAATGTACATGCCTGTGGAGGCATAATGTAGACACAGATCACGGAGACATGAAGAGTCAGAGAGAGATGAGGGCATCAGGGGGTCAGAGATGAGACCATCACCCGTCCACGTCTGGTGGTGAGGGTGGAGTGGGGGTGGGTGGGTTGGCACATATGCACAACCAAAACCACAATCCAGTTAAAACAAAGGGAGATACTTCTACCTATCGAAATGGCAACAGGACAAGATGATAATCCCAGATGTTGAGGACATCTGCTACATGCACTCTGTGTAAGAAAAACTAGGAAATATTTTCAATGCTAATGGTGGTTCTCTCTGAATAGTGGACCAATTCAAGGTTTTAAGTTTCTCTTACTACTCCAGAGAATTGTCACCAACTCTTTTCAGGGGCTAGCTGCCACATTAGGGATACAGAAAGAAAATTATTTCATATAATCAATGGGTAAAAAGGTAGTTCCGTAAGAAGAAAGAGTTCCAAGCAAAACCTAAAACCACAGAATTTTGAGAGGCCGAGGTGTAAGAATCACTTCAGCGCGGAAGTTCAAGGCTGTAGAGTCAGGACGGCACCTCTGCACTCCACCCGGGCGAGGGAGTGAGGCTCTGTCTCTTTAAGAAGAAATAAATATCCAAATGATTAAAATAACTTTTAAAACAATTTTCTTAAAAAAGAGGACCTTAGATGTTATCACCAAAAAGAAGTGGTATTTGAGGTCCTGGACACAGTACCCACCCTGGTCTCATTGGTATACAAGGCATCCATGGACTGAGGCATCTTACCAGACTCCACTAACAGGTACGATTATGGGTCGGTAATAAACACACCTTTTAAAATGTCAAGTAGTAACATGGTATTTAAGCTGACCCAATCGCACCCCACTTCTTTCTGACATTCTTCAAACTTTCCCCTTGCCCTGTTGCGTGAGAGCTGCTTTACTCACTGCTCTCGACAAGCAGTCACAGCCACAAGCCCCGTCCGTAGCAGAATCACAGACTCCCTGGGAAGAAAGCTGGGCAGACCCGATGCTTATTTTTGGAGAAGAACAGAAGTTCAAGATGGCTAATGTTTTTAGTACAGAGTCTCCCTTTTCTTCCCTGACAGAACCACAAGTTTTAGAAGACTTTGACTTATACAACAGTATTACTGTTTAATTCACTCCAACTTTTTAAAATCACTTTTTTTCTTTCTTTCTATTAAGGCACATCAATTAACCACTTTTTTCAATGAGCAGACCTACGACTGCTAATCATAGTTTTCAATCTGCTAAGATGAGCAATACTTTTTAGCCACACTGATGTAACTTCAACTGACAGAGAAGAAATTACGAGGCCTGTGGCTGTTCGACGCCGCCTGCTCCTTCTGACAACGAAGTACCACTCTGGTGTCATAGCTGCAAGCTCAGGCCCCTCAGCTCCCTCCCGTGAGCCACCCTCCCAACACCCTCAGAGCCCAGGAATCCATGTTAGCAAAGACTGGTCGCTACACGGGCCTTGGGTCTCAAAACGCTGTTAGCCAGAGCACTTTTTCAATCACCACCTTATATGAACGACAATTTTCAATCGAGTTAGGCTGAGTGGGAAGGTCCACAGGGGAACTATTGACAATGGGAGTCCAGTGCAGGGCTGACTACCCGCAA
This sequence comes from Saimiri boliviensis, assembly GCF_048565385.1. NCBI lineage: Eukaryota > Metazoa > Chordata > Mammalia > Primates > Cebidae > Saimiri > Saimiri boliviensis. The sequence continues at coordinate 141,051,283 of NC_133449.1, read as the reverse complement.
CACTGGCTCACTAAACCAGCCCATGAACCCTGGGCTCCGACTGGTGGTCACACCAACCTGTCTCAGGCCTGGGTCTGTCTTTTCCCAACTTTCCACAGAACAGGAAGAACACACAGATGGGTTTTCAGAGACCAGTGCAGAGCTGTAGCTTTTCCAATAAATACATTTTCAGTACCTTCAAACACATGCACAGAGAAGGCGTCAGACGTGTGGCTTGAGTGAACCTGGAAGGACACCACGGTTGCTGCTGCTTTTGGGCAGAAACACCCACACTCAGCGTGTGGCCGCCTTTACTGTAAGTCAAAAATGGTCTAATCATCCCCATTCCAATGTTCATAGCTGTTTATTCATGTGCACCATAAACTGGAATCAGGTCAGATGTGCTTCTATGGTTTAAGAAAATATTTTAAATGGTCCATTTTCAACGCATGATAAATGTGAGCACTGGCAGCCAGTCTGCAGATGTAACAAACCACACAGCTCATGCACCTATAAGGTCGCAGTAAGCGAAAAGAACATAGAGGATGGGTCAGCCCATAAAATGGAAAGAGGTTTCATTACTAAGAAATGGAAATGTAAGCAGGGAAAGGGATGGTATAACCTTATAAGGCGGATCATGAAACTCAGGTGACGGCTGGGCATGGTGGCTCATGCCTGTAATATCAGTACTTTGAGAGGCTGAGGCGGGTGGCTCACGAGGTCAAGAGTTGGAGACCAGCCTGGCCAAGATGCTGAAACCTCATCTCTACCAAAAATACAAAAATTAGCCAGGCAAGGTGGCGGGCACCTATACTCCCACATACTCGGGAGGCTGAGGCAGGAGAATCACTTTAACCTGGGAGGCAGAGATTGCAGTGAGCCGAGATCACACCATTGCACTCCAGCCTGGGTGACCAAGCAAGACTCTGCATCAAAATAAATGAATAAATAAATAAATACTGTAGCCCCATAGTACTCGACCAGTGAGGACCTGGGGGAGGGAGGGACTTGCATGCTAGCAGGTCTGTGGCTGCCTTGGGAATACCAGCCCCTAGGCGCCCGGTCCTGCAAGACTACCATTAGAAGTCTCGCCTCCACTATTCTTTGTGTCTCCACGTCCACTCTTTGGGTTTGGATGGGTGAATGTGCGTTTCTCACAACAGGAAGACAGGTAAGTAAGCTGCGGTCCACCCACACCACAATGGCCATTCAGCAACAAAAAAGAGCAAACATTACGCTAAGCAAAATTGACAACTGGCCAATCGAGAAGGTTATGTTTCTATGATTCCATTTATATAAGGCTCTTAACAACAAATTTTAGAAATGGAGGACAAATTAGTGATTCCCAGGGGTTAGGGACCAGGGTAGAGAGATGGGCTGGAAGGGCAAATGTGACTAGAAAAGGGCAAAGAGCAGATCCTTGAGGTTTTGTGACCCTGACTATTCAGTACTGCAGCACAGTGGGGACAGGAGCCCCCAGTGGAGAAACCACACAGAACTCAAATCAATCTCATTATCTCTCTCGCAAGCGCGCACACACACGTACAAGAAAACCTCGGGCAATCTAGGTAAGACTGGTGAGCAATACCGATTCCACATCCTGGCTGTGACGTTGTATTAATACCACGGTTCTACAATGTGTTACCATTGGAAGAGAGGAAGAGACTGCCTGAAGTGTAAAAGGGGCTCTCTCAAGGATTTCTTACAACTATAACTGAAAACACAAGCTCAATTCAAAAAAAGAGTCCCATATTGACAATTTCATATGGCTTTATCTAGTATTAACTCACATATTTATCCTCACAATAATCCCACAGAGTAGGTATCTCATCTCCCCTTTGTAGATGAGAAAACTGAAGTCCCAGGGGTGCGAGAAATGTAGTCAGGATCACATTTTAATTGGTGGGACCAAGACTTGAAATCAGGTTGGCTGGCTCCAGAGCACACACTCTTCACCACGATCAGTCTTAAAACTGGAAATGTAAAACATGAATATGCATCTGCTATTATTATGGCTTTAAAAATCTCCTTACAATGTAACTCCAGAGGACTTAAATGAACAGTAAGGACCTCAGATCCAGCCTCATCTCATTTTTAAAAAGGCACAACCAATTAGATTCTACTCCCACAATGGTGCCAGGAGCCCCACAATCCCAAGGCAGGCTGGCAGGCCACCTGCTGGCTCCTGTTAGCGACGATCCTGACCTTGGCCTCCTTCCAGTGAACACAGCTGTGCCCCCCCCACCCCGTGTTTTGGGGGCTGGGAGCGGAGAAGGTGAGCAGTTATTTGTTTCTTGTTTTGGTATTTTTCTTTTAAGGATGGGGTGCTATTTGTTTCTGTTTTCCTTCACTTAAAGTTAGAGAGAGAAGGCTAGAGGCAATAAAGGCAACTAAGCAAACTTAAGAACTGAGGTGAGGGTAGGGAGGAGCTAGAAGGAAAACCAGGCTTCCTTCTTCAATGCAAATGTTTCTTTTTACTACAGGAAAAAACAAAGCAGGAAACAAAATTAATGTTTCTAAATAATTCTCTTTATACCATTCAGCAGAAGAAAATGCAAAGTGGATGAATGCAGAATGAGAACAAAAGGGGATGATTTTACACAACTGTTCCCTTTCCACAATGCCTGCCCTGATAGGAATCAAACTCCTTTGCAAAAGAACAAAACCTAACTCTGGAATGCAGGAGAACCTTCAGTCCTCAGACAAGGCATCCGACTCCTAACAGAACCTTCCCTTCCTCACCTGATCCAGGGGAATGGCAAAAAAAATTAAAGTAAACAGATGCACTGTTAGAAGGAAACAGATGGCCGGGCGCGGTGGCTCAAGCCTGTAATCCCAGACTTTGGGAGGCCGAGGCGGGTGGATCACGAGGTCAAGAGATCGAGACCATCCTGGTCAACATGGTGAAACCCCGTCTCTACTAAAAATACAAAAAAAATTAGCTGGGCATGGTGGCGCGTGCCTGTAGTCCCAGCTACACAGGAGGCTAAGGCAGGAGAATTGCCTGAGCCCAGGAGGCGGAGGTTGCGGTGAGCCGAGATCGCGCCATTGCACTCCAGCCTGGGTAACAAGAGCAAAACTCCACCTCAAAAAAAAAAAAATAATAATAATTATAATAATAATAATAGAAGGAAATAGATGCACAAATATCATGAAAAAAAAAAGGACGCTATAGATCAGAAACCAAGAAATACTTGAAAATCAGGAGGATAAAGCATGAAATCAGACAAAATGACGCAAATGCCAACAGTGAGAACTGCCCCAATGACACTAAAGGAGAAGCTACAGGAAGCACAGGGCTGGGCTGTGCAATGCCTGCCTCCCTCCCACAGCAGGTCCGGCTCCACAAGACCCAAGCAGTGTGGCAGAGTTTACAAGCTCCCCGAGCAACAAACACCAACTCGCTGCTTGGCCTTGCAAGGCTAAAGCAAGCCTTAATAGGGAAACAGCAGCTCTGAGGGTCACTTAACACACCTGAAATCCTGACCAACAAAGACATAATAACCAACTTTTTAGAAAGCCTAAATCAGGCACACAGATGAACAATATATTTCTAGCTCTTAGTAAACCCACAGAATTCCAAATCAGCATCATACTCTAATGGCAAATCTCAAAAGAAAACATGAATATCTTGTTATCTACTTGTCTCTGGAGTTCACTGTTGGCCTCACTGTTTATGATCAGTGTCATGGACACTGGGAAACAGAGAAGACAGAGAAAGCCAGGAAGTGGCTGATTCACTTCACTGACAATCGCTTAGTTACTGGCAACCTCTCACAACACTCATCTGTTCTGTTTCTACAAAATGAACAATCCAAGTGGTGGCAGACTTCAGGACACTGGTTACCAGCCTGTCTTTTGCCAAGTAGGAACCTCAGAATCGGATACAACTCCATGAGGAAAACGGTTCTCTTGATATGCAACAAGGTCCTCAATCCATCAGTTTAGCAGAGCTGCATGATACAAGATCAATATACAAAAGTCGGCTGTATCATCAACATACACAAGCAGTGAACAATCTGAAAAAACATTAAGAAAACATTTCCATTTATAACAGCATCAAAAAGAATATTTAGCAACAAATCTGACCAAAGAAATGTAAAACTTGTACCCTGTAACCACAAAACACTGCTGAAAGAAATTGAAGACCTAAATAAATTGGGGACAGGGAATCCCACCTGCGTGGATCAAAAGACACAGTATCTTTACTAAAGCAACAATCCCAAAGTAACCTAATGATTCAGTGCAGTACCTATCAGAATTTCAACTGCCTTCTTTCAAAACTAGAAAAGTAATCCAAAAATCTATACAGAACTGTAAACCTCTTACATACTACAACTTACAGAACTATACAAGCTTTAAGCTCTGAGAGTAGAGAAGACATAATTGAAATGTCTAGGGGTCGGGCATCGTGGTTCACACCTGTAATCGCAGCTCGTTGGGAGGCGGAGGCGGGAGGATCACCTGAGGTCAGGAGTTCAAAACCAGCCTGGCCAACATCAGCCTGGCACAACCCCATCTCTACAATAAATACAAAAAAATTAGCTGGGCTTAGAGGCACACACCTGTAATCCCAGCTACTCAGGAGGCTACGGCAGGAGAATTGCTTTAACCTGGGAGGTGGAGGTTGCAGTGAGGTGAGATCGTGCCACTGCACTCCAGCCTAGGCAACAGAGTAAGACTCCGTCTCAAAAAAAAATAAAAATAAAAATAAAGCACTGTCCCTAAATGTGTACTGTTCTATTAATGTAGAATGTGAGCCCATAATAATTTGTACAGCTCAACATCTAAAATGCAATGAAGAGAATCAAAACGAGTTGCGATTACAGGTGTGAGCCACCACACCCTACTCCTAAATGGGGGCTGGGGGAGGGAAGGGACTGCTCTGCTTCTGAGGACTGCTCTGCTTCCTTGAAGCAAGGGGTTCTCAACTCTCACACTCAGAAGTTCTAGTACATGGCAGGAGAGAACAGCAATGACCTTGAAGCGTGGGATTCTCAACTCTCATGCTTAGGCCTTCTAGTACACAGCAGGTACATTTTCCCTTTAATAAGGACAAAGGTCAACAAATGCCCCTTCGATAAGTGACTGACTCGCAAGGATTCCACACGGCAGACTCTGTCCCCACCCAGCTAGACCTGTCCACTATCTTGAAACACTACTTTTCCAGTTTCCTTAATGCAACTTGATGGCCAGCCACTGTAACCAAAAAAAAAATTATCAAAATGAATTCCAGTTCTTCCTAAAGACAAGCAAAAGGAGTCTGCTCCTTACATATGATGCTTAATAATTCCTGTCTGAACATCACCATGTTCAATAGCCCTGCCTGTGCTCTTCTCTTTCCATTCTGCTTTCTCTTGCATCACAAACCAAGTCCCTGCAAGCCTTGAAAGTGGGTGTGTGGGGCAGGGGAGTCAGGGGGAAAGAAATGGTCACTCCTAGGGGCAGCCTAAGCTCCATCCTAGCCTCAAGACCAAGGCACCACTGACTCAACACGGCTTCCAGAAGCCTAGGGTTTATTTACATCTTCTTCCTCCTGTTTGCACTCAGTGAAATCCTCTAATCTCCACAGAGTTTCCACATAAAACCTGCTTTTTTGTTTATTAAGAATTGCTTACAGAACTCTCAAGCAGCAAAGGCAAAGTACAAAAAACAAATACAAGCAAGCTGGCCGGTGCGTGCGACAAAATGGACATCTTTACCCACATATCTGCATCAGCTCTGCATTTTTTGGCAACACGTCACATGTCTGGCAGAGTCCTGGCAGGCTGCATGGGCTGAAGAGCTAGCGAGCTGGTGAGTGGAAGCCCCTCCCATCACCACCACTGGCCATGCCATGTTGACCACACGCCCAGGCACATCCAGTCTGTGCTCTGCACACATGGCCTCATTCAACCCTCATGAAAGACCGTAAAAGATGCCACCTCCATGTTTCTTGTGAGAAACATGGAATATAGCTGGGACTCATGTGGCATGGCCTGGCAGTGGCATTTAATCTACAAACCACTCTCTCTTCCCGGGCTTCTGCTCCACCACTCCTGGTTTCTCTTGCCATCTTTGCTTCCATTTTGTTTCACTTGCTAGATCTCCCTCCTCCACCTCCCCGCTCAATGTCATCTTCAGCCATTGCCTGGCCACTCTCACCAGCCTCTGGCTTTAACAATGTGCTGCTGAATCTGAGCTCAGCCAGTCAGAGCTCCCTACTGAACCCACTGCACCAATGTCCAACTAGGGACCCTGTCAATCAGAGACAATGTTCTCACTGAGCTCAGCTCTCCTCATACAGCCTGTGCACATACAAAGCACAGAGTGCTCACTCCTTCCTGAATCCCCTACCCTGCTGCAGGGCACCTGCTGTTTAATTAACCCTCCAAGACAGAAACCAGCTGACGCCTCCTCCTCCTCATCAAAAGCCCACTTATAAATCCTGTCCATTCCAGCTCCTCCCCATCACTATCACTCCTCCCTACTGCCACTGCCCTGATTTCTAGATCAAGAGTGTCTCAGTATTTCTTTACCTGCATTATCATAACAACTTAACTGCCTCCGCCTCCAGCCACATCATCAACTTATTCCCTACACTGCACATCTGATGCACTTATTTACACCTCAGTCTGGTGTACAGAAGTCACTGAGCTAAAAAGGAGTAGATTCATGTTTTACGTTGTGGCACAGTACCCATACACACACACACAACTGGAAAACAAAAGCTCCTGCCCCAACGTGGGACACACTCCAGTGTTTCCCCGGGCTGGCGGCCACTGTTTGTGACCTCAGGACCCATCACCGTGGCAGCCACCTCCCGGAGCCCATGGCACGCAGTTTTGAGTGCTGCTGTCTGGCTGTCTGGCTGCCTCCCCAGCCTCTGAGCAACCGCAAATGCCTTCCAGTTTAGGAGGGTCCCTCTCCCTCTTCCTAGAAAGCCTTTTTCCACTGTGTCCACCTGGCAAACTCCTATTCATTCTTCAAAGTCAAGCTCAGGTCTTGACTTCTGTCCTTATACTTCTCAATATTCTTCAAATTCTCTAGAGGAACACGTATAACTCCCAATCATACAGTTGTAGAAATAATGACCATAAAGCAATTCTTCTCTAACTTGAGAATTCTCACACCCTTCTTCTCCAGAAGTCAGAGAGACCAAGTTTGAGAAAGAAAGCCATAAAAATGGGAGAGTCCAGCAAAGTAACTGCAGCTAGGAGGAACAGCATCATGCAGTCCTGTGCTTCGCCCCTGCCCAGTCCTGACCCCTGCCCAGACCTGTGCCTCACCCCTACCACTCCCGTGCCTCGCCCTGCCCAGTCCTGACTCCTGCCACAAGACCCGTGCCTCGCCCTGCCCAGTCCAATGCCTCACCTGGCCCAGTCCTGACTCCTGCCCAGTCCCATGCCTCGCCCTGCCCAGTCCCGTGCCTGTCCCATGTCTCATCCCTGCCCAGGCCACCTGAGGCCTACCTGTCACAGTGAGACTGCAGAAGCATGCAGCTGGTCAGTGGCTAATCAGCAGAAGGAAAGCTGGCCCAACAGTCCATGTCTATAAATTTCACAATGGATATCCGCTGGGATCCAAAATCTGCTTTTGTTAAAGAGTGGCGTGTGGGACGGTGCAGACTCACACAGACACACCACACACAACAGGTCTGAGGACTCTGGCCAAGGTCTTCTGGATTCTAATGGCCCCATGTTTGATGAGTGTCTAATAACTGAAACAGGAAAGACCTGGAGGGAAATGCAGCAAGCACCTCGGGTGTCTGGGGCAGCTGTGCCATGAGGAAGTTATGCTCTAACTGCTGAGACTGCACCAAGGCACAAGAATACCTGCAACAACCTGAAGTGCCCATGCAGATGGCTGGCTGAAGCAGGGTGCAGGCCCAGGTGTAAACACTCACCTGACACACCCACGGCCACTGGCTCTTCACACACACATGCGTTTTCAGTCTGTCTGCTCAAGGAACAGGAAGACTTTTTCACTTAAATTTCCATATTCACCTCAACATGCTGCTGCAGCCCAACACCTCTCAATCACTGCAAGTTTCCAGGACAGCCAGTAGTGTCCTGGGGCTGCGCTGAACAAGCCCAGTGGACCAGAAGGTGAGGCAGAGAGCAGAGGGGATTCTGCACTGTCACACACATTCTTCCCAACAATCTGACTGAAGACCCTCGGGCAAAAGAAAGATTCCCCATTTGGGAAAGCGGACTGAAATATTCTTCTATCAAAACATGATAATTCTGCTGGGCATCGTGGCTCACGCCTATAATCCCAGCACTTTAGAAGGCTGAGCCGGGTGGATCACCTGAGGTCAGGAGTTCAAGACCAGCCTGGCCAACATGGTGAAATCTGTCTCTACTAACAATACAAAAATTAGCCGGGCATTTGTAGTAGTCCCAGCTACTCTGGAGGCTGAGGCAGGAGAATTCCTTGAACCCGGGAGGTGGAGGTTGCAGTCAGCCAAGTTCGCACCACTGCACTCCGGCCTGGGCAACAGAGTGAGACTTGGTCTCAAAAAGAAAAAAAAAAAAAAGATAATCCAAGTTTCTCCTGGCAGATGACATTCATCAAGAAATACAAGCAGAGAGGGTAGGGTGTGGTGGATGTAATCCTGCCTGTAATCCCAGCATTTTGGGAAGCCAAGGCGGGTGGATCACGAGGTCAAGAGATCAAGACCATGCTGGCCTGCATGGGGAAACCCCATCTCTACTAAAAATACAAAAGTTAGCAGGGCATGGTGCTACATGCCTGTAATCTCAGCTACTTGGTAGGCTGAAGCAGGAGAATCACTTGAACCCAGGAGGCAGAGGTGGCAGTGAGCCGAGATCACACCACTACACTCCACCCTGGTGACAGAGCAAGACTCCATCGACAGAAAGGAAAGAAAGGAAAGAAAGGAAAGAAAGGAAAGAAAGGAAAGAAAGGAAAGAAAGGAAAGAAAGGAAAGAAAAAAAGAAAGAAAGAAAGAAAGAAAGAAAGAAAGAAAGAAAGAAAGAAAGAAATTCAAACAGAAAATACTCTCTAACAGCAAGTATTATACAGGAACCTCAAGCAACATCTGCCTTGAGTGTCAGGACAGAGCAAAACAGGAAGGCTGCTCTGCAGGAGCAGGACTGACGCCGGCGGAAAGGGAAGACGCACCGGCCTCAGCAATCAGAGTCCCTCTTCCCGGAATGACTGTTCCTCTAAGCTGCTTCTTTAGATACAAAATAAGAAGTTACTCTCAACACTAACAAGTAAATAAATGCAGGATACTTGCAAACCAAGAAACTTTCGCTACATTTTTGTTTGAATAAAATTATCACAATTACCTGAGGTAACTGTGAGGGAATTGGTAACTCCACAATTGTCAGTTCAGAGAACCTTGAAGATTAAAAAATGGGATGACATTAAGTTTTGTGTTTTCGTCTTAAATCAACTTCTCTACTTTCTTAAGCTGATTCAATAGAATTCTAAATTTAACATACATTTATCAACCACATCTTTTAAAAAGAGACAACAGTCGGAAACTCAAAGTAGTTTGCTTTAAACAAAAGATGGTCACAATTGATGAACTTAGAACATTTGTCCCCAGTCTCCTAAAAAGTGACATGAGGAAGGAAACGTCACAGAAGAAAACAACGACACATACCCAAATGGCATCAGCCTGGGTGCAACCATTTTCACAACAGAGAAAGAAACGAAGCCAGATACCTTGAGATACCCTCTAACCTATGAACTGCAAAGAAAGTAATGCCCACTTAGTAAAAGGGGCAACAACAGTGGACTCTCATTCCATGAACCCAGCACAATGCCAATATGTATCCTGTGACAGAATTTTTTTTAAAAGCCACCAAAAGAATACCAATAACTGAAAGACTTTGGTATTCTCAGCATCTGTTTCCTTCATTCTAATGTTCCCAACACCTAGTGCAGCAAACGGGCTGGCTCCTCCAGCCTTCCACTGACTCCTCCACACCCCTATATCCTCTCTCCTCATACCCCTCTTCTCCTACCTGTTCTTTTGTGCCTCCCCGTCTCTCACTCAGCAGCCCCTCACTCTCTAGCATGCCACCATCGCCCCTGGGCAAACAGTCCCCCAGAGCTCTCTCCAACCTGACATCTCTCCCAAGAGCCCACTCACCGTATATCTGGGGGGCTCTAAAACCCATTGGCTCAAGACTAGAGACGCTGTCCCTTCAGACCAGCTCTCTCTGGCTCTTCCTGTCTGGCAGGGGGGCTGTGCTGCCCCGACTACTCTCATTCCTCTCTGGCCTCTGCGCCTCCACGTGTCTGCTCCTCTGCCATGCCTCTCCACTGCTCCTGATGCCACTTCCAGCTCCAGCAATCCAACCTCCAGTGCACCTCGACACTGCGCCCAGTTCAATCTCCTACAGGTCAGTGCAGGGCGGTGCATGATGCAAACTAGGCCTAGGGGCTGTGGAGTCTGACAGCCAAAGTGAAAATCCTGGCCCTGCCCGTATACTGGTGGGATGACTCCAAGTATACTCTAATAGCTTCTATCGTTCCTAGTTTGCTCACCTGTCAAAGAAAAATTCCTGGATACAGAAGATAAGATGAATATTTACAAGTCCATGACATTTCTAGACACAAACACCAGGCAGAGTCCACCATGAAGACAGGTGACGGTGTCTCAAGGAGAGCCCGCTGCTGGCCAGCACGACACCACAAGCTCGGACACTGCAGGGGCACCGGAGACGGCATGAACTGCATGCACAGCCCAGGAGGCAGGGACAACCGGTGTCTGCATGAAGACTAGGAACAGGTGGCTCCTTATCTCACACCATACACAAAAGTCAATTTAGGATAGATTAAAGGCTTAAATGTAAAGGGCAAAAGTACAAATGTGCAGAAGGCATGGGAAGCTATATTTATGGACTTGGGATAGAGAACATTTTTCTTTTCTTTTCTTTTTTTTTTTTTTAATGGTGAAAAGATATACATATATTTAGAATTAGCCAGCTGGACCCCGTTTAGATGATCCCAATTTTGTTGGCAACATCCAAAGCATCGTAATCAGGAGCCAGTCGAACATATGCCTTCTTCTCTCCATCAGGCCGAATCAGGGTGTTGACCTTGGCCACATCAATGTCATAGAGCTTCTTCACAGCCTGTTTGATCTGGTGCTTGTTGGCTTTAACATCCACAATGAACACAAGTGTGTTGTTGTCTTCTATCTTCTTCATGGCAGACTCAGTGGTCAGCGGAAACTTGATGATAGCGTAGTGGTCCAGTTTGTTTCTCCTGGGGGCGCTCCTCCGAGGATATTTGGGCTGCCTCCAGAGTCGCAGTGTCTTGGGCCACCAGAAGGTGGGTGACGTGCGGATCTTCTTTTTTTTGTGGCTGTGGACACCTTTCAACACTGCCTTCTTGGCCTTTAAAGCCTTCGCTTTGGCTTCGGCTTTGGCTTTAGGCGGGGCAGGAGCTTCCTTCTTCGCTTTCGGTGCCATCTTGTGAAAAGTTATTTTCTTTTTTGAAAGAGAGTCTTGCTGTCTTGCCCAGACTGGAGTGCTGTGGCACAATCTCAGCTCACTGCAGCCTCCACTTCCTGGGTTCATGCAATTCTCCTGTCTTAGCCTCCCAAGTAGCTGGGACTACTGGCATGTGCCACCACATACAGCTTTTTTTGTGGGTGGGTATTTTTAGTGGAGATAGGGTTTCACTATTTGGCCAGGCTCATGTTGAACTCTTGACCTCAGCAATCCACCCACCTGGGCCTCCCGAAGTGCTAGGATTACAGGCATCAGCCACTGCACCCGGCCAAGAAAATTTTCTTAAGTAAGACATAATGGATCATGATCCACAATTTTAAAGGCACTGAAGCCAAGAACCAAGCACAAACCCTTCGAAGTAAAAGTATTCACATCTCAAGTCATCAAATGTTATAGCATTTAGGAAGCCAAAGTGGGAGGAGGACTGCATGATCCCAGGAGTTCAAGGCCAGTCTAGGTAACATAGTAAGACCTCATCTCTATAAAAAATTTGAAAATAAACCAGCCAGGTATTCGTGTGCATACCTGTGATCCCAGCTACTTGACAGGCCGAGATGGAAGACTGCTTGAGCCAAGGAGTTCGTGATCACACCACTGCACTCCAGTCTGAACAACAGAGCAAGACCCTGCCTTTAAAAAAAAAAAAAATTAACCTTTTTTTTAAGAAAAACAAAGCCAAAAAAAAAAAAGGAACTGTATTTTTCCATTCATATCAAAGGTAAAGATCACAATGGAAACTCTCAGCGTTGCACACTGTTCAAATGCATGTGCATGCACAGGGCCAGGCAAAGTCTTCTTTCCCACCAGCAGCACTGAAGGTTCACGCCAGTCCCACTGTTTTTAGTAAACAGAAAACTTTTTTGGGAGATGCTGTTTACAAGTATAGACAACTGAGTCCTAAGCACAAACGTATATGACCTCTGAGTATATAAAAATTTTAAGAGAGACAAAACTAAATTAATGATTTTACTTCTTAAGAGATACAATCAAATACAAACATTTCTTGACTTGTAATGGGTTACAACCAAGTAAACCCATAGTGAAGTCAAAAATCCTAAGTTGACCCATGTTAAGTCAGGGACTATCTCTATACTCTTTGAGTGCTAAAAACTACACCAAAGAAAAAACAAGTGTCAAAGTTCTCCATGTAAAACAGGGATACAGGGATATGGGTGAGAAAATCCATCTAAAATGCAATGCATTATTTAGGATGAAGCTGAAACACGCCACAGCAACTCAGCAATCGAGGTTGTGAATACAACCACACAATCAGCAAAGAAAAGCTTATTCTATTCTTCATCTACACTGCTCACACACAACACCAAAGGTGATCTCAACACAACTCTGCACACCTTAGAACTCTGTGGAATGTTTTCATTCCCAATTATCACCAAAAGAGCCAGTCATAAGCTCAACTCTAACACCACACACAGTGCAGCTGACCTAGGCTGATGGGCGGCCTCCAGAGAAGTCAAGAGCTCTAGCTCCTCTGCACACACGCACAGCAGACGGCATGCGTCTCTTGCGGGTATCCGGCCGAGCCACAGCCCACTACCTTAGCTCCATCATCTGTGACCTGACTCTCATGAGGAAACTGACAAAGAATCAGACGCTCAGAGGAAATCACAGCCTTTCAGGACTGAGGTCTAAAACACTGAACCTTCAGCCCAATGCTCACCCCGCAACCATCTCCCTGCCTCCTCCTTTCTCTACAGTCCTCAAGGGGATGATAGCAGTTCACATCAAGAGGCTTTCTCCTAAAGAATTCAGAGTGCTATGATTAAAAATGAACATTTTATTAATATATTCATGTAAAAGGTACATGTTTCCTTGGGGGAAGGTTAAATAACAGGGGAACCAGGAAAAGCAGACCACCAGAAAATGTCAAGGGCTGGGCATGGAGGCTCACACCTGAAATCCCAGCACTCTGGGAAGCCTGAGCAATATGGTGAGACCTCGTCTTTATAACAACAGAAACAGAATAAAATAATAGCTGGGCATGGTGGTATGCACTTGTAGTCCCAGCTACTCAGGAAGCTGAGGTAGGAGGATTGCTTGAGCTCAGGAGGTCAACACTGCAGTGAACTGTGAGCACACCAGGCTGTGAATACCACTGCATTCCAGCCTGGACAACATGGCAAGACCCTGTCTCAAAATCAGGGGGAAAGGGAAAAAAGAGAAAGAGGAAGAAAGCAAAAGAAAATATAAAGCACAAACTCAGGGCCCGAAAAAATCCAACTCACGGCAATGCGGGTAGAGCCCTGGAGAAGCCACAGAGGATGGCCAGGCACCACCCAGTAGGGGCTCCAGAAAGGGGGCTGCCTGCCTCCAAGGCTGCCAGGACAGAAAATAAATCCACATGGCATCAAAAGGCACATCTGTGGCTGTGTGGCAATGCGTGAGTGTGCATGAATCCTGGTACGGGTATGTGTGTCACAGTCAAAATGGAAAGAGAATGTGGATTGCGGTTTATAAAAAATAACTTTCCTTGCTATGCATGTGCTAAATCTCCAGAGTAAAGTTCTAAAATATTTAAATGAATTTTCATTCTGAAGAGGCTAAAGAATATCTCAAAGCAGGCTCTCTTACACAGACTCTATTACAGACTTTTTAAAAATCTCACACATCTAACATCAGAATACGTTCCATCAGCCGGGCGCGGTGGCTCAAGCCTGTAATCCCAGCACTTTGGGAGGCTGAGGCGGGTGGATCACGAGGTCGAGAGATCGAGACCATTCTGGTCAACATGGTGAAACCCCGTCTCTACTAAAAATACAAAAAATTAGCTGGGCATGGTGGCACGTGCCTGTAATCCCAGCTACTCAGGAGGCTGAGGCAGGAGAATTGCCTGAACCCAGGAGGCGGAGGTTGTGGTGAGCCGAGATCGCGCCATTGCACTCCAGCCTGGGTAACAAGAGTGAAACTCTGTCTCAAAAAAAAAAAAAAAAAAAAAAAAAGAATACGTTCCATCACCGAACAACAAATGCAGTCAACAAAAACCTTCAGAAAAAGAATTATTCAAAAATACACAAACCTGATTCTTTTTTTTTTTTTTTTTTTTTTTTTTTTGAGACGGAGTTTCGCTCTTGTTACCCAGGCTGGAGTGCAATGGCACGATCTCGGCTCACCGCAACCTCCGCCTCCTGGGTTCAGGCAATTCTCCTGCCTCAGCCTCCTGAGTAGCTGGGATTACAGGCACGCGCCGCCATGCCCAGCTAGTTTTTTGTATTTTTAGTAGAGACGGGGTTTCACCATGTTGACCAGGATGGTCTCGATCTCTCGACCTCGTGATCCACCCGCCTCGGCCTCCCAAAGTACTGGGATTACAGGCTTGAGCCACCGCGCCCGGCCACAAACCTGATTCTTAAAAAATTAAATGTACCCTGTGTAACTGAACACTGGCCACAAGCAGGAATCTGTCTGTGATCACAAGATGCTGGCCAGCTGTGGCACTCACCAAAAAGGTGCTTTCCCACACGATCCATACGAAGACCTTTCCAAAAGTCACCAGACCTCAGTTCAAACCACTCAAATCCAGTCTAGAAATGAAAAGTCCTTGCACTGAAAGCAAAATCAAGGTTAGCTGTGACTAAGTAATGAACTCTATAAACAGTACTAAGCATGAATTCATCAGTATGACAAAGGTTTGTGCACAGTGAGCACACAGCACCTGGGGTGCAGTGCACTGAGGGCCAAGAAGGCCACGAGGTGGGGGAGGCTCAGCAGGAGGACACCCCAGCTGACGATGCACCACCCGCTGGTGCCGGTGCCTTGGAGAACATGGCAGGTTATGTCTACCCTTTCCTGACTAAGGATTTAATTTCAATATTCTATACTCTAACTCCACACTCTAAAAATGTCATTAGAAACTATGTTTGGAATGTGATGGAGAGATGCAATAGTGCTTCTCCAAAAAATCCTTTTGAATTGTCTCTGAAAACCACCTGTTTAAGAGAAACCAAGACTCTTCCTCTGTTTTGGCTCAAACTAGATCCTGAGTTAAGATGATCCCACAAATGCCCTTTTATGCACAGCTACCCCCACACACTGTTGTTTGTGTTTCTGTCTCTCTCAATACCTCTAGATTTTAGGCCAAAACAAATCTCTATTTCCACCAGCTGGACTGTATCATTCATTGTTATCATTGTATATTCATTGTATATCATTGTTTTATACACTGAAGACTCATTTCCCAATGAAGCCTGATGCTCCAGGCCTGTATCCCACAAAGGGCAGGTGCTGACAGGTTAGTGCTTTCTCCCCATTACCCACCGGGAATGTTGCTGGATCCTAGACTCTCATAGCAAGGTTCTGCTGGCTGCCCTGTGTTCCTAGTGGCAGAAAGTTGTATGCCCCATTCTCACCTCCAACCCCATCATGGCCTCCATGCCTGGCAAGTCTCCAGTGCTCCTGCTGCCCCTTACAGCACAACCCGGCGACCACTTTCCGCAGGTCCTGACAATGTCACCAAACACCTCACCACAGTACCCAGGCTCTACCTCTTTCATTACAAACATAGCAAGGATTTTTCCTCCAGCCAGGAAATGGTTCAAATGTGAAATATTTCATTTTTTTTCCTCTTTTATTGTTGAGACAGAGTCTCACTCTGTCACTCAGGCTGGAATGCACGGATGCAATCTTGGCTCACTGAGATCGCCATCTTCCAGGCCCACCGTCTCAACCTCTGCAGTAGCTGGGATTACAGGCATGTGCCACCACGCCCAGCTAATTTTTGTATTTTTAGTACAGACAGATTTTCACCACGTTGGTCGGGCTGATCTCAATCTCCTGACCTCAACTGATCTGCCCGCCTTGGTCTCCAAAGTCCTGGGATTACAGGCGTGAGCCACCATCCCCAACCTCAAACATGAATTATTTCAAATCAAACTTCTCATTGGCAAGCCAAGCATGACATGCTAACTCTGGCAGCACATGTACTAAAAATTCTAACAAAACAGAGAAGATTAGCACAGTCTCTGTGCAATGATGACATGCAAATTTGTGAAGCATTCCATGCTTTAAAAACACACACACACACACACAAACTGGGACCTGCACTGCAAGGTGCCTTCCAAGCACTAAAAGACGAGAGATACTAAGGTGCCCCCATTCCCACAGCAAGCACCACCCTGCACCACCCTGCACCACCCACAGGGAAGGATGCCAGACCAACACCTACAAGCTGCCTGCCACTAATGGAAAATTCTTTCAGCAATACCCTCTCCACCCAGAAGGCTACCAGACCTGTTAAGCCTTTTCAACCAGTTTTTGCAAGAAAGAGAAATGAAATGAAATTCTTAAGAGTGGCAACACCCCTTTTTGACATGTAAAGATACACAAGCAGGATTAATTAAATAGGGGTGAAAAGTGATGACCTACGAACAAGAGGCATCTGGAAACATCTGCACAGAAGGTAAAGCAAGGCCTAGGGGTGCAGACCGAGCCTGCCGGGAGGACAGAGGCTTGTCCCGGAGGACAGCACCCACAAAGCCTGTGCCAACTACAGCTGCCGTGCCGGGTCAGCGTCAACACCAAAGGAGAGGTGTGGAGAAACAAAGCGCCCTGTCAGACTGGACAGGGTGGCAAAGACTCCACAGACCAACAACACACTGTATGTAGTACACTGAAACTCATCACGGCACGGACAAAGGTTGATGAAAAGTTTAAATCTGAAATAAGTAACTCACTTAGGTGTTTTACAAGAAAAAGGGAGTTAAATATTTTTTGTGTTTCTGCATAAAATACTAATAAGACTCAGAACAGGCAGATACTGACATGCGAATTTTGAAATTACCGGCAGAAGAAGTAACACTATGTAGCGTCCCTCCAGACGTAAATGCAGTGAGCAGAAGACGGTCTCCATGAAATTAATGCCTCAGCTACAACTGTGAACATGCTGCCACTCACTGCAGCTGAGCACTAAACATTTTCTTAAGCCTTCAGAAAGTGCCAAGGGCCTACTTTTAAGGAGGGGGTGCAGGGTAGGGTTTAACATCAGCATCCCTGGAGCTAGCCCAGCCCAGGACTTTGATTTCACCTGAAATACAATCCTAACACTTTCCCCACTGTTTCTTCTCCAAAACCAAGGAAAATAAAAGCTATGATGAACCACTTCTGGTTCTATCCGCATGCAAGGCTACTTTCTGAAATTCTAGTCCAGGCGTGGTGGCTAATGCCTGTAATCCCAGCACTTTGGAAGACAGGAAGGAATGGCTTGAGCCCACAAGTTCAAGACCAGGCTGGAAAACAGAGCTAGATCCCATCTCTAATATAAATAAATAAATAAATAATTTTTAAAACAGCAAATCTAACAAAAATCAACTATGATGCAACAACCAAGTAACCCTACAGAGTAGGAAGTGCATGATGGGCTTAAGCTCAGGGAACCACCACTTAAAGAAAGCAGTAGAGACCTCAGAGAACATCACCACAGGAGCAGGCATGCTCCTACCCCTGCAGACTGTATCAGGCATACCCATTCAGCACCTGCCCTTACCAGCCACCTGGAGGCTCAGCACCCAGGCCTGCTGGCCCCTTGGGTGAGAGTGCTCAGCACTCACCGACTCAGCTCCCCATGTCTCCACAGGAGGCCAAGCTCAGAGAAGGCAAATGTGAATGGCTGATTTCTTCCCAGAAAGCTAAGCCCTTATCCATGTGGCCTGTTCGCACAAGTAAAACAGGCTGTTTAGACATGGCATTAACCAACGTATCAGTAAAGGAAGGGGAGGAAAGCTGTTTTCTTTAACTAGTATATATAGAACCAACCCTAAGCCTTCATGGGGAAACATACTGTTGAAACAAAAAAAAGAAAAAAGAAAAAAAAGACCCAACCCTAGTTCAATCACCACTCAGCCAGTCTGAACCACTGGCTGAGCAAATTCAGCCTTTGGGTTTCAGTAAACTAAGAGGTCAGTGCTGCTCCTGAAGCAACATCCTACCTCTCATGGGTGTCACTATCATCCTCCACCCTAATCCACAAACATACCTGGGACCAATGCCCCAACCCCAACAACCCAGAGAGGCCGGGGATGATTTGTTCTCCTCCACACACTCAGGCTACTTGCTCCAAGGCTGCAAACAAAGAGAGCAATCATCACAAACACAGGGCCAATTCCCTCCCTGACATCTGAATTCTTACTCTGATACTGCAACCTCTACTTCAATAAAAATCAAGAAATAACTGTGTGTTTTAAAAATAAAGATTTTTAGCCCAAGTGCAGTGGCTCATGCTTGTAATCCCAGCACTTTGGGAGGCCAAGGCAGGCAGACCACTGGAGGTCTGACCAAAATGGAGAAACCCTGTCTCTACTAAAAATACAAAAAAAAAAATTAGCTGATGTGGTGGCGCATGCCTGTAATCCTAGCTACCAGACAAAAACAAGAAAGAGAATCATTTGAACTTGGGAGCCAGAGGTAAATCAAGATAACACCATTGCACTCCAGCCTAGGCAACAAAAGCAAAACTTCCTCTCAAAAACACCACGACCACCACCATCAGCCTAGGCAACAAAAGCAAAATTCTGTCTCTAAAACAACAACAACAAAAGGAGCTAAGCATGGTGGTACACGCCTGTAATCCCAACTACTTGGGAGGCTGAGGCAGGAGAGCTGCCTGAACCTAGGAGGTAAAGGCTGCGGTGAGCCGAGATTGCACCACTGCACTCCAGCCTGGGCAACAAGATGGAGACCCTACCTCAACCATCTCAAAAAACAAAATCAAAAAAATAGGAAAAGATTTTTGTTTTCTTAAAAAAATGGCCTAGTATATGTTCCTGCCTAAGAGAATATGAAGCTGTTTTGTCCTTCAGGTAGATCCACATTGAGAACCACACTGATTTTTTTCTATTTTTTACAATTTTCTGGTAATTTAAAAAGGACTTCTAATTGTGTTTCATAAAGGGAGTGGGTAGGAAATCCTTGATCAGTCCCTAATTGGGTATGTTTTCAATGAATGAGCTATTTGGATGCAGATGAAGGAGAGAGGACTGAGGAGTCCAGAGGTTCCTTCAACCAAACCCCCATGAAGAACCACAGGGTGTATGGGGTGGGGGGTGGGGGAGGGGCGGGTGTCCCAGCAGAGCAGGGCTCCCTATTTCCAGAGAGGACAGTGATGGAGGCGAGACCTAGGTGTACAGACAGAGGCCCTGGTCACAGCCTACAATCCTATTCACAAAAGGCCTTAACACATGCTCTAAGAAGACACCTAAAGCTGCAGCCAAAGCTTCTAATGTGAAAACAGGTGAGGTTCTCCTAAAGCTTCCATGATATCTGCATCTAAAGAGAGTTTAACACTAAGGTGGCTAGGCCCAGTGGCTCACACCTGTAATCCCAGCACTTTGGGAAGCTGAGATGGGCAGATCACTTGAGCCCAGGAGTTCAAGATCAACCTGGGAAACACGGCAAAACCCCATCTCTAGAGAAAATACAAAACTTATCCGGGTGTGGTGGCACGCATCATCTGTACTCCCAGCTATTCCGGAGGATGAGGAGGAAAGACTGCTTAAGCCTAGCAGGAGCCACTGCACTCCAACGTGGGCAACAGAGCAAGACCCCGTCTAAAAACAAACAAAAACAAAAACAAAAACCCACAAAGTCAATTCTGGCTGCCAGGCCATCAAGGGCTGTAAGGTGAAGCCCTGAGATCCTTGTGGCAGGACCCTGGACGACACACAATGACAGTGGCACGGGCCACAGCCATGCCCAGCATACAGCTCCCTGCCCAGTGGGCACCCAAGGGGCCTTCTTACACACAGCCTCCCACTTACACCTCCAGAGCATCCGCTTCTCTCCTCCTCCAATCTGGGGCCCAGAGGCTGTCACCAGCCCCTGCTGCTGCTTCTCCACTTGTCACCCTCCTGCACCTCCCACCCACATACCCCTCTGTCCTTGCAGTTCCAGGGACAGCCAAGGTGCTCTCACTGTGCACCAAATGCCTCACAGGCCAGGTTCTGCTTAAAGCCTGATCGAAGCAAAGCTTGGAAAGGACCCAAGTAACCTGCCACCAACAGAATGCCCAGCACCCTTCCCCACCCTCCAAGGACACTACATGGGAGCAACATCTTCTGCCACTGAGCACCTACCTGTGCCATCTCCACACCAAGGGCATAACCATCATTACAACCACAAAGCTCCACGTTCAACACCAGTGGCCTCCCCACCTCCAATGCATGTTTGCAACCCAATACTGCCATAAGTTTAATAACCGTTGCTGCCCCAACTCCTTCTGTCCCCTTCCTTGCCCTCATTAAACTCCTAAAGACAGGGGTCCCTGGATGCCTCCCTCTCCTCCCAATCCAGTTTCTTATCACCAAACTCCTTCACACCCCAACTCCCCAGTCTCTGCATCAGATATTGCTGCACCTCAACAAGGGGCCTGAAGTGCCAAAGAAACATTACACAGCACAATACAGACTGTGGCAGCCACAGAGCTGACACCCAAATCAGAGGGTCCTTGTGATCTCCACCTATGCACCCCACAGAGGGGACTCTGTCGTCCAAAATCCTACGACAATACTCCATGCTTGGTCCCTAAGTGCCCACACTCTACCTGTTCTCACCCCTCCTAAACAACCGCCCTTGGCCCTAAGAACACTGCACCCAGGTGTGCAGGCCCTCAGCTTCTACAACTGCCACCTCCACACCCAAACCTTCTCTTCCTTCTCTCTTGAGGAACAAGGATTCTTCCTGCCCATGGCCAATCCTTCCAAAAATCCCATCCTTTCCTGTCTACAATGGGAGCCTTGCCACTGATGGCTAGTAAGCTTTACTTTCTATAACTTTTGCCACAAAATAACTTTGGTATTTATAAACATAAAATATCCTAATACAAGCCAGAGACAGTGGCTTAAGCCTGTACTCCTAACACTTAGGGAGGCTGAGGTGGGCAGATCACCTGAGGTCAGGCATTTTGAGACCAGCCTGGCCAACACGGTGAAACTCCATCTGTACTAAAAATGCAGAATTTTGCTAAGCATGGTGGCAAGCACCTGCAGTTTCAGCTGCTGGGGAGGCTGAAGCAGGAGGATCACTTGAACCTGAGAGGTGAAGGTTGCAGTAAGCCAAGATCATGCCACTACACTCCAGCCTGGGTGACAGAGCAATACTCTATCTCAAAAAACAAACTGTGAACAAACAAACAAAAACTCTAATACATAGCAACTAACACATCCTAAAAAATTCCTCTGGCATTTACCTTCAGTTCCTTTCTATAATCCTCAGGGACCCATAGATCTTCAGTGACCCCACCCTGCCCTCAACTGGTCCCACCCACACTGCCTCCCTCCTGGCCACACCGACCAGCACTTGATTCTTTCCAGGCCCCACAACCATTCTGTGCATCTGGTCAACTCCTACCTCATCCTGCAGAACCCAAGTCAGGAACCCTTCCTCAGAAGGCAGGAGGAATGCCCCTGGGCTAAGAGTGGTTCCTGGGGCCACCACTAAGCCTTACATGACATTTTCCCCAGCATATCAAGTCATCTATCCATCAGTTTTGCTACTTAAAAATAAAAATAGCTGCAAAATGCTGCCTCGCCCTACAGACGCATGCCTCCTGCATCAGCCTCTGCTTTGCTCAGCTGAGGGCAGGTGTGGAGCTGGTGGGGGGCAGGGGGGCCAGGACAGGCACTCCTCAGCTCACAGGTGAGCAGAGCCGCATCTGTTCACCACCCTTCCCTGCTCTATGGAGTGCTTAGTTACTGCTCTGCAAGAAATTATGGAACTGGAGTCAATGGACCAGTGATGGCCTCATGCCTCACTAATAGAGTGATACAGCCTTCTGCTACCTGGCTACTGCATGATTTCTGCACACAAAAGAACTTTCCATTTCAAGGCTGAATCTAAAGACATTCCAACATCAACTATGCTTCACACTTTTAGTACCATATATAGTAACAACATATATAACTCAAGTGAGTTGATGACAGCTTGAACAGCAATGACTAGGTCCACCCACTTGCAAGAAATTACAACATTACAAATACTGTCTGTCTTGAGCTCAGTAGTTCAAGACGAGCCTTGGAAACTTGGCCAGACCCCATCATTACAAAAAAAATTATAAATCAGCCGGGTGTGCTGGTGCCTGCCTGTAGCCCCAGCTACTCAAAGGCTGAGGCAGGAGGATCACTTGAGTCCAGGAGGTTGAGACTGCAGTGTGCTGTGACTGCACCACTGCACACAAGCATGGTCAACAGAGTGAGACTCTGTCTCAGGGAAAAAAAAAAAAAAAAAAAAAAAAACTTGCCTATCCACAGACATCCTCATTTCAGAGCTTTAAAAAAAAAAAAAAAAAAAAAAAACCTGCACATATGGTAATCAATAAAAAAGATCATAATAATAACTTTTACAAAAATGGTTTTCTTGACTGGGCACGGCAGCTCATGTCTGTAATCCCATCACTTTGGGAGGCCAAGGTGGGCAGATCATCTGAGGTCAGGAGTTTGAGACCAGCCTGGCCAACATGGCGAAACCCCATCTCTACTAAAAATACAAAAATGAGCTGGGTGCAGTGGTGGGCGCCTGTAATTCCAGCTACTCAGGAGGCTGAGGCAGGACAATCACTTGAACTCAGGAGGCAGAGGCTGCAGTGAGCCGAGATTGCGCCACTGCACTATAGGCTGGGTGACAGAGCGAGACTCCGTCTTTTAAAAAAAGGAAAAACAAACAAACAAACAAACAAACAAAAAAACAAGTATTTTCTCATACCAAGCAAAGAATTCCTAAAGAACACAGCCTGATTCCAATGCAAGCCACCAAAAAAAAAAGAAAAGAAAAGAAAAGAAAGAAAGAAAAAAGAGCAGGGCCTCAGTGCCTCATTCACTTCTCTACCCCAGTATCCTAGGCTAGAGCCTGGCATACAGTAACCATTCAACAGATAATTGTTTTTTGTTTGTTTGTTTGTTTGTTTTTTGAGACAGAGTCTTGCTCTATCACCAGGCTGGAGTGCAGTGGCGCGACCCCAGCTCACTGCAACTTCTGTTTTCTGGTTTTAAGAAATTCTCCTGCCTCAACCTCCCAAGTAGCTGGGACTACAGGCATGCACCACCATGCCCGGCTATTTTTTGTACTTTTTAATAGAGACAGGGTTTCACCATGTTGGCCAGGACGGTCTTGATCTCTTGACCTCGTGATCCGCTCGCCTCGGCCTCCCAAAGTGCTGGGATTACAGGCATGAGCCACCGCACCCAGCTCAACAGGTATTTGTTACAAAAATAAAACAAACCAGACACAAGAGGTGAACAGTGCCTTCAAGCTGATTCAGGCCAGAAGCTCTCACGCATTCCTGAGTATAATCATGATTACAAACAAAACCTGTGCCTTGGCCAAGGCTGTACCACACCCAAGCAAAACAAAAATTTACAAAAACAGTATTCAACATGGTGAAACCCCGTCTCTACCAAAAATAAGAAAATTAGCTGGGCATCCTGATGTATACCTGTAATCCCAGCTTTGGTTCCTCTTTTCTTAGAGACATGGTCTTGCTCTGTCACCCAGCCTGGAATGCAGTGGCACAATCATAGCTCACTGCAGCCTCAATCTCCTGGGCTCAAAGTGATCCTCCTGCCTCAGCCTCCTGAGTAACCGGGGCTACAGGTATGCACCACCATGGCCACCTAGTTTTTCAAAATTTTTTGGAGAGACGGGCATTTCACTATATTGCCCAGGCTGACCTAGAACTCCTGGGCTCAAGCCTCCTAACTCAGTCTCACAAAATGCTGGAATTACAAGCATGAGTTACTGCACCCTGTGCCTGATGTCTGCTAT
The DNA here is from genome assembly GCF_048565385.1 of Saimiri boliviensis. Taxonomy (NCBI): domain Eukaryota; kingdom Metazoa; phylum Chordata; class Mammalia; order Primates; family Cebidae; genus Saimiri; species Saimiri boliviensis. The sequence goes on along the minus strand of NC_133449.1, from coordinate 141,027,065 downwards.
TCACTTAGATTTAAAAAAAAAAAAAAAAAAAAAAAACCTGGCAAGACCCATCCTACTGGTGTCCCTCTGCCCCACCCAGAAGTTCCTTCAGCCAGTGTTTGGCAGACTCACTGACTTAAGTACCTTAATCCCCAGTTTTTGTCATAATCATGTATTCATGATGTGTACCAGCATTTCTGTAGGATTTTCCTACAATACAGTAACTTTATTTACATGTATAAATGAAATTAAAATTCCCTTTACAATACCTTTATGGTAAATGGGAAACAAGCACACAGACAAAACCCTAAATGCAACACCAGCCCCGCCTACAAGGCCTGTACTTCAGCCCCTGCTTGGAGAACCTCTGCAAGTCTTTCTACATCTTCCCGCTTTCCTTGAAGTAAACCCTAGGCCAAGCCCATCTCCCCAGCCGTGGCAGAGCTCCTAGCATATTCCAGAGCCACAGGCAGGAATGTATGGGTAACATCTCATGCTCTCCACTCTACCTTTCTGCTCCAGCAGAAATTTATTTAAGCCACCACAACCACACTTATCAGTACATGCAAACACATGCTCACCCATAAGGCTAGGAGCAGTCTTTTCTTTCCTTTTTTCCTTTTCTTTGAAGACAGAGTCTCACTCTGTCCACCAGGCTGGAGTCCAGTGGCGCAATCTCAGCTCACCACAACCTCTGCCTCCTGGGTTCAAGCAATTCTCCTGACTCAGCCTGCCAAGAACCTGGGATTACAGGTGTACATCGGGATGCCCAGCTAATTTTTATATTTTTGGTAGACATGGGGTTTTACCATGTTGCCCAGGTTGGTCTTGAACTCCTAACATCGATCAGGTGATACGACCACCTCGGCCTCCCAAAGTGCTGGGATTACAGGCATGAGCCACCATGCCTGGCCAAGTAGCTCTCGTCTAGCCTGCACCTGCCTTGCTCTAGTCCTTCCCAACAGCTTCCTGTCCAGTCCATCCCCAAAGGAAGGCAGCCAGCTCCTCTCTAAGGCCCAACAAAGGCAGGGCACACGCCTGCTGAGGGAGTCCAGGGCGAATTGGGCCATCTATTCTTTGACTGGGCCTAGGGCTCGCTAAAGCAGGGATGACTTTGTCACATTCACCCTTGCACATAGCAGGCATAGGAATTCAATAAGCTGAATAGGTTATGTTTTTAATTAGAGGGAATACATGTGCATATTCCCATATAATACACAAAGAAAAAGTCTCAACTGTCAAACTAGCATCAACAGTCCAGTGATCAAATCTTTTCTTAAAAATCTGAATTGAAAGGACAAGTTAAATTAGTGCTTAAGAAAATCTTTCCCAGCCAGGCGCGGTGGCTCAAGCCTATAATCCCAGCACTTTGGGAGGCCGAGGCGGGTGGATCACAACGTCAAGAGATCGAGACCATCCTGGTCAACATGGAGAAACTCCGTCTCTACTAAAAATACAAAAAATTAGCTGGGCATGGTGGCACGTGCCTGTAATCCCAGCTACTTAGGAGGCTGAGGCAGGAGAATTGCCTGAACCCAGGAGGAGGAGTTGCGGTGAGCCGGGATCGCGCCATTGCACTCCAGCCTGGGTAACAAGAGCGAAACTCTGTCTCAAAAAAAAAAAAAAGGCCGGGCGCGGTGGCTCAAGCCTGTAATCCCAGCACTTTGGGAGGCCGAGGCGGGTGGATCACGAGGTCAAGAGATCGAGACCAGCCTGGTCAACATGGTGAAACCCCGTCTCTACTAAAAATACAAAAAATTAGCTGGGCATGGTGGCGTGTGCCTGTAATCCCAGCTACTCAGGAGGCTGAGGCAGGAGAATTGCCTGAACCCAGGAGGCGGAGGTTGCAGTGAGCCAAGATCGTGCCATTGCACTCCAGCCTGGGTTAACAAGAGCGAAACTCCGTCTCAAAAAAATAAAAAAAATTAAAAAAAATTAAAAAAAAATCTTTCCCCTCATCTGGCAGAATTCACACCATGAGTTCCAAATCACAGCAAAGTACTCAAAGTCTTGGCCAAAGCAAACCTACTACAGCATCTAAACACAAATCTCCATTTTCTTTTTTCTTCAATTAGCATTACTACTATATTACTAAAACTCTCAAGCCAAAAGTTGAAACTAAAAATCTAAGTCTTATAAATGTCATAAGCACAGTAATACATTCCAAATAATCTCCAAATATGTCTAATTAAAAGTAGGCATTTAACTGCACAAATTTAACATTTAAAAGGAAAGATAAACTGCTTTTGAGGCCATACAATACCCTAAAATCATTTTCAAAGTCCAAGATGAGACTCTGCTGGACTAGCAGTCCTAGAAAAACACTCACCAGCACCACCTAATCAACATGAGCACATGTGAGTCCCGGAGTGAGTGCAAGCAGGGCAGGAGGGCTCTTTCCATCCCCACCCGCCTCTGGCTCACTCTATGAGTACAAGCAAAACTGCACACCCCAGACCTAACATGCCATCTGTTCATATTTTACTTGCCCATATCACCATTTTATTTAGTTCTTGGTAGCAGTTATGAACTGTCATAAAGCAGCTTCCTTTCTTCTTTGCTACTTCGAATCACAAATGAAAAAGAAAATGCAAGAATAGGAACACAAGAAATGGTCCAGGTGTGGTGGCTCACACCTATAATGCCAGCATGTTGGGAGGCTAAGGCTGAAGGACTCCTTGAGCTCAGGAATTTAAAACCTGCTTCGGCAACACAGTGAAACCCGGTCTCTACAAAAACAAAAAATTTCCAGGCATGAGGCATGGTGATCCACGGCTGTAGTCCCAGCTACTTGAAAGGCTGAGGTAGGAGGATTACTTGAGCTGGGGAGGTTGAGGCTACAGTGAGTCATGATCATGTAACCACATTCCATCCTGGATGACAGAATGAGACCCTGTCTGAAAAAAAGAAAGAAAGAAAGAAAGAGACATGGAGAGAGAAAGCAGCTATAATGGAGCAAATGTCAACGAGGCTCTCTGAACGTTTGTTGTTTTTTAATTATACCCCCCACAAACACACCTTCCACATTCTTCTATACTTAGAAAAGGAGTGTGCAGGCTTAGCACAGTGGCTCACGCCTACAATCCCAGCACTTTGGGAGGCTGAGGCGGGCAGATCACAAGGTTATGAGATCGAGATAATCCGGGCCAGCATGGTGAAACCCCCTCTCCACTAAAAATACAAAAATGAGCTGAGCATGGTGGTGTGCGCCTGTAGTCCCAGCTACTCAGGAGGCTGAGGCAGGAGAATCGCTTGAACCCAGGAGGCAGGGATGCAATGAGATGGGATCACGCCACTGCACTCCAGCCTGGTCGAAAGAGCAAGACTCAGTCTCAAAAAAAAAACAAAAAAAGAAAAGAAAAGAAAGGAATGTGCAGGATGGTATGGTTGCTCACACCTGTAATCCCAGTACACTGGGAGGCTGAGGCAGGTAGATCACCTGAGGTCGGGAGTTTGAAACCAGCCTGACTAACAAGGAGAAACCCCATCTCTACTAAAAGTACAAAATTAGCCAGGTGCGGTGGCGCATGCCTGTAATCCCAGCTACATGGGAGGTTGACGCAGAAGAATCACTTGAACCCAGGAGACAGAGGATTCAGTGAGGCGAGGTGGCACCACTGAGCTATAGCCCGGGCAACAGGAGCAAAACCTCGTCTCAAAAAAAAGAAAGGGAGCGTGCATACCAGCCTCGTAAGCTAAGTAAGGTACTCACATACTGGCAATAGAAAGCAGGTGACGGTGGGACACAGTAGCTCATGCCTGTAATCCCAGCACTTTGGGAGGCTGAGGTGGGCGAATTACGAGGTCAGGAGTTCAAGACCAGCCTGGTCAGCATGGTGAAACCTCAACTCTACTAAAAATACAAAAACTTAGCCAGGCATGGTGGCACATGACTGTAGTCCCAGCTACTCAGGAGGATGAAGCAGGAAAACTGCTTGAATCCAGGAGGCTGAGGCTGCAGTGAGCTGAGATCACACCACCGCGCTCCAGTCTGGGCAACAGAGTGAGATGTTATCTCAAAAAAATAAAGGAAGCAGGTGACATGATCAAAGTCACACAGACAGGCAGAGCCACAATGAAGAATGCAGTCTTGGCTACAAGTCCCGCTCCTCCTGCTGCACTGAGCAGCCTGCCAGAGCCCCTCCTAAGCACAGGGAATGCTTTAACCCTCAACAGGAAAAAAAGGCATTATTTCCCTCAGTTTCCCAGAGGCCCAGGAACTTCAGGATTTGCAAACAACTGTGTTGCTGAATGTGTCACACTCCCCTCCATGCTGCAGGGAAGGACCTGAGTGATGAGAGTATGTGATTCTGACAAAGACCCTGACTTTCCCTTTACCTCCATGCCCAAATCAAGACCTGCATATGGAGCAGGCTCAGATCCGGAGCTGGCTCAGATCCAGAGAGGCTTCTACCTGAAGTTATGCCATTAATTATTTCTAATCACTTAAAAATCAAGTACCTGAGACATTCACCCCCATTTTGTAAAAAAGCAAAGAAAAACATAAGGCTCAGGGACAGAATGCAAGAATAAAACTAGGCATAGCTGGCTGGAAGAACAGATCTGACAGTGACAACCACACCCTAATAGGCCGTCAGGACAAAACTCGTGCCGCCAATGGTTTATGCACAGTCAGGACTTTCCAATGGCACCTAACAAATACTTGCAAGTATGAAGTTCATTTTAACTTGCAGACCTGCTTTGTTTTAGTACTGATTGCAGACAAGGGCCGACAATCCCACCAAGCTCTAAATTATCATTCCCAAACTCTCTTTCTAACTCACTATGGATACATTCCTAATTTCTCCAAATTGTCAAAACATTCTGTTTTAGAGAGACAGCGTCTCATTCTACTGCCTAGGCTGGTCTCTAACTCCTGGCCTCAATCAATCGTCCTACCACAGCCTCCAAAAGTGGTGGGATTACAGGTGTGAGCCACCACAACACACCTGTAAAGACATTCTAAATTCTATTTTGCTCAATTTAATATCAGACAGAAACTAAGTATGCCTTCCATCAGCCATGAAAATGACTAATAAAAATGTATATGACTAAACAGTCTAATCCTGGTTTCTATGGGAAGACCAGCTGGCTCATAACCCATCTAAGAGTTACAGCCTAGATGAGTGAGCAAAGCACTGTTTCTGTAAAGTTTTGGTTTTACTGGAACATAGTCACACTCATGCTTCAATACTAAAGTTAAGCAGTTTCCGCAGAAAGATCTATGGCTGGCAAAGTCCAAAATATTTACCACTTGGTCCGCCGCAAAAGTTTGCCGATACCCGGCCTATGTCAGAATCCAAACTGCATCTCTACAGACTAGCCCAACGAGTCAGTCAAGTGCTGATAGTTTTAAGGGTGTTTAGGGTTTCTGTTTTAAAAGTTAATTATCTATAAATACAAATCAAGAGTCTAACACATTAGTGGTTACCTGGGGCTAGGGTGTGAACAGATTCACCATAAATCAGCAGAAGCGATCTTACCAGAGTGACAAAAATTTTCTAAAATTGGATTAGGTGGCTTCAGAAATTTCTTTTCTTTTTTTTTTTTAAGACGGAGTCTCACTGGGTCACCCAGGCCAGAGTGCAATGCAGGAGCCTGCTCAAGCTCACTGCAGACTCCACCTCCCAAGTTCAAGCAATCCTCACGCCTCCGTCTCCCGAATAGCTAATATTACAGGCACACACGATCATACCTGGTTAGTTTTTGTATTTTTAGTAGAGACAGGGTTTCACCACGTTGGCCAGGCAAGTCTCAAACTTCTGACCTGAGGTTATCTGCCCACCTCAGCCTCCCAAAGTGCTGAGATTACAGGCGGGAGTCACCACACCTGGCCCATTTCACAAATTACATTTAGTAAGCGAACTTAACTAAAAGTCATTGGACTGCATATTTTAAATCCATCTATTTGTGACAGAAAAAGTATCTGAATAAATTTTAAGAATTAAAAACGGGGCCGGGCGCGGTGGCTCAAGCCTGTAATCCCAGCACTTTGAGAGGCCGAGGCGGGTGGATCACGAGGTCAATAGGTCGAGACCATCTTGGTCAACATGGTGAAACCCGGTCTCTACTAAAAACACAAAAAATTAGCTGGGCATGGTAGCACATGCCTGTAATCCCAGCTACTCAGGAGGCTGAGGCAGAAGAATTGCCTGAACCCAGGAGGCGGAGGTTGCGGTGAGCCGAAATCGCGCCATTGCACTCCAGCCTGGGTAACAAGAGCGAAACTCCGTCTCAAAAAAAAAAAAAAGAATTAAAAACGAAAGTCAATTACCTGTATGACTGTACTTTTGCAATCTAAGACCTAAAGTTCAGGGAACAACCTACAATAAAATCCTAAAATTTCTTTAAAACATGTGTCCAGACTTTCAAAATTTAACCTCTGGTATCAAACAGCTCATCTGCACTGGATATGGTATCTCACACCTGTAATCCCAGCACTGTGGGAGGCCGTGTGGTGTCTCACGCCTGTAATCCCAGCACTGTGGGAGGCCGTATGGGGTCTCATGCCTGTAATCCCAGCACTCTGGGAGGCCATATGGTATCTCACACCTATAATCCCAGCACTCTTGGAGGCCGAGGCAGGTGAATTACCTGAGGTCAAGAGTTCGAGATCAGCCTCGCCAACATGGTGAAACTCTGTCTCTACTAAAATACAAAAATTAGCCAGGCAAGGTGGTGCGTGCCTGCAATCCCAGCTACTCAGGAGGCTGAGGCAGGAGAAACATCTGAACCTGGGAGGCGGAGGTTGTAGTGAGTCAAGATCATGCCACTATATTCCAGCCTGGGGACAGAGAGAAACTGTATCAAAAAACAAACAAAAAAAAAATGCTCATTTGCAATTTATAGACAGGAATTACACCCAGGAGCACCCGTTATCTGCTCCCTGGGAGCCACAAACTGAGAAGGCAAAGGAGAGAGGACCAACCACACCTGGTGTCCCAACACCAATGGCTCCAGGAACCCAAAGATCCCTCCCACACCCTGGGCATGACTAAAACCAGTAACAGCTTTCTATTAACCAAAGAGGGTGAGGGTTAGGTCTACTTTTTTTTTTTTTTTTCCCCAGATGGAGTTTCACACTGTCACCCAGGCTATAGTGCAAGAGCGCAATCTCAGCTCACTGTAATCTCCACCTTCTGGGTTAAAGCAACACTCCTGTCTCAGACTACCAAGTAGCTGGGACAAGCATACACTACCACACCCAGGTAATTTTTTTGTATTTTCAGTAGAAACGGGATTTCACCACGTTGGCCAGGATGGTCTCGATCTCCTAACCTTGTGATCCACCCGCCTAGGCCTCCCAAAGTGCCAGGATTACAGGCATGAGCCACCTCACCCAGCCAGGTTTACTTTCATTCAAGAACGCTAATCTCAGCACTTTGGGAGGCCAGGCAGGTGCGTCACCTGAGGTCAGCAGTCTGAGACCAGCCTGGCCAACATGGTGAAACCCTGTCTCTACTAAAAATGCGAAAATTAGCCAGGCACGGTGGCAGGCACCTGTGATAAGGCTGGAGAAAGGAAAAGCACCAGAATCCAGGAGGCAGAGGCTGCAGTGAGCCAAGATCATGCCACTGCACTCCAGCCTGGGCAACAGAACAAGACTCTGTCTCAAGGAAAAAAAAAACAAAACAACAACAACAACAAAAAAAAACACTTTGACAGTATTTTGAGATGGAGTTTCACTCTTGTTACCCAGGCTGGAGTGCAATGGTGCAATCTCGGCTCACCGCAACCTCCGCCTCCTGGGTTCAGGCAATTCTCCTGCCTCAGCCTCCTGAGTAGCTGGGATTACAGGCACGCGCCACCATGCCCAGCGAGGTTTTTTTGTATTTTTAGTAGAGACAGGGTTTTACCATGTTGACCAGGATGGTCTCGATCTCTTGACCTCGTAATCTACCTGCCTCGGCCTCCCAAAGTGTTGGGATTACAGGCGTGAGCCACCGCACCCAGCAACAGTATGTTTTAAAATTATGAGGTCCTATTCCCCTTACTACTTTTAGGTTCTTGTGGCCTTCTTTAAAGAAGCTGCACATACCTGCTTTTTCATGAAATCGCACATGCATGGATAAACATGTATCACCTTTTATTTTCTAAATAGAGACAGGGTCTCCCTGTGTTGCCCAGGCTGGTCTCAAACTCCTGGGCTCAAGCCATCCTCCTGACTCGGCCTCCCAAAGTGCTGCAGTTACAGGTGTGAGCCACCACGCCTGGCTACACATAACATCTTAAGCACATTTCTTTTTTAATAATAATATTTAACAAGATAAATATCTTGGTTCCTTTTTATTTTCATTGCTCTGCCCTTCAGGGGTTAACTACATTTGTTAGACAACTCTCAAAAACTATTTCACTGCCATTAAATTTTGTTTCAGTTTGCTTACATCAATGTTTCAAATCCAAAAAATAAGGTAATTATTCCTCAAGGTAAATAATCCACATTTATAACACCTTCCAAATCAAAATGGAAGAGGAATCCCTTAAAAAAACAGTTATTTCCTGATGGAAGTTTCCTCAAAAACTCTAATAAAAATTTCAACTAAGTTAAAGTACTAATTTAAGCAGCACAAGACAGAATTATCATCCTTCCCAGAAACACTCTTACAAGCAAAAACTATCACAAGCACACTCTTACAGGAACACACCCTGCCTGCCAAGGTGTCCCCTAGGACAAAGCTGCTTGCCAGCTGACCATCACTTGTGCTGCATATTTCAAAAGTGTGGCGAACAGAAAGGAGGCAAGAGAGATGTTATTTAAGCAGAAGAGCAAAGCACCTGCTCAATGAACAGGAACATAAACGGTAAAAAATACAAGCACAGCATGCTCGGGACACCGTCACGTCCTGAAGACGCAGCGGCAAACAAGAAGGACTGTACGATACTGAACCGTCCAAGAAAGAAAACAAGTACTACAAAACGTGTCTGGAGACAAAATGTGTGAATCTGAGGCAGGACTCTGAAGCCAGCCTGCCCAGGGTCCAGTGCCAGCATCCACTTCTGGCTGTGTGACCCTGGGCAAGTGGCCCAACTTCTCTGCACCTCAAATGACTTATCTCTGCCTCCAGGGGCAGAAGAGCACAGCATCTCAGGGGTGACCAAGGCTGCCTAAGTCGATCTAAGTGGAGCACAGAAGAGCACCCAGCAGGTAGTACCTGTTTCATAACAATCCTTCCACGACACAAATCACACCCATGCTAAATTCATCATGTGGGAGCGCTCCACAACACTCCCTGGCACACCATAGCCAACGCAACCACATCCACACGATAAGCAAAAGAGGCTTAAGAGCCGCGCTCAGCCACTGCCGGGCAAGTGAGAGCAGCTGCAGCTTACAAACCAAGGGCCACAGACCACAACTTCTGCACGCTTGCTCGGGACACACAGGCAGATAAGGAGAGCACCTGAGGCCTACGCTGAGTCCCACAGAAGGATCCAACCCACACGGGCACAGAAGGCTTCTACTGCAGGCTGCAAATCTTACACCCTTGACCCAGTGGGTAAAAAAACCCTAAGAAAAGGCAGCTTTCTAAAACAAATGATACTTCACTCAGATAAGCAATTTTCTTTTTTTTTTTTTGAGACAGAGTTTCACTCGTTACCCAGGCTGGAGTACAATTTTTTTTTTTTTTTTTTGAGACGGCGTTTCGCTCTTGTTACCCAGGCTGGAGTGCAATGGCGCGATCTCAGCTCACCGCAACCTCCGCCTCCTGGGTTCAGGCGATTCTCCTGCCTCAGCCTCCTGAGTAGCTGGGATTACAGGCACGTGCCACCATGCCCAGCTAATTTTTTGTATTTTTAGTAGAGACGGGGTTTCACCATGTTGACCAGGATGGTCTCGATCTCTTGACCTCGTGATCCACCTGCCTCGGCCTCCCAAAGTGCTGGGATTACAGGCTTAAGCCACCGCGCCCGGCCTGCAATTAATTTTTAATAAGCACTCCTCATGCTGCTCCTCTGGGTGCTGTTAGAGTTCCTTATGTTCCTCCCCTGGGCGCTGTAAGGGTTCCTCATGCTGCTTCCCTGGGTGCTTTAAGAGTTCCTCACGTACCCTTAGGTGCTACAGCAGCAGTGCAGAGCCAACACAGCTGCACAATCTACTCAGTAAGAAAAACCACTAAGGAGCTACACGGGCCATGTCATGCACAAATCTCAAAACACCACACCAGGTGGAGATGTCACTGAAAATAGCACAAGTGAGGACTCCAAAACTCCTTCCCTCCAACAATGAAATGAGTAAGCTGGCAAAAACTGTTAGAATCAACATCCTCAGGACTATGGAATCTAACCAAAATCTTCTAACAAGAAAAGAACACCTAATGAAAAAGCTGCTCAATCTGGGCAGGAGAGCTGCGGTGATGAACTTACCTGCTCACACACCCCATCCCTGAAGACAGCAGCCCCCACTGCTGCTACAAAAGAGAGTGCTGCAGACCCTATTCTCAAAGAAGTGGGTTGTACATTTTGACCTATTTGATAGGAATGTAAAATGGTGCAACTGCTGTTGAAATACTGTGGCAATTCCTCAAAAGGTAAACAGAGAACTGTGATATGACACAGCAACTCCACTCCTAGGTATACACCCAAAAAGTGTTCAAATGAAAACCTGTGAAGACAAGTTCACAGCAGCACTATTCAAAACAGTCAAAAAGGTAGAAACAGGTCAGGTGTGGTGGCTCACACCTGTAACCCCAGCTCTTTGAGAGGCACAGGCTGGCTGTTCACCTGATGGGTAACAGCATAAGAGACCCTCAAAGCCCCCAGGAAAGAAGCTTGTAGAACCCTCACAGCACCCAGGGGAGCAGCCTGATGAACTCTAACAGCACCCAGGGAAGCAGCTTGTGGAACCCTAGCATACAGGGAAGCAGTCAGGAGTTCGAGATCAGCCTGGCCAACATGCTGAAATCCCGTCTCTACTAAAAATACAAAACTTAGCCGGGCGTGGTGGTGTGTGCCTGTTGTCCCAGCTACTCGGGAGGCTGAGGCAGGAGAATCACTTGAACTCGGGAGGCAGAGGTTGCAGTGAGCCAACGTCACACCACTGGCCGGGCATGCACTTTGGAAGGCCAAGGCAGGCAGATTACAAGGTCGGGAGATCGACACCATCCTGGCTAACACGGTAAAAACATGTCTCTAATAAAAAATACAAAAAAAATTAGCTGAGCGTGGTGGCACACACCTATAGTCCCAGCTACTTGGGAGGCTGAGGCAGAAGAATTGTGTGAACTCAGGAGGCAGAGGTTGTGGTCAGCTGAAATCGCGCCACTGGACTCCAGCCTGGGCGACAGAGCAAGACTCCATCTCAAAAAAAAAAAAAAAAAAAAAAAAAGGTGGAGGCCAGGCGCAGTGGCTCTCACCTGTAATCCCAGCACTTTGGGAGACAGAGGCAGATGGATCACCTGAGATCAGGAGTTCCAGAAAAGCCTGACCAATATGGTGAAACCCCTACAAAAATTAGCTGGGTATAGAGCTGCATGTCTGTAGATCCCGCTACTCCGGAGGCTGACGCAGGAGAATCACTTGAACCCAGGAGAAGGTTGCTGCATTAAGCCAAGATCATGCCACTGCACTCCAGCCTGGGAGACAGAGCAAGACTCTGTCTCAAAAAAATGAAAAAGGTGAAAACAAGCCAAGCATCACTCAAGAGCTGAATAAACACAATGCCTACACCCAGACAACGCAGCATTACTCTAAACTAAACAAAAATAAAATTCCAAGACACACAACACAGATGGACCCCAAAAACATGTTAAAACATGCAAAAGAAGGCAGGCACTAAAGGCCATATATTACATGAATTCATTCCTATGAAGTCTCCAGAATAGACAGATTCAAAGTGACAGAGAGTCAACAAGTGGTTGTAAGACCTGGGGAAGCAGAAATACTCTGGAATAGATAATAGTGCTAGCTGCACGAAGTAGTAAATGTACTGAAAGCCATGGAATTGCACACATTCACACGGTCAGAGTGGTGGGGTTTTGTTACATATATCTTACCTCAACAAAATTAAAGTCGTATGTCAGACTCAAAAGACTATAGCCTGTGTAATTCCATTAATATGAAATTCTAAAATAAGCAAAACTAATCCATAATGACAGAAAGTAGATTGGCGCTTCTTGGGGCAGTCGAGGGTTCTGGTTACAAACGGACATTCTGCGGCGATGGAAATGTTCTATGTCAAGCTGGTGCTTAACACATAGAATAATAAAACTGTCAAACGCATCCTACCGTAACTTCCAGAATGGGTGCTTTTATTATATGAAGTATACCGGTAAAAGCGTCACCAAAGAAATCACAGGTACACATGAAATGCGCAAACGCGAAGCTGAATGGAACCATGCAAACCGACACACAGCTGTGAGATTCAGAGCAATCACACGGCTGACAATGCACCTGGCAATGAGCTACTCCAAAGAGCGATGTCCTGGCCAGAGCCCTGGAGACTCCACTCCTAGGGACAGGAGACAGCAGCCATCCACTTGCAGCTCTACTCGCAAGACACCACTGCTGTGGAGTGGCCCCAGAAAAGCAGCAATGCAAAAAGAAAAATAAAAGCTTTCTGAAATGATTTTTGTAGAGGTTTAATCAAAATAAAACTTAATCCATTCCCTTCAAAACATATACTCCTGTTGCTTGTTGTCCTTGAGCACTCGCTTTACATAATTCAGATACGTGGATTTCATTTCTTAGGAATAACACACTATGCATTAAAACAATACTTTGCTACACTTCCACTGGAAGGCTGAACATCACTCTGGCATGTACGGACATGTTCCATTAATCATCTCCGAGTCCGCTTGCTACAAACAAGCTGTTTCATTCAACAGTATCTCCTTAAACAAAATCCAAGCTTGTCTTCCCTTAGGCAAGCACAACTTGATTTAAATTCCAAAACAGCGAGCCAGCCTGCTGCTGGCCACTGTGTGTCCTGGAACTCAGTTTCCCACTGTCAACTGGCTGCCTGCACCTCCTCTGCGCCCCCTGCCTTACAAAGCCGCCAAGTGGTCCTGTCTTCCTAAGGAATCCTGGCACTGGCAAGGGAATGCAGAAAACCTGCACCACTGTGAAATACACCTTTCTTCAGGAAAACTTCCCTGTGATGAAAGAACCCAGATTCACAGCAGTGAACTCTCTGAAAACTACATTAAAGGAGGGAAGGCTCTGCCAGATAAACAGGCATGAATGTATTTATTCACAGGGGAAATGGATCAGACAATGGCTGCCAAGGCTATGGATAAATTCTTATGGATGAGTTTCTAAGAAATCAAGATAATCTTCAAGGTTGGGCCAAGAGCATGGATGGGAAAGACAGATGTTCATCTGGTTCTGTTTTCTGACCATAATAACGAGATCTGTATCCAAGGATGTCTTGAAAGGAGAGAATAATGGTGGAAGTGAAGAGAACAAGGAGAGTTTGGGAAATCGAACTCAGACCCACCTTCAAGATAACAAAAACAATTATTGACTCACACAAAGAAATCAGGAAAGTCAAGAAAATAGATGCTTCCAAACCTGTTGATGAAGTTTTGGTTGAAGCTGTGAAAATTTCCAACAAAAAAGACTAACTCTAACCCTGAAAGCAAACCTTAACGTAAATTTGTGGACCAAATTTCAAAACAACTTTTTGTGAATTCAGCTCCTGCATGATATGTTTGGTAAATAACTAAAAAATTGATTTCTAGCACTCTTTCAGTATTTACCAAATAACTGATCATTTTCTATAAAAAGGTTTTTTTTAAAAAGGCCAGCAACAGTGGCTCATGCTCGTAATCCCAGCACAGTAGGAAGCCTAGGCAAGAGCCTACGCTTGAGGCCAGGCATCCGAGACCAGCTTGGGCAACAGGCCAATGCCCTGTATCTACAAATAAGAAAAAATTGGCTGGGCATGACGGTCGTGCCTGCAGTCCCAGCTAGTCAGGGGGCTTAGCCCAGAAAGTCAAGATTGCAGTTAGCCAAGATCGTGTCACCACACTCCATCCTGTGTGACCAAGCAAGACCCTGTATCAAAAAATAAAAAGGCAGGTTTTGTTTATTACACCTTGTACAACACGGTAGCAAAGGGAGTATTCTTTGCTTCCAAGATGTTGGGTGGCTGGGGGCAGTGTGAGTTCAAGGCCAGGCAGGTTGCCAGCTCTCCGTGATATAATCTGAGGGTGTAGCATGGGTCAAGTCTAGAGAGCTGTGATCCTTATATTCCATTATTAATCATGATTCAGCTAATCTCAACACATCTCCTTGCAGTGGGGCCTTGAAAGGCATGTGCTAGACACATGTTACAATGATTCAGTTAGCTTTTTAGCAACCCTTCAAAGATTTGTTTTCTAGATTAAATTTAGAATTGAAATAAATTAAAAGAAGCAATCCTGCTGGGCGCAGTGCTCACACCTCTAATCCCAGCACTTTGGGAGGCCAAGGAGGGCAGACCACCTGAGGTCAGGAGGTTGAGACCAGCCTGGCCAATGTGGTGAAATCCCGTCTCTACTAAAAATACAAAAATTAGCCTTGCATGGTGGTGGGCACCTGTAGTCCCAGCTACTTGGGAAGCTGAGGCAGAATTGCTTCAACCCAGAACACAGAGGTTGCAGTCAGCCAAGATTGTGCCACTGCAATCCAGCCTGGGTGACAAGAGTAAAACCCCCATCTCAAAAAAAAACAAACAAAAAAAAAGAAGCAATCTAATAGTTAAAATTTTGCACTTTATTTTCTTGAATACTGTTTCCACAGTTATTTAAGATGATTTAAACATCATCTTCTTTGGGCCAGATGTGGTGGTCCACCCCTGTAATCCCAGCACTTTGGGAGAGGCCAAGGCAGATGGATCATTTGAGGTGAGGAGTTTGAGACCAGCCTGGCCAGCATGGTAAAACCCCAACTCTGCTAAAAATAAAAATAAATAAAAAATAAATAGCTGAGCATGGTGGCAGGCGCCTGTAATCCCAGCTACTCAGGAGGCTGAGGTGGGAGAATCATTTAAACCTGGGAGGTGGAGGATACAGAGAGACGAGATGGCACCATTGCACTCCCTCCAGCCTGGGCAGCAATGTGAGACTGTCTTAAAAAAAAAAAAAAAAAAAGTCTGATTCCTTAATGGATGTTTTTACATGATACGAGTAGTTATAAAATTTAGTTATTAATGATAAGTTGTTCGACGTACTTGCCATTAGACAACAAAGTATCCCTAAGTATTGCTAACATATTGGTCACCAATCTTAATTGTATTGAGGTGAATCTGGCTTCCTCGAAGAGACTGTAATGAGTTACTGACTTGCATTTCAGCCCAGCCACTACAGAGAGAGGCTTTATTGTGGGGGTGAGTCAAACAGCTACAGTATGAAGCAAGAGAAAAGACTAACTATTAAGAGTATTTTTTTTTTTTTTTTTTGAGACATAGTCTCACTCTGTTGCCCAGGCAAAAGTATAGCTGTGCAATCTCAAATCACCACAACCTCCACCTCCTGGGTTCAAGCAATTCTCCTTTCTTGGCTTCCTGAGCAACTGGGATTACAGGCATGCACCACCATGCCCGGCTAACTTTGTATTTTAGAGATGGGGTTTCACTATGTTGGCCAGGCTGGTCTCGAACTCCTGACCTCAAGTGATCCACCCACCTTGGCCTCACAAAGTGCTCAGATTACAAGGGTGAGCCACTGCGCCCCACCTAAGAGCATTCCTAACACATAAGCAAGGAAATCTGTCCCACTGGAATCTAATTATTATACTGACACTGTGAAAGCAACCTGACAGTTTCTAAGGAGACTGCCTAGGTGCTTTGCCTGCTTTCCTCAGATGGCTTTCTGCGGCATCTGAAAACAGAAACATGTTGACTGCGACTAATCTGACTTCACTAGTGTGGTCGTTCCATTTGTTGAAAACAGTCACTAGTAACTTTTTTTAGTTTCTCTAAAGAGCCATGATTTTCTTAAATTAAACATTATTTCCATTCAGTGCTATTAGATATCTAACTGTGGCCCAGAATGGGGTGCAGTGGTATAGTCATGGCTCACTGCAGCCTCAAATGCCTGGGCTCAAAAGATCCTCCTGCCTAGCCCCCCAAGTTGCTGGGACTACAGACATAAGCCACTAGGCCCAGCTACATTTTTTTTTTTTAAGAGACAGGGCCTCACTATGTTGCCCAGGCTTGTCTCAAACTCTTGGGCTCAAGTGATTCTCCTGCCTTAGCCTCCCAAAGTGCCGGCCAAGTGTATCTTCTATATCTTAAAATATCTCAAATCCACCCAACACTACTACTGAAGCACCAGCCCTCAACAATCTTCATTGACTACAACAACCAACCAAATGGTTTTCTGTCTGGGAATAGACAGTCTAATCCAGCAACACACCGACTAGGATCTGTAAGATCAAAGCCTTCCTTATTGTACACTAAGACATTTTTGCAAGGAGGGCCAGGGAGTGCAGAGGCATCTGCTCACAAACTGCAGGGGTGGGCACTCCAATCTACAACCCGAAGAACCACATTCTCCATAACCAAGGCCACAAGTAAAACCTACCACCACCTGGGAAACACTTCACACACAGTTTGGAAAAAGAAAAGCACAGAAAGAAACAACAGGAAAGGACAAATGTGACCATATGAATGAAAAGTTCTGGCCACTGTGATCAAGCCACTGCACTCCAGCTTGAGTGACAGAGCAAGACAGACAAAAAAAAGTTAGCCAAATGCAACATGGTACCCTAGATTGTATCCTGGGACACAGAAAGAACATCAAGTTGGGAGTGGACACTTGTAACTGCTCAGGAGGCGGCAACAGAAGGAATGGCCTGAGGCGCAGAGCTAGAGATTGTACCCCAGCCTGGAAGATTGAGATTCTGTGTCCAAAAAAAAAATTAAAACTTTTGTGCATCAAGGACAACAAGAGAGTGAAAAAGCAACCCATAATGTCAGAAAACATTTGCAAACAATGTATCTGATAAGGGACTGAAAACCAGATATTTAACTCCTACAACTGAAAAATAAGAAAAGAGCCCAATTTTAAAATGGGCTAAAAACGTGAATAGACATTTTTCGAAAGACATACAAATAATAAGTACACACAAAGATGCCCAACATCGATATGAGAGAAGTGAAAATCACACCGATTAGGACAGCTACTATTAAAAATAAAGAAAAAAGAAAAAAATGGCCGGGCGCGGTGGCTCAAGCCTGTAATCCCAGCACTTTGGGAGGCCGAGGCGGGTGGATCACAAGGTCGAGAGATCGAGACCAACCTGGTCAACATGGTGAAACCCCGTCTCTGCTAAAAATACAAAAAATTAGCTGGGCATGGTGGCGCGTGCCTATAACCCCAGCTACTCGGGAGGCTGAGGCAGGAGAATTGCCTGAACCCAGAAGGTGGAGGTTGCGGTGAGCCGAGATCGCGCCATTGCACTCCAGCCTGGGTAACAAGAGCGAAACTCCGTCTCAAAAAAAAAAAAAAAAAAGAAAAAAGAAAAAAACGAGATGAGGATGTGAAGAAATTGGACCCTTCTGCACTGCTACAAATATAAAATAGGCCGGACACAGTGGCTCATGCCTGTAATCCCAGCACTTTGGGAGGCCAAGGTGGGTGGATCACGAGGGCAGGAGATGGAGTGCATTCTGGCCAACATGATGAAACCCGTCTCTAATAAAAATAGAAAAATCAGCTGGGCTTGGTGGCGCATGCTTGTAATCTCAGCTACTCGGAATTGTAATCCCAGCTACTTGGGAAGCTGAGGCAGGAGAACTGCTTGAACCCGGGAAGTGGAGGTTGCAGTGAGCTGAGATTGCCCCACAACACTCAAGCCTGGGCAGCAGAGCAAGACTAAGTCAAAACACACACACACGGTTTCAAAAAAAAAAAAGAATAAAAAATAGTACAGCCTCTGTGTAAAACAGTATGAAAGTTCCTCAAAAAATTAAAATTGAGAAGGGCACAGTGGCTCATGCCTCTAATTCCAGCACTCTGGGAGGCTGAGGTGGGGACATCATGTGAGGCCAGGAGTTCAAGATCAACCTGGCCAACAAGGTGAAACCCTGTCTATACTAAAAATACAAAAATTAGTTGGGCGTGGTAACATCCCTTAACTCCAGCTACTTGGGAGGCTGAGATTTGGGAATCACTTGAAAGGCAGAGGTTGTAGTGGGCTGAGATCGTGCCACTGCACTCCAGTCTAGGTGACAGAGACAGACTATATCTCAAAAAAATAAAATAAAAGGCCAGGTGCAGTGGCTCGCACCTGTAATCTCAGGCCGAGGTGGGTGGACCACAAGGTCAGGGAGACCAACCTGGCCAAGATGGTGAAACCCTGTCTCCACTAAAAATACAGAAATTAGCCAGGCATGGTGGCACGCACCTGTAATCCCAGCTACTTGGGAGGCTGAGGCAGGAGAACAGCTTGAACGCGGGAGGAAGAGGTTGCAGTGAGCCAAGATCATACCACTGTGCTCCAGCCTGGGAGACAGAGTGAGACTCCGTCTCAAAACAAAAAAAAAAGAAAACAGAAAATAAACGGAATTACCATAAGATCCATAATTCTACTTGAAAGAGCTATATGCCTTTGGGTCTATATCCCAAAGCAGCAAAGAAGGAATTTTAACATACATTTGTACGCCCCTCCCTTGTTCATAGTAGCATTAATTACCACAGCCAAAAGGTGGAAGCAATACCAGTGCCCATCAACAGAGGACTGGATAATGAAAATGTGGCGAAGGAAGGAAATTCTACACGTCACTGTACAGACAAACATTCAAGGAAATTAACGATGTGCCTCTAGGATGCATTCAAATGAAAGATTTGACCCTGGATATTGGCACTAAAACATACTAAAACCTAAAGTCAAAACATCGTATTAGTTAGGAGGAAATCATTAGGACATATGCAGCAAAAGGAAACTGTGAGCATTATTTACAAATCGATCACACCAAACAAATTCAGGCAATCATGAGTCCAAAAGAGCATGATGAGGGGAGTCTACCACACCCACATCCCCATGTCCCTCTGGGAACACAGCCTCTATGCCACTTAATTCTGTGGCTACAACAGCACTTGTCCATTTGCAAATAATGGGCTGCTCCTCCAAGCAGTATCAGATGCAGTTCCAAGTGATGCCTCCATAGTCTGTGACAAAAATTAGATACTGACCACGGTATGAGCTGAAATTCCAGTAACAGAAGCAGCTGCTTTCTCTGTGATATCTGCAGACCATAATAAAAATGAAGGCAAATTCCCAGGGAAATGCTGGGTTTTGGGGAAAAGTAAGGACCATGACAATTGGTAACGGAGCTGAATACACTGCCACGAAATAGTCGTCTCTGCACTGGCATCATAGCAGCCACTCTAACGGCAGTGACACAAGGACCATCCATGAGTCATGAGTAACCAACTGCACTACTTTCAGAAGCCAGTGGCTGTTAAGTGCAAGACACTCACAAGACTAGGCTGCAGCATAACTTGAAATAAACTTACCACTGCAAGAGGAAGTGAAAATTTTCTCAAAAATAAAGCCACTTAAAAAAATAAAATTTGAACTGGGCGCAGTGGCTCATGCCTGTAATCCCAGCACTTTGAGAGGCTGAGGCAAGTGGATCACCTGAGGTCAGGAGTTTAAGACCAGCCTGACCAACATGGCAAAACCCCTTCTCTACTGAAAAAAACAAAAAAATTAGCCAGGCATGGTGGTGGGTGCCTGAAATCCCAGTTACTGGGAGGCTGAGCAGAAGAACTGTTTGAACTCGGGAGGTGGAGGTTGCAGTGAGCCAAAATCACGCCATTGTACTCCAGCCTGGGTGACAGAGCAAGACTCAGACATACACACACACACACACACACACACACACACACACACACAGAGAGAGAGAGAGAGAGAGAGAGAGAGAGAGAGAGAATTAAATTTGACACTGGGCACAGTAGCTCACGCAGGTAACCCCAGCACCATGGGAGGCCAAAGCAGGCGGGCTGCTTGAGGCCAGGAGGTTGAGACTACAGAGAGCTGTACCCCAGCCTGGGCAAGACGGCAAGACTTTTGTCTCAAAATAATTAAACAAAATTAAATTTGACCTGCAGGGGGTGGACACAACTGAGGAATCTGAGCTATGCAGGTGAACTGTTCAACTGAAGAGACTGACCCACAGGAACAAACTGATCCAAAAGGGAAATATGCCAGCCATGAAAGGACAAATATTGTATGACTCACCACTTATAGGAGAGATGCGTAGAGTAGTGACTTTCGTAAGAGACAAAAAGTAGAGCGGGGGTTGCCGGGGTTGTGGGGAGAGGGGATGAAGAGTTAGTGTTAATGGGGACACAGGGTCATCTGGGAAGACAAAGAAGTTCTGGAGAGGGATGGTGGTGATGGCTTCACACAATGTTAATAGAATACCAGACAACTGCAACTCAAAAATGGGAGAAATCGGGCCGGGTGCGGTGGCTCAAGCCTGTAATCCCAGCACTTTGGGAGGCTGAGGCGGGTGGATCACGAGGTCAAGAAATCGAGACCATCCCGGTCAACATGGTGAAACCCCGTCTCTACTAAAAATACAAAAAATTAGCTGGGCATGGTGGTACGTGCCTGTAATCCCAGTTATTCAGGAGGCTGAGGCAGGAGAATTGCCTGAACCCAGGAGGTGGAGGTTGCGGTGAGCCGAGATCGTGCCATTGCACTCCAGCCTGGGTAAAAAGAGCAAAACTCCGTCTCAAAAAAAAAAAAAAAAAAAAAAAGGGAGAAATTTTAAGTTTTATACTGCTGGGCTCAAACGATCCTTCCCCTCAGCCTCCTGAGTAGCTGGAACCACAGGTACATGCCACCACGCCTGGCTAATTTTTATATTTTTTGTAGAAACGGGGTTTCACCACGTTGCCGAGGCTGGTCTTGAACTCCTCTGCTCAAGTTATCTGCTTGCCTCGGCCTCCTAAAGTGCAGAGATCACAGGCGTGAGCCACCACACCCCATGTAATAATTCCATTTTAATACAGATTAAACAAGGAAAAATTCATAGAATTATTAACTATACCAACTTATTTAAGCTACTGAATTTCATCCTCTAAACAAGTATGCATCTTTTTGCACTAATTACGCATCTTTTTACACTAATGCATCTTTTTACACTAACTGAGAATGCATCTTTTTACACTAATAATCATGGTCATTTCAATTAAAACGTTAAGTTTTAAAAACCAGGGTTCACATTTAAGCCTCTGTCTCCCAGCAGCTCAGCTCTCAGAATGTTTAGAAGACTGAGTCACTGCCCTATCCCTCCTGTGACACTCATTTGTGAAGACCTGCAGAGCATCTACTGCAGAAGCCCATCCCACCATCTTCTTAATCACTGGTATGCATCCGTCTGTCACAGCTTAATTTTATAAAAAGAGTCACACTGGCTAAATCAGTGTTTTTTAAAAATTTCATCAACAGTATTCCATGGCAAACTGTCTAGTTTACATTTAACTCAAAATTGACTCCTTACCTTACCACACAAGCAATAGATTAAGTTTAATGCTCCCATGGCTTTCTACTTCTAGAAAAAATTAACTTCAAGACACCTATGGTAGAAATGCTTCCTGTTCACACTGCAATTCTACTTACAAGAAATAATAGTACTATGAAACTATTACATTGCAAAGGTAATGCCAGGTGCAGTGGCTCACACCTGTAACCCCAACAGGAAGTAGTGCAGTTTGTTACTCATTTTGGGAGGGTAAAGTGGGCGGATCACTTGAGGTCAGGAGTTCTAGACCAGCCTGGCCAACAAGGTGAAACCCCCATCTCTGCTAAAAATTTTAAAAATTAACCAGGCATGGTGGCAGGAGCCTGTAGTCCCAGCTATTCAGGAGGCTGAGGCAGGAGAATCGCCTGAATCCAGGAGGCAGAGGCTGCAGTGAGCCAAGATTATACCACTGCACTCCAGCCTGGGCAACAGAGCGGGACGCTATCTCAAAAGAAAAAAAAAAAGATCACAATGGTAGAAACTATCCCTCTCCGTAAAATTTCTTGAAGAAAGAAACATTTTGAGATAATGAATCTGTAACAGCTCTGGAAAACAGAAGAATCATATGCCAATAGTTGATTAGAATTAAGTACCTAAATTAACAGAAAGCAAATGAGATCAGACAGACAAGTCTAGAGAAACCAGAAATCAAACTCTACAGGACAAAGCTGCAGAGATCAAACGATACAGAATAAAGAAGCTATAGAGATCAAACTCTACAGAAAGTCAGGACTGCTGCAGAGGAAGAGCAAGCTTCAAGGGCAAAAACCAATAAAGCCACACAGTTACAAGTTCATCTACTATGATAGGGCAACCATCTGAGGTTCAGGGGCCAAATCTAGCCCAGTAGCTTTTTTTAGACAGTCCATAGGCTAAGAATGAGGTTTATATTTACACTGGTTGAAAAAGAAAATAGTATCTTGTGATAAGTGAAAATTATATGAAATCCTAATTCCAGCGTCAATAATACTTTTAAGTGGAAAACATCTAAGCTCATTTAAGTGTGGCCCACAGTTCCTTCCGTGATATCACAGCAGAGCTGAACAGCTATCAGACAACATGTGGCCCACAGGTCTAACATATCTACTATCTGGCTGGCCCTTTAGAGAAAAACAGAGACTGATTTCTAAAGAAAAGGCTGCCTATTAAAAGAGCTGCAAAATGTTGGTCAATACAAAAAAGTCACAATCTAAACCCTAAAAATGGCAAAATGGCAGACTCCCACATAAAACAAAAAATTCTACAAGTTTCCAAAACATCGTAAAAAGTTTACCTACAAAAGAATTATGAATTAGACTGCCGTCAGACTTCTCTCATCTTTACAGAAGAGGCCACAAGAGAGAACAAGGGCGGCACATTCTTGCCGTGAAGAGCAGACAGTCCATCAAGGCCTTACTGTGCCACACTGCCCGCCCGAACACATCAGCAGAATGCCTGCTTTCAACTGCTCAGCAGGTGGCAACGCTTGTTCCTCCAGTATTCCAGCATGAGACAAAGGAAAAAGTCTCTTCTGAGCATCCGTCAGCACACAACTCCCATGTACTCCGGGCATGTCACGTGTACTAGTGAAAGAAGACTCCTCTGCGCCACAGCCGCCATCACACTTCATTTTTATTTATTTATTTATTTATTTATTTTTGAGACAGCATCTTGCCCTGTTATCCAGGCTGGAGTGCAGTGGAGCAATTTCAGCTCACTGCAAACTCCACCCCCTAGGTTCAAGTGATTCTCCTGCCTCAGCCTCCAGAAAAGCTGAGATTACAGGTGCATGCCAACACACCCGGCTAATTTTTGTGGGGTTTTTTTTTTGTTTTTTTTTGTTTTGTGGTTTTTTTTTTTTTTTTTTTTTTTTTGAGATGGAGTTTCACTCGTTACCCAGGCTGGAGTGCAATGGCACGATCTCGGCTCACCACAACCTCCGCCTCCTGAGTTCAAGCAATTCTCCTACCTCAGCCTCCCGAGTAGCTGGGATTACAGGCACGCGCCACCATGCCCAGCTAATTTTTGTATTTTTAGTGGAGACAGGGTTTCACCTTGTTGACCAGGAAGATCTCTTGACCTTGTGATCCACCCGCCTTGGCCTCCCAAAGTACTGGGATTATAGGTGTGAGCCACCACGCCTGGCCCTAATTTTTGTATTTTTGGTAGAGATGGGGTTTCACCATCTTGGCCAGGCTGATCTCAAACTCCTGACCTCGTGATCAGCCCACACGGGCTTCCCAAAGTGCTGGGATTATGTGAGCCACAGAGCCCAGCCACCACCATCATCACACTTTCTAAAAGGTCAGGGTGCTGATCACAAGTGAACAGTAAAAGGAGACTGGGTCATAAATTCGACAAGGTGCCCAGATAAAGACGGTGGCAGAACCTGCTGCATCAGCTGTGGGCTCAGTCGCATGCGGTGAACACAGGAGAGCACAGGCAGCCCCTTCGGTAACAGACCCACATCCGCTGACAGTTCAATTCTCTGAAAAGGAAATGGTTCTCTTATTTATCAAACCCCGAAGACGCAATTCCCATTTATGTGAAATGTTCACAGCAGGCAAATACACAGAGATGTAAAGTAGAGTGCCAGCAGCCAGGGAAGTGGGGAAGGGGGACAGGGACTCATGGCACAGGGGACCTTGTGAGCATAAAAGTGTTCTGGAATTTGACAGTGCTGATAGGTGCACAATATAATGAATATACTAACAAGCACTGAAATGTAAGGTTTAAATGGTAAATTCTGCATTCTGTGAACTACATGTTGTTTATTTTGGAATTTCAAAAGGAAAGTCATCACCCCACAGGGTAAAATTCCTAATGCTTGGCATCCAATAAAAATCACTACACATGCAAAGAAGGAAAAAAATGCAAGCCTCCGAGAATCATGATTAGTGCTCAAAAAAACAAATATAAAACCATAATGAGAGAAAAAGAAATCATCAAACCAACTTAGAACTGAAACAGGTCCTAAAGTTAGTAGACAAAGACATTAAAAGCTGTGGTAACTGTATTCCACATGTACCTCACTGAAGACATAAAAAAGACAACTCATGGCAGCCAAACATAAAAGATGCAGAGCAGGGTGTGCGCATCAGGGGCCTTCCCACTACTCCAATTTGCCCAAGAGTTACTTTCAGAGCTCCATGATTAGCTCCTGCTCCCCTCCCTGGAGGTCAGTGGCTGGAGAGGAAAGCTCTAGCCCTCTAATAATCACTCTGTCTTCCTGGTGGCCAGCCCTACCCTGTCAGATCCTGAGTTTAAACTCTGGCGTGATCTGAAAGCAGCTAGTTATGAGTAGCAAACAACATCCTATCACTCAAGGAATTCCAAAGGTTGCCAGAACTCTGTACCAGGAGTGAGAAGGTGAGGGAGACAAACAACACATAAACTTTTATTGACCAAAGTTGCCAAACCAACAAGCTGCAATTAGGCCAGGCAAGTGGCTCACATCTGTAATCCTAGAACATGGGGAGGCCAAGACAGGTGGATTGCTTGAGCCCAGGAGTTCAAGACCAGCCTGGGCAACATGAGTAAACCCCCTTTTTAATTTCGACAAAAAAAAAAAAAAAAAAAAAACAAAGATTAACTATGTGGCTAATGAGTACTCCAGAAGGCCCCTGCCACCCACATCTTTTATGTTTGGCTGCTACTGAGTGCATGCCACCTATAGTTCCAGCTACTTCGGAGGCCGCGGTGGGAGAATTGCCTGAGCCCAGGAAGCTGAGGCTGCAGTGAGCTGTGATGGCATCACTGCACACCAGCCTAGACCATAAAGGAAAACCTTGTCTCCAGAAAGAAACCCTGGGGGCTCAAGTGACCTTTCAGCCTCAGCCTCCCAAGTAGCTGTGAGTACAGGCACATGCCACCACACCTGGCTAAGTTTTATTTTTATTTCTGTAGAGATGGGGTCTTGCTATGCTGCCCAGGCTGGTCTTAAGCTCCTGATCTCAAGTGATCCTCCTGCCTCGGCCTCTCAAAGTGCTGAGACTACAGGCACTCCATCTGGTCCTGTATCACTTTTCAACATGCAAGATGCACTGCAATGCTGATCCCAAATGCTGTTGCGAATCCAATCAAGATACCATAAGACACAATGCAGCATATGTTTATACAAATCAGATAAGACTACTGAGTGACTTGCTATCTACAGTCTTTTATTTTTTTGGATACAAAGTCTCACTCTGTTTCCCAGGCTGGAATGCAGTGGTGTGATCTCGGCTCACTGCAACTTCTGTCTCTTGGGTTCAAGTGATTCTCTTGCCTCAACTTCCTGAGTAGCTGGGATTGTAGCCATGCACCACCATGCCCAGCTAAGTTTTTCTGTATTTTTAGTAGAGATGAGGTTTCGTTATGTTGGCCACGATGGTCTTGAACTGCAGGTCTCAAGTGGTCTGCTCACCTCAGCCTCCCAAAGTGCTGGGATTACAGGTGTAAGCCACCTTATCCAGCCTGCAGTCTTTACCACTTTATGACATTGTAATCATGAAGTTATTAAAAAGGGTCTGTTGCCGGGCGCAGTGGCTCACGCCTGTAATCCCAGCACTTAGGGAGGCTGAGGCGGGTGGATCACAAGGTCGAGATATCGAGACCATCCTGGTCAACATGGTGAAACCCCGTCTCTACTAAAAATACAAAAAATTAGCTGGGCATGGTGGTGCATGCCTGTAATCCCAGCTACTCAGGAGGCTGAGGCAGGAGAATTGCCTGAACCCAGGAGGCGGAGGTTGCGGTGAGCCGAGATCGCACCATTGCACTCCAGCCTGGGTAACAAGAGTGAAACTCTGCCTCAAAAAAAAAAGAAGTGTCTGTTAACTTAGTGTTAACTTAAAAAACAAAAGCAGAAACTAAGCAATTATTAGAATGACAAAAGCAAAAATGAAAGGATTTGGGATGAAGTTGTGGCAGTATCTATTCCCACATGGCACAGACTCACACATTCTCACCACACCTGCAGTGTGAAGGCAGCTCCTCACATCATAAGGTCGAGGAAGAAAGTCTATTTTGCACCCCTTGAATCTGGCCTCGCTCAGTGATTTGCTTTTACCAACAGAATGAAGCAAAAGTTAGCCGGCACAACAGCTCGCACCTGTAAACCCAGCAGTTTGGGAGGCCGAGGCCAGTGGATCACTTGAGGCCAGGCGTTTGAGACTAGCCTGGCCAACATGTCAAAATCCTGTCTCTACTAAAAATACAAAAATTAGCTGTGCATCGTGGCACTTGCCTATAATCTCAGCAACTCAGGAGGCTAAGGCTGGACAATCACTTGAGCTAAACCTGAGAGGTGGAAGTTGCAGTGAGCTGAGATCACGGCACTGCACTCCAACCTGGGCAACAGAGTGAGACTCCGACTCAATAAAGAGAATGAAGCAAAAGTGAAGCTGTACGGCTTCTGCTTCTGCTGTCCTACTGTTCTTGGTAGCACTGATGGTCAGCCTTCTAGATGGTGAAAGTACAGGGCTCAGCTGACACCCTGCCAACCAATGTATCATACAGGAAGAAAGACACATTGTTACCAAGTGGGTTTTAACCCAGGAATACATGAATGGTTAAACATTTGCAGAACAGGCCAGGCACGGTGGCTGAGGCCTATAATCCCAGCACTTTGGGCGGCTGAGGCGAATGGATCACCTGAGGTTGGCAGTTCAGGACCAGCCTGACCAACATGGAGAA
This sequence comes from Saimiri boliviensis, assembly GCF_048565385.1. Lineage (NCBI taxonomy): Eukaryota > Metazoa > Chordata > Mammalia > Primates > Cebidae > Saimiri > Saimiri boliviensis. The sequence goes on along the minus strand of NC_133449.1, from coordinate 140,999,971 downwards.
AAACCTCATCTCTACTAAAAATACAAAATGAGCTGGGCCTGGCAGTGCATGCCTGTAATCCCAGCTACTCAGGAGACTAGGGCAGGAGAATCGCTTAAACCTGGGAAGTAGAGGTTATGGTGAGCCGACATCGCACCACTGCACTCCAGTCTTGGCAACAAAGGCGAAACTCAAAAATAAAAAAGCAAAATCATTTACAACAGTATCAAAATATGAAATACTATGGGATACATCTGACAAAGATGAGTGAGGTCAGTACGCTGAAAGCTAAAGCATTGCTAAGGAAGCGACAGTCCATCTAAATCAATGGGAAGATATGCTATGTTCATGAGTCAGAAGGCTCAATACAACCAAAATGGCACTTCCCTCCAACTCCAGAGTCACTGCAATCCCAATAAACATCCCAGCTGGCTTTTTAGTGAAAACTGACTAACTCATTCTAAAATTCATACAGAAATGTGGAAGACCTAAAATAACCAAAACAACTTCAAAAAAGAAAAAATGTTGAAGGGCTTTCTTTTTTTTTTTTTTTTTTTGAGATGGAGTCTCGCTCTGTAGCCCAGGCTGGAATACAATGGCACCATCTCAGCACACTACCACCTCAGCCTCCCTAGTAGCTGGGACTACAAACGCCTGCCATTATGCCTGACTAATTCTTATATTTTCAATAGACACCTGGTTTCATCATGTTTGCCAGGCTAGTCTCGAACTCCTGACCTCAGGTGATCTACCCACCTGAGCCTCCCAAAGTGCCGGGATTACAGCCACAGCGCCTGGCCTATAATCCCAATTGTTACAAGAAAATCAAAGGCAAAGAAAAATTAAGTAACTTCCTCATGGTCATAGCTTATCACTAAGATTCAAATCCTCTCTACAAATCCGCCCTGTAGAAAGAGTTGTAATGTGAGGCACTATTCTGACAGGCACACAAGGGAAACACACAACCCCCAGATGACAGTGAGGAGAGCTTATTCAAGTCCAGGTCAACACGGGTCAGTCTGAGGAGAGGAGGTGTCAGCAACCACGCACAGAGAGAGGCGCCATGGGTGTTTTGTGTACAGACTAAATGTAGGTAGAGAATACTGGTTAACACAACAGACTCAGAAAGGAGAAAAAAGGTATCGGCCTCTAAGAAATTTCATGAAAGCATAGGAACCAAAGCCTTCCTTCCTATATCCTCAACTTAAAAGCACAACTGGCCAGGCACAGTGGTTCACTCTTGTAATCCCAGCACTCTGGGAGGCCAAGCAGGGAGGATCATTTGAGCTCAGAAGCTGGAGACCAACCTAGACAGCAGAGTGAGACTCCATCTGTTTTAAAAATAAAAATAAATAAAAATAAAAATAAAGCACTGCTGAACCTCCAACTTAGATACTATCTGGAAATTCTAACAATTTCCAAATCACAGCTTTCAAGGAGCTGTGTACAAAACCTAAAAGCCTGCAGCCCTGAAATCCTGTGTGGTGTGGTGGTCTCACCCCCTCAAGAACTCACTAGACAGCAAGCACTCACCAAGTTACCTGGCAGTCCTGAAGAAGTCAACAGGAAGTGACTCCCTTTATTAGGGACTGTGCTGAGAAAAAGCTTCAGGTAACAAATTACGCCACCATAGAGAAACTTAAGATACTATTTCAGCTGGGCACAGTGGCTCACGCCTGTAATCCCAGCTACTCAGGAGGCTGATGCAGAACAATCACTTGCACTCGGAAGGTGAAGTGTAGCTACAGTGAGCCGAGATCATGCCACTGCACCCCATCCTGGGCAACAGAGTTAAAACTCCATCTCAACAACAACAACAAAAAACAAACAAACCGGTGGCTCAAGCCTGTAATCCCAGCACTTTGGGAGGCCGAGGCGGGTGGATCATGAGGTCGAGAGATCGAGACCATCCTGGTCAACATGGTGAAACCCCGTCTCCACTAAAAATACAAAAAAAAACTAGCTGGGTGTGGTGGCCCATGCCTGTAATCCCAGCTACTTAGGAGGCTGAGGCAGGAGAATTGCCTGAACCCAGGAGGCGGAGGTTGCGGTGAGCCGAGATCGCGCCATTGCACTCCAGCCTGGGTAACAAGAGCGAAACTCTCTCTCAAAAAAAAAAAAAACATGATTTCATTTATTTACCATCCATATCAATTCACATGTAACACCTCACAATAAAGAGCAAACAGGAAAACTCGTGCCTCAGGTCCTTACTCCCCCAATTACCAGGCCCTCAACATCATGAGCGATGGCTACTATCCTGATGCATGCAGCCCTGTCAAACCCCACACACTCATTTCATCTCCAGACACATCTCCTCTAATAAAACGTGAAGCTGTTATACCCTTGACCTCCTCCAGCCCCAACCCTCAAGTGACTACTTGTAAAGGTGCTCTTTACGGAGCAGAGAGCATCAGTGTCAGGGACAGAAACCTAATACAGCACCACATCTTAGGGTTCAGAGTCTGAGAACAATTTCCCACCCTGATGCTAATGCTGCTGTCAACACTTCCAAATAAACACTTGCAGGACAGCTAGGAAAGACAGAGAGTGAGAGGTGCACAGGGATGATGAGTTTGCATCTTCATGTTCCAACCTGAGTATCACCTGTGCTTTTGTGTTTGTGTGGATCTGTGAAGATGGTACCAAGATCTCTAAGTTAGAGCAGTATTAGGATATCCGCACATTTACTAAGGAGTAGGGGAAGGGAAAGGGAGAAAGAAAACCATCTCAGACTCAACAATAAACTTAGGAATGAAAAGGGAACAGGTTCAATGACATCCGAAGCAAAGGCACAGCAAGGCCAGAGAAGTCACGGCAGTGGAGCAGGGACTCCGGGCACGAGCAGATCACGCTACTGTGATCCACTTATTTACTTTTGTTTTTTGAGATGAGGTCTTCCTCTGCTCCCCAGGCTGGAGGGCAATGGCACATTCATGGGTCACTGCAACTTCAACCTCCCATTCCACTATGCCCAGCTTATTTCATTCTAATAGCTGTGTCACACCATTTAAATATTGACCACAGAGATGTTACTGTTTTATTAGATATCTGCCATAAATGAGCCAAACCTTGTGTTTGTGCTTGAGGATCCAAAGAGTATCAGTTAGTAGAAAAGAAGTTAAGTAAAAGAAAATTAAAACACAACAATAAATTATTACCACAGAGGGGAGCAGAGGGCACCCCAAGACCAAGGGTGAGAAATCTAACCAATGGCAGAAGTCCCAAGTGAAAAAACGGCTGAGCCATAACATCAAGAGGCTCACTGGGGGCCAGGAATGGAGGCTCACGTCTGTGATACCAGCACTGTGGGAGGCTGAGGCAGGACGATCACTTGAGCTCCTAAGCTGGGAGACCAGCCTGAGCAACACAGTGAGACCCTGTCTCTACAAAAAATATAAACATTAGCCAGGCATGGGTGGTGGTGCATACCTGTGGTCCCAGCTACTCAGGAAGCTGAGGCAGGAGAATGGCTTGGCTTGAGCTCAGAAGGTCAGGGCTGCAGTGAATCAAGATCACACCATTACCCTCCAGCGGGAGTAACAAAGCAAGACCCTGTCTCAAAAAAGGATCAGTGGGAAGCTGGAGGCCTGAAAGATGAATAGGCATCAGTCAGGAAAAGGAGAGAAGGTAATCTCAGGCAGAAAACAAAGACCTCAACAACTCTGATGATCCCACACTTACGCCTGAAAAGAACCAATCTCTGCCTACAGTATGGAGGTAGAGAAGAGGCAGACTGAACTAGAGGGGAATTCCACCACACCCTGACCAGCTGGTTCACTGCCCACATCCATTATCTCATCTCATCCTCACCAAAAGCCTGAGAGGCAGGCAGGACAGCGGGAAACGCAAGGCACAGGGCAAATAGCCTGACAGAAGCAGGGCAACCCTAGGTGTCCTGTCCACCCAATCTGTGGCCACGAGTCTTGATTCTGCTCACATATATGCAAGTGGGTCTGGGAGTGCATGCAAATGAGAGGAGAGGGAAGAGACGTGTACCTCTCCCAGAGACAGGTATGTCATGGAACAAAGAGAAGAGACGCACTCTTCTCCCAAAGACTGCTACGTCATAGAAGAGAGCGAGGCGATGACGCACCCCTACTCCAAAGACAGACACATCATGGAGGAGAGAGAAGAGATGCAACCAATTCCCAGAAACTAATACGTCACGAAGGAGAGAGAAGAGACGCACCCCTCTCCCAGGGAGTAGTAAGTATCAGTCAGCATCCAGGGAATGAAGGTTCTGAAGAACACCCCATGCCAGCAGACACCTCGAGTGGCAGACAGATCCTAGGTGAGCATGGCCATCTCCCTGCCCACTGTCCATGCCTCCCTGTAGCCACCCTGCCTTGAGTGCAGGACAGGTCGGACCTGTGATGTGCTTCTAACCCACAGAAAATGGTGAAAATAATGGAATACCTTTCCCTTGACTGGGCTGCATTAGATGCAGAGTTGCTGTGATGTCACTCCCACGACTACAGTATGGTATAGAAGACTCAGTCTCCTGAAGCAGATAACTTCTCCCTGCTTTGAAGTGAGCTGCCATGATGCAACGGGCCGTGTGGCAAGCAAGTACAGGGGGCCTCTAAGAGTCAACAGGTGACCTCAAGGGACAGAGCACACTATTTCCCAGTCTAGCCTCTGAGGAGATCACAGTCCCACCCTGGACTGCAACCTGATGAAACCCTGAGCAAAGAATCCCACTAAGCTGTGCCCAGACTTTCAACCCACTTACACTGTGAGATAATAAACATGTTGTGTGTCAATCTGTTACACGGCAGTAAAAAATAAATATACTGCCCTGGCATGGTGGCTCATACCTGCAATCCCAGCTCTGTGGAGGCCAAGGTGGAAGGAATGATTGAGCCTAGGACTTCAAGACCACCCTGGGCAACAGAGTGAGACCTTGTCTCTATCTTGTTTTTTAAAATTTCAAGAAAAATACACTCCCATACTCCATCCCATTGGAACCTTGGTACATGCTACTTCATTCCATGCACAAATAATGATTGGTGGCCAAAACGGGGACACAGATCACTATTCAGAATTCCAAATGCTCTTTACAACCTACTACCAATACACATGATGCCAACCTCACTGAGACCAAGGTCTTTTCTTTTTTTTTTCAGACAGCCTCCCCAGAGTAGTCTCAGAGAGACTCCTGAGACCAAGTTCTTTATAACTGACCTCACAGCTTCAATTACTTCATAATTCAATTACTATATTCCACGTTTTTTAATAATTAACAAAATGCTGCCTTTGAGGTTAACATACGCCTCCAATGTTAATCTTCAGAACACTGCATAACAACCCAAAACTTGCAGATATATAACCAAAAAAAAAAAAAAAAAAATCTAAGTTAAATCTTCAAACACAAATCTTCGCTGATGATCTAGCAAGGAACTGCCTACTCTCTTCCCGAGCAGCGTGCCAAGCCATCCCTACCCTGTCCTAACCCCTGCTGGTACAGTGAGATGAGGACCTCAAGGAAGGGGGTGGCAGCCAAGACTGCCACAATTCAGGACACATTCTGGCATTTGTTGTTCAGTCACTAATTTTCCAACAGACCCACCTGACTATGCCCTCTCTTACAGGACAGGCAGAGAAAGGCTGGAGAGCTCTTGGATTACCAGTGAGGCTGGAGGGATGGACAGACTCACAGGTAAGAAAAATGCCGAAAACCGTTCCACTGCAGAACAAAGCCCACTACACTTACGCTGGAGGGACAGGAAAACCCCATATTCTTATGATGCAGCTCCTGAGGCTCCATGACCAAGCTGGGATGTGAAAGAAGACAATTCTGTGCCCCTCCCTCACCACCAGGCGGCTGCTGTCTCACAGAGAGCTCCCTCATAAAAGCCCTGTAACCCACCACACTGCACTGTTTCTATAGCAACCAGAAAATATAAAGCAACCAGTTTTACATGAAAATTATTCTCCATTAAAATGAAATACTGCAGTCAGGAAAAGAATTTTGATAAATAACTAGGTAGAAAACATCAGTAACATTAATGCTAATTATTTATTCACTACCCATACAAAAGATAATTTTTCCTAAAATTTTAAAACGATCTTAAGTTGTTCATACTGGAGGCCTGAAAACTATTTTGTGACTATTAAACACAAGGAGACATACTGGGTCCCCCATTTTGTAATTAGATAACAGTAGCAAGAGGAAGTCAACAACAAACACAACAATTAGAATTGAAATTCTGTTCTTTGCTGTAATATCTCCATCAATACAATATGCCCTCCCAAGTTTAAAGAGGGAAAAGGAATACGAAAACAACTGACCCAGGCTGGACATGGTGGCTCACAACTATAATCCCAGCACTTTGGGAAACTGAGGCCAAGGTCGGGAGTTCAAAAACAGCCTGACTAACATGGTGAAATCCCATCTCTACTTAAAAAAAAAAAAAAAAAAAATACAAAAATGAGTACGGTGTGGTGGTGACCACCTGTAATCCCAGCTACTCTGGAGGCTGAGGCAGGAGAATCACTTGAACCTGGGAGGTAGAGACTGCAGTGAGCTTAGACTGCGCCACTGCACTCCAGCCTGAGTGACATAGCAAGGCACCATCTCAAAAAAAAAAAGAAAAAAAAAAAAAAAAACTGAGCCACACAATGACAAAAACACAGAAAATATACAAATTATGAGAACAAAAAAATTTAACCAATTCCTTCAATGCTTTCTCACAAGAAAATAGCAAAACTACAAACCCAATTTCAAGTACATCATCCCATTCTCAAAAGAGGAAATGAAATTTAAAAGAACCTACGTTCGACATCCCTAAAGCTACCTGTGACTTATCACAGCCTTAATAACGAACTGTAATCAAGATGGTAATATATCCCCTGAAGACACAGAATCAGAACTTTTCACTAGAAGAATGTTAATATGTCCTATTACCCTCAGGTTCTTGGGTTGTTCACAGAACAGCAAAGCAACTGCTTTGTAACGATACCATTTACGTGTCAACATAAGGAATAAATACAAACCAAAACCTGGACAAACCAGAATAGATGCCTGGACCAGGACACACAGATCCAACCCCTACACTTGCCTCTAACCAGCCTGGGCAGGTGGGCAGGTTACAACACACTCCTGACTCAGCCAGGTGGGGCTCTGCAAACTGGCAGTTGCAGACGCTGAGACCTCAAGCCACAAGCACTAGCCTGCCGAAAAAGACTTCTCCTCCTTGGTCTTACAATCAACTATTTGGAAACACACCCTAGAGGTCACACATTCCCTGTAAAGAGATTGGGGACCACAGCCCATGGCAAACCACCTCATCCCCGCTACCTCACCACCCTCTGAATCTCGTTCTCACTGAGGCATGATGAGAGCTGGGGTACAGAGGAGGAGAAAAGACAAGTCCTGACTTCAGAGTCCCTCTGGGCAGATTCATCGCACAATATCATGTAACACACAACACATATGGGCACAGACTGGAACACATGATCTGTTAGCAATCGACAAAAAGGAACTCGTTAAGCTGAGAGATGAAAGGGAAAATGAAGACTCTACAATAAGCATCTATTAATAAAAGCAGACAGCTTAAGAAACACTGAGAAAAAGGTTCTCTTTTGGTCTCACCTTTGTCTTCTATTTATCATAAAAGGGAGTTAGCTTAGCTCATTAAATCTGTATCTCAAAACAGACACAACAGAAGTATAAAAGCATCAACTTTAAGTCATTTCTCTAATTTTTTTTTTTTAACAGTCTCACTCTGTCACCCAGGCTAGAGCACAGTGGCAGCATCTTGGCTCACTGCAACCTCTGCCTCCCAGGTTCAAGCAATTGTCTTGCCCCAGCCTCATGAGTAGCTGGGATTACAGGCATGGGCCATCACGCCTGACTAAATCCCCCCTGAAACAGAATTTCACTCGTCACCCAGGCTGGAGTGCAATGGTGCAATCCTGGCTCACTGCAACTTCCACCTCTGGGCTTCAAGAGATTTTCTCACCTCAGCCTCCCAAGTAGATGGGATTACAGGCACCCACCACCACAACTAGCTAATTTTTTGTATTTTTAGTAGAGACAGGGTTTCACATGTTGCCCAGACTGCTCTCAAACTCCTGACCTCAGGTGATCTACCCACCTTGACCTCCCAAAGTGCTGGGATTATAGGCGTGAGCCACCACGCCCAGCCGGAAACATTTTTTAGAGCCATTTTATTCCTTCCTTCCAAACCAGTATCTAATCAAGGTTTCCTTACTGCAAGTGGACATGAATATCGGGTTTAAATATTTGGTAAGAATACCTCAGGGCCAGTCAGGTGCAGTGGCTCACGCCTGTAATCCCAACACTTTGGGAGGTTGAGGTAGGATCATCTGAGGTCAGGGGTTCGAGACCAGCCTGGCCAACATGGTGAATCCTCCATCTCTACTGAAAATACAAAAATTAGCCAGGTGTGGCGGCACATGCCTGTGATCCCAGCTATCTGGGAGGCTGAAGCAGGAAAATTACTTGAACCCAGGATGCGGAGGATGCAGTGAGCTGCGATCAAGCCACTGCACTCCAGCCTGGGCAACAAGGGCGAAACACCCGATGCAGTGAGCTGCAATCAAGCCACTGCACTCCAGCCTGGGCAGCAAGAGCGAAATACCCTCTCAATTAAAAAAAAAAAAAAAAAAAAAAAAGGTGGGGGAGCCAGGTGTGGTGACTCATGGCTGTAATCCCAGCACTTTGGGAGAATGAGGCAGGTGGATCACTTGAGGTCAGGAGTTCAAGACCACCCTACCCAACATGGCGAAACCCCGCCTCTACCAAAAATACAAAAATTAGCTGGGCACAGTGGCGTGTGCCTGTAATCCCAGCTATTCTGGAGGCTGAGACAGGAGAACTGCTTGAACCTGGGAGGTGGAGGTTGCAATCAGCCGAGATCACGCCACTGCACCCCTGCCTGGTGACAGAGTGAGACTCCATCCCAAAAAAAATAAATAAATAAAAACAATCAAATATATTTTGTATTTGAATTTATTAGGGCTTCAAAAGAAGCCAAAAAACTCAAAAAAGAAGAAGACAACAATGGTTTAATGAGAGGAGTGCTTGATAAATTGAAACTGTGTTTAACACTTTCAGGAATAGTTGCCAGCATTGTTGTCAGGGCACAGTGACAGTGGCCCAGCTGCCTCATCAGCAGCTCACATGGCCCTCTGGGGCCAGCACAGACCAGAGAAACATTTCCAGTGCCTTCAATGACCCAATTTTTACAGCCAGGGTCCAAGAAACAAAAATGCACCTAGGAGGTATCACCCTAATGAACACTCAGCCTGCAACAATGAAAAAGAAGGAAAGCCAAATTGGGTTTTTTTTTGTTTTTTAATATCCTTCAAATCTCTACAACGCATCCTCTTCTACCCAACTCATAGGAAAGAAAGATCCCTCTGAGGTTAAGCAACCCAATGTCTCCGTATCACAACAGAACATTCTCCCCCAGCCCACCTGTTAACTCACTATGTTCCAAAGAGAATGAGTGTCAGGGTCTCAAGGACCCATAGCCCCCGAAAAAGCAACACACACATCCTGCTGACATAAGCCCCAAAGCATCATACCAATGTGTCCCTTTCGTCCTTGCTGCCTCCCAACAGTCAGCCCCCAGCACAAAGCGGCCTATGGAGGCCACATCCTCTCCTCCAGCAGCTGGTCATGCGCAGCTCTCCTGCACAGCCATCCCCTACACCATGGAAGCAGCTTCTTCCTGTGATATTTCTCATTAGGACTTCCCACAATTCTTGAGGCTTAATGCAAATTCCTTATACCCACGACTAACATCAAAGAACCACACCTCAACAGACTAAAACTTCGATTATTCCTAAATTTCTCAAGGATGAGATCATCTGGAGGTCAAACGTGCCTGAAATGAGCTGTCCTCACGTGGGCCCTTCTAGACCTTTCACTTGTTTGGATGTGTAAGTAGTGACCCAACACCTTTTCTTTTTTTTTTTTTGAGACGGAGTTTTGCTCTTGTTGCCCAGGCTGGAGTGCAATGGTGCAATCTGCTCTTGTTGCCCAGGCTGGAGTGCAATGGTGCAATCTCGGCTCACAGCAACCTCCGCCTCCCAGGTTCAAGCAATTCTCCTGCCTCAGCCTCCCGAGAAGCTGAGACTACAGGCATGCGCCACGATGCCCAGCTAATTTTTCTATTTTTAGTAGAGACGAGGTTTCACCATGTTGACCAGGATGGTCTTGATCTCTCAACCTCATGATCCACCCATCTCAGCCTCCCAAAGTGCTGGGATTATAGGCTTGAGCCACCGCGCCTGGCCTGACCCAACACCTTTTCTTTTGTTCTTGAGATTGTCTCATCCTGTCACCAGGGCTATGGTACAGTAGCATCATCTCAGCTCACTGCAACCTCAACCTCCGGGCCTCAAAACCCCACACCTTTACCAACTGTGTGAGCAGTGGGTTCCTATTCCCCAGGGGCAGCATCTCATCAGTAGCAAGTCATGCCACCAGCAACCCCACAATCCAACCCAGTCCCTGAAGATTCAGGTGACACTTAACTGACTTCCAGAGAGTGCAGCATCACGAGAAAAACATTAATTCCAAAGAAGGTTTTCCTCCTACATAAAACATATGTGATCTGATATAAAAAATATCTCAAGGCCACGAACAGTGGCTTACACCTGTAATCCCAACAGTTTGGGAGGCCGAGGTGGGAGAAGAACATGAACACAAGAGTTTGAGATCAGCCTAGGCAACACAGCAGGACACCAACTCTGTAAATATTAAGAGGGAAATCTGAGAACAAGACAAGAGGCACAGATTTACCCAACAGCCCAGGAGCAGTTGACTTCAGCCTCAGCTATGAATACTTTGAAACCAAATAGCTTTTATTAGCCCACTGATCTTAAATGATTTATATTTAATCTGATTCACTGAAAGCACAGCCCTCAAAAGCATCCCTGTGGGCCAGGTATGGCAGCTCACGCCTGTAATACCAGCACTTTGGGAGGCAGAGTGGGGTGGATCACCTGAGGTCGGGAGTTCAGACCAGACTGACCAACATGGAGAAACCCCGTATCTACTAAAAATACAGAATTAGGCCGGGCACAGGGGCACATGACTGTAATCCCAGCACTTTGGGAGACCAAGGTGGGCAGATCACAAGGTCAGGAGATCGAGACCATCCTAGCCAACAGGGTAAAACCCCATCCCTACTAAAATACAAAAAATTAGCCGGGCATGGTAGCAAGTACCTGTAGTCCCAGCTACTGAGGAGGCTGAGACAGGACAATCATTTGAACATGGGCAGCAGAGATTGCAGTAAGCAGATATCACACCACTGTACTCCTGCCTGGGCAACAAGAGCAAAACTCCATCTCAAAAACAACAACAAAAAAGCATCCCTGTCAGCAGCTTACACAGGACATAAAAACAAACACAAATGCATTCTTAGATGACAAACAAGAAGCTATCCTTAGGTCAGGTAAGGAAAGGTGACCAGGCACAGTGGCTCACACCTGTAATCCCAGCTCTTTGAGAGGCAGGGAGGGAGGAATGCTCAAGCCCAGGAGTTCAAGACCAGCCTGGGCAACATAGTGAGACTGTCTCTACAAAAAAAAAAACAAATCACGCTAGGCGTGGTAGCTCATGCCCGTAATTCCAGCACTTTAGAAGGCTGAGGCAGGCAGATCACCAGAGGTCAAGAGTTCAAGACCTGCGCCGGGCGCGGTGGCTCAAGCCTGTAATCCCAGCACTTTGGGAGGCCGAGGCGGGTGGATCACGACGTCAAGAGATCGAGACCATCCTGGTCAACATGGTGAAACCCCGTCTCTACTAAAAGTGCAAAAAATTAGCTGGGCATGGTGGCACGTGCCTGTAATCCCAGCTACTCAGGAGGCTGAGGCAGGAGAATTGCCTGAGCCCAGGAGGCGGAGGTTGCGGTGAGCCGAGATCGCGCCATTGCACTCCAGCCTGGGTAACAAGGGTGAAACTCCATCTCAAAAAAAAAAAAAAAAAAAAAAGAGTTCAAGACCAGTCTGGCCAACACGGTGAAACCTCATCTCTACTAAAAATAGAAAAATTAGCCAGGCATGGTGGTAGGCACCTGTAATCCCAGATACTCAGGAAGCTGAGACAGGGGAATTGTTTGAAGTCAGGAGGCGGTGGTGGCAATGAGCCAAGACCGCGCCATTGCACTCCAGCCTGGGTAACAAGAGCAAAATTCTGTCTTTAAAAAAAAAAAAAATGCCTGGTGTGACAGCACACACCTGTGGCCCCACCTACCAAGGAGCCTGAGATTGGATAACTGCTTGAGCCTGGAGGACTGCTTCAGCCTGGGAGATGGAAGCTGCAGTGAGCCATCCATGATCAGGCCAGTGTATGCCAGCGTATGCCAGTCTGGGGAGACAGAGCAAGATCCCGCCAGGAAAATCAAAAAAAAAAAAAAGAAAAAGAAAAGAAAACGAAGGTGGCAGACCAAGGCCAAGCTCATGCCTACAATCCCAGCACTTTGGGAGGCTGAGGTGGGTGGATCACCAGCCTGGCCACCATGGCAAAACCCCGTCTCTACGACAAATACAAAAAATTAGCCAAGCATGGTGACACACCCCTCTAATTCCAGGTACTCAGGAGGCTGAGACAGGAGAATCACCTGAACCCAGGAGGTGGAGGTTGCCGTGAGCAGAAATCACACCTTTGCACTCCAACCTGGGCGACAGAATGAGAATCCATATCAAAAAAAAAAAAAAAAAAAGAAGAAGAAGGCGAAGCCAAGCTAGCCTGTCTCAGTCAGGCCCTGAGAGCTATTTTCAATGAGCCCTTGGCTCCCACTGGCATCAGTGCACTTGTGAAACCCCAGAGTGAAGGTCACCCAGGCCCTTATAGATGTCAATGGCAAATCCAGTGCAGTCTAACAATCAATAAGGAAACCGTGATTTGTTTACAATACTGACACTGCACAGTGGCAGTGTCGAAAAACAAATTATCTCCCTCAAGGTAACTCCCGAATAAAATAAAATGTTCTCATGTGAGGGAAGCGCTGGTTAAGAAAAGGACTCAGCTGAACTGTGGAGGACTTATGTAAAAATAAACAGAAAGAAAGTGTGCCACACAGGGCCCTCCTCTCCCCAGAAGCAACTTCCTTTAAGCACACTGCAGGCAATGAGCCGCACAAAACAATGACTTCTGCTCTCCATTCACCTCTACATCGGCAATTAGGCGAAACTGTAATTCAGGGTGTTGACAGGAACACTGATACCACACACGGCCACCCAATGGAAGGCTCCCACAGAGGCTCACATCCAGAGGAAGGCTGCATCCTACTGACTCGAGGTAACTCTCCAAAATTCATAGTAGTTCATAAGCTTGGCACAGGTTTAACACATTAAATACTTCCTATATAAAACATTAAGTATTTCCTGCCAGGTATTACTGCCTTCTCAGACCATAAACCTTTTCAAAATTCTAACTTTTAAGACTTCCAACCAAATATTAACTAGGTATCTATCAATATGTACATAGAAGTATTATGAAACAAAAACAAGTCCAAGATAGGCCTACCCATGTGTCTGGGCAAACAGAATCCACGTTCCTCCTTCTATAATGCTTCTAGCAGCAGGCTTCAACCACCGAAATCTCTAAAACCCTTCAATTTGGACCGAAAACCACTATCTTGGCCCACATTTTACACTGTTCTGACAAAAATCTCTGAGGGCAAACACCAGTCTGCCATGAACATGCAGCACGTACGCATCTGACAAACACAAGGTTCCCTCCTGGGCTCTGCCCATCAGACTTCCCCAGATAACCATTTCCTTTCCTCAACTGAGATGCCCACTTCTTCCTCCAGAATGTAAGCACATGACACCAGCAACATCCACATCTGTCAAATGTCCCCAGGGCAGAGAATGGAGTGTGACATACAGTAGGCACAAAATAAACAGCACCCAGCTTCTGCTCCACCGCCCCTTCCCTATTCCTGCTTTCTTTGCTGTCTCCTATCACAGACCCATTCTCCTGTTTGGCCGATTTCCTCCACTGGGAATCAATTCATCTTCTCTTTTTCCAAGTTTTTTTGCGTGTGCGTGAATACCTGTGAACAAACACCACTAAGTCTTCAGAACCTGCCTACACAGTAGGCTTTCCAAGTTCCCTCCCTGTTTCAAGTTTCTCTAGATTCTCTTGTAAGAACCTTCTTAAGGAGGGGCATGATGTCTCATGCCTATAATCCCAGCACTTTCGGAGGCTGAGGTGGGAGGACTCCTTGAGGTCAGGAGTTCAAGAACAGCCTAAGAAACACAGCAAGCCGGGCACTGTGGCTCAGGCCTGTAATCCCAGCACTTAAGGAGGCTGAGGCGGGTGGATCACGAGGTCAAGACATCAAGACCAAGGTCCTGGTCAACATGGTGAAATCCCATCTCTACTAAAAACACAAAAAATTAGCTGGGCATTGTGGCGCGTGCCTGTAATCCCCAGCTACTCAGAAGGCTGAGGCAGGAGAACTGCCTGAACCCAGGAGGCGGAGGTTGCAGTGAGCCGAGGCCGCGCCATTGCACTCCAGCCTGGGTAACAAGAGCGAAACTCCATCTCGAAAAAAAAAAGAAAAAAAAAGAAAAGAAAAAGAAGGCCGGGCGTGGTGGCTCAAGCCTGTAATCCCAGCACTCTGGGAGGCCGAGGCGGGTGGATCACGAGGTCGAGAGATAGAGACCATCCTGGTCAACATGGTGAAACCCTGTCTCTACTAAAAATACAAAAAACTAGCTGGGCATGGTGGCGCGTGCCTGTAATCCCAGCTACTTAGGAGGCTGAGGCAGGAGAATTGCCTGAGCCCAGGAGGCGAAGGTTGCGGTGAGCCAAGATCGCGCCATTGCACTCCACCCTGGATAACAAGAGCGAAACTCCGTCTCAAAAAAAAAAAAAAAAAAAGAAAAAGAAACACAGCAAAACCCCATTTCTACAATTTTGTTTAAATTAGCATAGTGTGCTGGCACATGCCTGTAGTCCCAGCCATTCAGGAAGCTTAGGCAGGAAGATCACTTGAGCCCAGAAACTCAAGGCTGCAGTGAGCTATGATCATGCCACTGTAATTGAGCCTGGGTGACAGAGCAAGATCTTGTCTCAAAAACAACAGGCCAAGCACGGTGGCTCATGCCTGTAATCCTAGCACTTTGGGAGGCCAAGGAAGGCAGATCACCTGAGGTAGACAGTTCAAGACCAGCTTAACCAACATGGATAAACCCCGTATCTAGTAAAAATACAAAATTAAGGCCGGGCGCGGTGGCTCACGCCTATAATTCCAGCACTTTGGGAGGCTGAAGCAGGTGGATCACGAGGTCAAGAGATCGAGACCATCCTGGCCAACATGGTGAAATCCCATCTCTACTAAACATACAAAAAATTAGCTGAGCGTGGTGGCGTGCACCTGTAATCCCAGCTACTCGGGAGGCTGAGGCAGGAGAATTGCTTGAACCCGGGAGGCAGAGGTTGTGGTGAGCCAAGATTGCACCATTGCACTCCAGCCTGAGTAACAAGAGCAAAAAAACTCCGTCTCAGGGGAAAAAAAAAAAAAATTAGCTGGGCCTGGTGGTGCATGACTGAAACCCCAGCTACTTGGGAGGCTGAAGCAGAAGCACTTGAACCAAGAAGGCAGAGGTTGCAGTGAGCCAAGATCGTGCCATTACACACTCCAGCCCGAGCAACAAGAGTGAAACTCTGTCTCAAAAAACAAACAAAAAACAACCACAGCACTGCAAAGCCAGTGCTTTGATCCCGCTCACCCACCATCTTAAAACTCTGACACATCATCTTCTGCCTCATAAAAAGTCAGCAGATTAAATTCACGGCTACCACTGCAAACTCTATACAACCCAACTCCAGTCACGTTTCCAGTCTCATCTGCTACCATATTGTCTGATACGTCTTCATGTTCAGACAGGTTTAGCTAACATTCTCACGTTACATCCCACCTTCGCAGCCTTTGTCCACAGCCTTCCGGCAGTCTAAGATGGCCTTACTCTGATTTCTGCAGTGACATTCCACTGATTCTTTTTTTAAAACAGAAACATAGCTTACATTTTTTTTCAAATATAGCACTTTTTCCACTAAATCTCCCAGGTCACAGAGCCTTTCTCTCCTCTGATTATCTCTCTTTCCATAAGAACCAGTACTTCATGCAAGCTTTAGTCAACTGAATGCATCTTCCTCCCAGATCTGAGAGATAGAGGCCCAGGCTGCACCATCTTCGTGCTTCCTAAAACACAGCAATGCACACCGTGAGCAGCCAATGAACATCTGTGGACAAAATCAGTGGAGCCCTGGAAAAGCTGAGCCTGTCTAGTTTTAGAAGTCCCTTCCATAAAACATGTAACTCCTTCGAGCTGAAAAAAGACACAAAGCTGTTCTCCCACTATAGAGCGTACCCCACTTGGAAAAGTAGTCAGGTAAGCCAGAAGTCAGCCACACAGTGCTTTACAAACATGCCAAATGTGTGAATGGTCACAAAGACATAAAAAAACAAGATTGCCAGGCGCGGTGGCTCAAGCCTGTAATCCCAGCACTTTGGGAGTCTGAGGCGGGTGGATCACAAGGTCAAGAGATCAAGACCATCCTGGTCAACATGGTGAAACCCCGTCTCTACTAAAAATACAAAAAATTAGCTGGGCATGGTGGTGCATGCCTGTAATCCCAGCTACTCAGGAGGCTGAGGCAGGAGAATTGCCTGAACCCAGGAGGCAGAGGTTGCGGTGAGCCAAGACCGGGCCATTGCACTCCAGCCTGGGTAACAAGAGTGAAACTCTGTCTCAAAAAAAAAAAAACAAACCAAGATTACCCTCATCAAAACTGCCAAGGTCGGGGCCGGGCGCGGTGGCTCAAGCCTGTAATCCCAGCACTTTGGGAGGCCGAGGCGGGTGGATCACAAGGTCGAGAGATCGAGACCATCCTGGTCAACATGGTGAAACCCCGTCTCTACTAAAAATATAAAAAATTAGCTGGGCATGGTGGTGCGTGCCTGTAATCCCAGCTACTCAGGAGGCTGGGGCAGGAGAATTGCCTGAACCTGGGAGGCGGAGGTTGCGGTGAGCCGAGATCGCGCCATTGCACTCCAGCCTGGGTAACAAGAGCGAAACTCCGTCTCAAAAAAAAAAAAAAAAACTGCCAAGGTCATGAGAAATAAGGAAACACTGAGAAACAGTTGCAGATGAGATTAAGGAGACAGAACAACTAAATGCCATGTGAGATCCTGGATGGCATCTGGGGACAGCAAGGGAGCATTACTGGAAAAACCTCCAGCTTCCTCATCCCTGGAACCTGTGAATATCTTACATCACATAGAAAAGGGAATTAAGGTTACTTAACAGGAGAGAGGGAAATGATCCTGCACTGTTCATGTGGGCCCCATGTAACCACAAGGATTCAGAAGTGGAAGAGGGGCCAGGCACAGGGGCTCCACGCCTTCCAGCACTTTGGGGGCTGAGGCAGGAGGACTGGTTGAGCCCAGGAGGTCGAGGCTGCAGTGAGCCTTGATTGTGCCACTACATTCCAGCCTGGACAACAGAGCTGAGACCCTGTCCACAAAAAAGGGGGTGGACAGCACAAGAGTCATTGAGATGCCATGAGACTGACTTTGAAGACTGAGGAAAGCAATCGAGGCCACAGAATGGAGGCAGCCTCTGAACACGGAAAAGACAAGAAACCATATTCTCTCCTGGAGCCTCCAGAAGGAACCAGCCCTACCCACACCTTGATGTTAGCCCAGGCAGATCACGTGAGGCTTCTAATCAACAGAATTATAAAATAAATCTAAGAGCACAGTGGTTTGTTACAGGAGCACTATAAAACCAATACAGGCAGCACTGACACAAATCCCGGCACTTCTCCAAAGCCTGAGAGCTGTTTTCCTTCTACCTTCCACACCACCCGCAACACAGCTGCCTACACACCCTCCATGTGCCTTTGCTCATCCCCCTGAACGAATGTATTTATGGGCTTAGAAGAAAGCTATTGGCCGGGCGCGGTGGCTCAAGCCTGTAATCCCAGCACTTTGGGAGGCCGAGGCGGGTGGATCACAAGGTCGAGAGATCGAGACCAACCTGGTCAACATGGTGAAACCCCGTCTCTACTAAAAATACAAAAAATTAGCTGGGCGTGGTGGCGCGTGCCTATAATCCCAGCTACTCAGGAGGCTGAGGCAGGAGAATTGCCTGAACCCAGGAGGCGGAGGTTGCGGTGAGCCGAGATCGTGCCATTGCACTCCAGCCTGGGTAACAAGAGCGAAACTCCGTCTCAAAAAAAAAAAAAAAAAAAAAAAAGAAGAAAGCTATTAAGGAAAAGGAGAAGGTACAGGTTTAGTTCTAAGACAGCTTTTCTCCTCAACTCTCTAAAACTTCACTGTGCCATTAGCTTCTACTTAAATGTCCTTTCTTATAAAAGGAGGAGTCAGTTTCAACATCTTTTTTTAAAAGCCAGTAACCTGGTAATAACCCAAGTTGAGTAGAATCAGATCTAATCACTTTGCCAAAGAAAAATAAAGTTTGAATGTGAATCTCATTAATATTACATCTGCTTAATATTACCTAAACTATAAGTGAAAACACATATCACTTTTCTGAGTTTCATAATAAAAGATAAAGTATACAATTCAAAAATACCTCTCTCATGTGTTAGGGGGAAAAAATTTCTATAAGAAAATGTTGTGGCCAGGGACAGGTGGTGGCTCACACCTGTAATCCCAGCACGCTGGGAGGCCAAGGCATGTATTTTCTGTCTGCAGAGTATCAACTGTGTGATTTTTTTTTTTAAAGATGGGGTTTCACCATGATGGCCAGGCTTCTTTTGAACTCCTGACCTCAAACTCCTAATCCACCCACCTCAGCCTCCCAAAGTGCTAGGATTACAGGCATGAGCCACCGCACCTGGCTTCAACTGTGTGATTTTTAAACTCGGTGGCTCATGCCTGTAATCCTAGCACTTTGGGAGGCCAAGGCAGGCGGATCACCTGAGATCGGGAGTTTGAGACCAGCCTGACCAACATGGAGAAACCCTGTCTCTATTCAAAATACAAAATTGGCCAAGCGTGGTAGCACATGCCTGTAAACCCAGCTACTTGGGAGGATGAGGCAGGAGAACTGCTTGAACCTGGGAGGCAAAGGTTGCAGTGAGCCAAGAAAACGCCATTGCACTCCAGCCTGGGCAACGAGAGCAAAACTCCATCTCAAAAAAAACAGAAAATGTTTTGAGTGTTAGCATATTTAATATATTAAGCTCTAAAGAACTTTAAATTTCAGATAGACTATTCTCAAAGTAACAAAAATATCTATGTATGTAATTTAAATAAATTAGGAGCCAAACATACAATTCTAGTGAAGAAAAAATTCACTAAGTCTAAAAATTCCTTGAAATCAAAATCAACTGTGGGGTTGTGGAATACTAACACTGCAAGTTCTGAAGATGCAGTTCAGCCTCCTCAAAGTTGGATTTCTTATTTGTCACCATTGGAAAGGCAAAGGTTATTCAGTGTTCTGCACATCCTTTAATCAGCCAGACACCTTAGCCATAATAATTTTTAAAGTTAATCCTTTCAAGAGTGGTGCTCTGGGTTTATTTTTTTTACTTTTATTTCCTGTTTTGCAAAATGTCAAACCACATCTGGAAACATGGTGAATACTAACAAAGCTTGATTTCTTAAAAGTAAAATAAGGCCAAAAACAGTGGCTAATGCCTGTAATCCCAGCACTTTGGGAGGCCGAGGCGGGCGGATCACCAGGTCAAGAGATGGAGACCATCATAGCCAACATGATGAAACCCCGTCTCTTTTTTTTTTTTTTTTTTAAAGAATATTTTTTTAGGCCGGGCGCGGTGGCTCAAGCCTGTAATCCCAGCACTTTGGGAGGCCGAGGCAGGCGGATCACGAGCTCGAGAGATTGAGACCATCCTGATCAACATGGTGAAACCCCGTCTCTACTAAAAATACAAAAAACTAGCTGGGCGTGGTGGCGCATGCCTGTAATCCCAGACTTAGGAGGCTGAGGCAGGAGAACTGCCTGAGCCCAGGAGGCGGAGGTTGCAGTGAGCCGAGATCTCGCCATTGCACTCCAGCCTGGGTAACTAGAGCAAAACTCCGTCTCAAAAAAAAAAAAAAAAAAAAAAAAAAGGCCGGGCTTGGTGGCTCAAGCCTGTAATCCCAGCACTTTGGGAGGCCGAGGCGGGTGGATCACGAGGTCAAGAGATCGAGACCATCCTGGTCGACATGGTAAAACCCCGTCTCTACTAAAAATACAAAAAATCAGCTGGGCATGGTGGCGTGTGCCTGTAATCCCAGCTACTCAGGTGGCTGAGGCAGGAGAATTGCCTGAACCCAGGAGGCGGAGGTTGTGGTGAGCCGAGATCGCGCCATTGCACCCCAGCCTGGGTAACAAGAGCGAAACTCCATCTCAAAAAAAAAAAAAAAAAAAAAGAATATTTTTTTTAAAAAAGCCGGGCGCGGTGGCTCAAGCCTGTAATCCCAGCACTTTGGGAGGCCGAGGCGGGTGGATCACGAGGTCGAGAGATCGAGACCATCCTGGTCAACATGGTGAAACCCCGTCTCTACTAAAAATACAAAAAACTAGCTGGGTATGGTGGCGCGTGCCTGTAATCCCAGCTACTTAGGAGGCTGAGGCAGGAGAACTGCCTGAGCCCAGGAGGCGGAGGTTGCGGTGAGCCGAGATCGCGCCATTGCACTCCAGCCTGGGTAACAAGAGCAAAACTCCGTCTCAAAAAAAAAGAATATTTTTTTAAAAAGTAAAATAAGATCCCTCACTGCTTCTTGCCTTCTCTGTTCTAGATAAGTTTAAACAGTATAGCCATAATGATCTCAAGCTTACATCATCATCCAGAATTAAATCAAAGTCTTCTTTGATTGTGCCAGATATGAACGCAGCAGTAAACTAATCTTAACTCTGGTAAAACCTCAGGAACCAAGCACCCTCCACAATCTTGCCTTTCCTTTGAAATACTACATTCATTATTCCAGGAGATTAGCATTTAAGTCTGAAAACTGCCACGGCGGGGAGAGAAAGGGCTACTTACTATCAACGCACCAAGGACAGACGTCTATTTTCTAATTTTACATGAAAAATTACCTTTGATATCACAAAGTTATTAAGTATTTACAAAGAAAATCTCAATTTAAGCCATTCTTTTTTTTTTTTTTTTTTTTTTTTTTTTTGAGATAGTCTTGCTCTGTTACTTACCCAGGCTGAAATACAGTGGTGCCATCCTAGCGCACTGCAACCTCTGCCTCCCGGGTTCATCTGATTCACCTGTCTCAGCCTCCCAAGTAGCTAGGACTATAGGCGCATGCCACCACACCCAACAGATTTTTGTATTTTTAGTAGAGACAAGGTTTCACCATGTTGGCCAGGATGGTCTCAATCTCTTTACCTCATGATCCACCTGCCTTGGCCTCCCAAAGTGCTGGAACTACAGCCATGAGCCACCATGCCTGGCCAGGCATTCTTAAAAGTCAGATTTTTTAGAGGTTAAGTAATGAGGGGGGAAAATTTTATGAATTTTACCATGAAAGAAGAAATGTTCATATAAGTGATCAAAATGTTTTTATGTTAAGAAAAAGGCAGGCCGGGCTCGGTGGCTCACGCCTATAATCCCAGCACTTTGGGAGGCCGAGGTGGGTGGATCACGAGGTCAAGAGATCGAGACCATCCTGGTCAACAAGGTGAAACCTCGTCTCTACTAAAAATACAAAAGCTAGCTGGGCATGATGGCACACACCTGTAGTCCCAGCTACTTGGGAGGCTGAGGCAGGAGAATTGCTTGAACACAGGAGGCGGAGGTTGCGGTGAGCCGAGATCGCGCCATTGCACTCCAGCCTGGGTAACAAGAGCAAAACTCCGTCTAAAAAAAAAAAAAAGAGCCGGGCGCGGTGGCTCAAGCCTGTAATCCCAGCACTTTGGGAGGCCGAGGCGGGTGGATCACGAGCTCAAGAGATCGAGACCATCCTGGTCAACATGGTGAAACCCCGTCTCTACTAAAAATATAAAACATTAGCTGGGCATGGTGGCACGTGCCTGTAATCCCAGCTACTCGGGAGGCTGAGGCAGGAGAATTGCCTGAACCCAGGAGGCGGAGGTTGTGGTGAGCCGAGATCGCGCCATTGCACTCCAGCCTGGGTAACAAGAGCGAAACTCCGTCTCAAAAAAAAAAAAAAAAAAAAAGAAAAGAAAAAGAAAAGAAAAAGCCATCATTTTCAAATAATGAACAGGTGCACAATGGTTGCTTTACAAGTGAGAAAAAGAGCGCCTACAGATTTCCAGGATAATAAATAATTCACTGCACAGATGCGAAGGATAGACCTGGAAACAGGTCTCGCCCTCCACCAGTCACAAGGACGCGCTGTAACTGAGACAGCAGCACTCTGACAGCTGCCTCAACCTTGACGTCCAAGAAAAAGAAAGCGGGTGTGGGGTAGCTCAGAAGATTGGATTTTCGGTCAATAGGATTCAGTCCTTTGAGCCCCTGAAAAATTTCAGCCATACTGACATGATGGCTTTTATTTTCTTTTTTTTTTTTCTTGAGACAGAGTTTCACTCTTGTTACCCAGGCTGGAGTGCAATGGCGCGATCTCCGCTCACCGCAACCTCCGCCTCCTGGGTTCAGGCAATTCTCCTGCTTCAGCCTCCCGAGTAGCTGGGATTACAGGCACGTGCCACCATGCTCAGCTAATTTTTTTTATTTTTAGTAGAGACGGGGTTTCACCATGATGACCAGGATGGTCTCTATCTCTCAACCTCGTGATCCACCCGCCTCGGCCTCCCAAAGTGCTGGGATTACAGGCTTGAGCCACCGCGCCCGGCATGGCTGTTATTTTCACAATGAAAACCCTCTTAACTCCATTCACAAAGCCAGCTTTAGAACTGTGGGGCTTCTGGCCGGGCGCAGTAGCGGACACCTGCAATCCCAGCACTTTGGGAGGCCCAGACAGTTGGATCACCTGAGGTCAGGAGTTCGAGACCAGCCTAAGCAATACAGTGAAAGCCGGTCTCTACTAAAAAAAAAAAAAAAAAAAAAAAAAAAAAATACAAAAATTACCCGGGTGTGGTGGCAAGTGCCTATAATCCCAGCTACTTGAGAGGCTGAGTCAGGAGAATTGCTTGAACCCGGAAGGCAGAGACTACAGTGAGCCAAGATCGCGCCACTGCACTCCAACCTGGGTTACAAAGTGAGACTCTAGCTCAAAACAAAAACAAAAACAAAACTGTGGGGTTTCTTAGACTTAGAATAGTGTCTGAATGTTTTCAACCACAACCAACCAGTTCACCTCCACCAAATACCCTCGCCCCTTACTGTAAACCCAAAAAGCAGGCCGGGCGCGGTGGCTCAAGCCTGTAATCCCAGCACTTTGGGAGGCCGAGGCGGGTGGATCACGAGGTCAAGAGATCGAGACCATCCTGGTCAACGAGGTGAAACCCCATCTCTACTAAAAATACAAAAAATTAGCTGGGCATGGTAGCACGTGCCTGTAATCCCAACTACTCAGGAGGCTGAGGCAGGAGAACTGCTTGAACCCAGGAGACGGAGGTTACAGTGAGCCGAGATCGCGCCATTGCACTCCAGCCTGGGTAACAAGAGTGAAACTCCGTCTCAAAAAAAAACCCAAAAAGCTAAAACAAATCTCAATCTCCCAAATATACCCATCGTCTTTTCAAAAGCAACCATTACTTAACAGTCTCATTTAAAAAGAAACTCTGAAAACCTAAACATATGGTAAAATCAATAAGGAGGCACACTTCCATTTCGTTGTATTTCCCTACAAAGAGACATTTCTTCATTAAAATGCCAAAATTTTCACATGACCCCACTTGTTTGGCTACATTCGGCCAGAAAGTTACAAACGAAACATTGAATTCTCATAAGCAGCAGCAGCAAACTACACTTGGCCCAGACTGATTTCAACCTATCCTTTACAGCAACTGACACTTTGATGGAAAGGATGAGGAAATCAGAATAAAAACTGCTTCCGGCCTTCTTCTTTGGCCTAAAAACAGCAGTGCTACTAAAACCGCTTTCACAGAAAGCACTTTCTTCCCACAAAGACAACTCTCTCTTTAATTATGTTTCTTAATCTCTTATTCTGTCCAATTTTGAAAACTGTGTTCCCACCTCTATCTAAATTATAAAAGTAAACTTGTAATGAAAACAAATGGGGCCAGGCACAATGGCTCAAGCCTATCACCCCAACACTTTAGGAGGCTGAGGTAAGCCCAGAAGGCTGAGGCCTACAGCAACATAGGGAGAGCCCATTTCTACCAAAAAGAAAAATAAACTAGATGGGCATGGTGGCACAGGCTTGTAGTCCCAGCTACTAAGGAGTCTGAGGTGGGAGGATCGCTTCAGCCCAGACAGTCGAGGCTGAAGAGAGCCGTGTTAATGCACCTGGCAACTACACTCCACCCTGAGCAACATAGCAAGACCATGCCTTAAAAAAAAAAAAAAAAAAAAAAGACTTGCTAAAAGGAAGTGATATTAAACTAAGATGCAAAGACTGAGTGGGAGTTAGTGGCAGCTGAGATGGGGGGAGCTGCACTGGTGGCAGCAAGAGATACATTAAAGCCGTGCTCAACTGAGGAAAAGAGAGGCCAATGCAACCAGAACAACCCACGATCTGACCAGAGGCCTGGGGCAGGGTAAAGAACAGGGCATGGGGGTATGGGGAGGAGGAAAATAAATAAAAATTTAAAAAAGAAAAATAAAAAAAGAATGGGGCTTGGAATCAGAGTGAGGCCACAATCATTATTTGAGATGTCATCATAAAAATAAGATTTGAGGCCAGGCATGGTGGCTCACACCTGTAATCTCAGCACTTTGGAAGGCTAAGCCTAGCAGATCACTTGAGGTCAGGAGTGCGAACCAGCCTAGCCAACATGGTAAAACTCCTTGTCTACTAAAAATACAAAAAAAATTAGCCAGGCATGGTCGTGGGCACCTGTAATCCCAGCTACTCGGGAGGCTGAGGCAGGAGAATTGCTTGAATCCAGGAGGTGGAGGTTGCAGTGAGCAGAGATCGCGCCACTGTACTCCAGCGTAGGTAACAAAGTGAGACTCTGTCTCAAAAAAAAAACAAAAACAAAAATTGAAACTCTACCTTATACATACATAAAATAAGCATAAGCTGAATCTGACTTTACTTTAAGAGATGCCATGAATAAGGTCTCTCAAATAAACAAAAGCCACTTAATAGAAACATGGGGCAAGATGCAGTGCTCACGCCTGTAATCCCAGCACTACAGGAGGCTAACGGTAGATTTCTTAGGCCCAGGACTTCAAGACCAGCCTGGCCAACACAGGGAGACCCTCTCTCTGTATTAAGAAAAAGAAGAGGTAGGAAAATCACTTGAACCCTGGAGGCAGAGGTTGCAGTGAGCCCAGATCATACCATTGCACTCCATTCTGGGTGACAGATTAGAAGAGCAAGACTCCATCTCAAAAATAAATAAATAATATACAATAAAATAATAGAAACAATAGCCAGGTGCGGTGGCTCACCCCTGTAACCTCAGCACTTTGGGAGGCCCAGGTGGGTGGATCATGAGGTCAAGAAACTGAGACCATTCTGGCTAAAACGGTGAAACCTGTCTCTACTAAAAACAGAAAAAATGATCTGGACATGGTGGCACGCGCCTCTAGTCCGAGCCACTCGAGAGGCTGAGGCAGGAGAATGGCTTGAACCCGGGAGGCAGAGGTTGCAGGGAGCCGAGATTGCACCACTTAACTCCAGCCTGGCAGACAGAGCAAGACAATGTCTCAAAAAATGAAATAAAGTAAAATAATAGAAATAGCTATCAAAATTAACAAAGCACTCATTAAAATGATCATTTCCCAAGCCTGAAAAGGCTTCTATGGCAATTATCTAACTTCCTGAGTTCCAGGAGCTAAGGATTGACACCTTCTTTCATACAGCCTCACAAGAAAAACTAGAAAAGTTGAACTGCACAGACATTCCATTTAAAATTCCAATTAAGCAGGGTGCGGTAGCTCAAGCCTATAATCCCAGCACTTTGGGAGGCCGAGGCGGGTGAATCACGAGGTCAAGAGATGGAGACCATCCTGGTCAACACGGTGAAACCCCGTCTCTACTAAAAATACAAAAAAATTAGCTGGGCATGGTGGCGCGTGCCTGTAATCCCAGCTACTCAGGAGGTTGAGGCAGGAGAATTGCCTGAACCCAGGAGGTGGAGGTTGCGTTGAGCTGGGATCGCGCCATTGCACCCCAGCCTGGGTAACAAGAGCGAAACTCCGTCTCCAAAAAAAAAAAAAAAATTCAAATTAAGGCCGGGCGCCATGGCCTGTAATCCTAGCACTATGGGAGGCTGAGGCAGGCAGGCGGCGAGGTCAGGAGTTTGAGACCAGCCTGGCCAACATGGTGAAACCCCAACTCTACTAAATATATAAAAATTAGCCAGGCATGTTGGCATGCACCTGCAGTCCCAGCTACTTGGGAGGCTGAGGCAGAAGAATCATTTGAACCCAGGAGGCGGAGGCTGCAGTGAGGCGAGATCCCGCCACTGCACTCCACCCTGGGCGACAGAGCAAGTCTCTAAAAAATTCAAATTCAGAGAACACATACTAAAAACATTTCAAGATTTTCAGACAATAACTTTTAAAGTGTTATTTGAATTCATTCCATTTTTCTATAAAGTTTATCAAACAGGCCTCACTCAATTCCCACAGAGCACTGACTACAGAGCAGTAATAAAGTGACACAGCGTAGCATCAGACAAGGAATGCCTCATCATTTTCACCTATTAACTACAAATACTTGCTATTAAGAGACATTCTTCCATTACACTTGCCATGTGAGGGATGAAGGGACTTACACAGGGTAATGGACAGATCAAAACATTATTTTTACAACAAAATGCAGATTATTTTCTGAACTAGCATTTACTAATACTCTCTAATTATGTTATTTAATTGATAATGGGCTCACTGCCCATATGCAAAATAAGTCTCCTCTTATATTTAACCAAGCATAATCTTTCTGTATCAAACCTACTTAAAAAGTCATAAAAAGAGGCCAGGCGCAGTGGCTCATGCCTGTAATCCCAGCACTTTGGAGGCCAAGGCAGGTGGATCATGAGGTCAGGAGTTCAAGACCAGCCTGGCCAAGATGGTGAAACCCCATCTCTACCAAAAATACAAAAATTAGCCAGGCATGGTGGCGGGTACCTGTAATCCCAGCTACTAGGGAGGCTGAGGCAGAGAACTGCTTAAACCCTGGAGGCGGAGGTTGCAGTGAGCCAAGATTGCACCACTGCACCCCAGCCCAAGCAACATAGCGAGAATCCTTCTCCCAAAAAAAAATAAAAATAAAAAAAATAAAGGCAGAAAAAGCTGGGAAAAATATTCTCATATACAAATAGCATAGTTTTTTAAACTCTATTTGTAGGGAGTCCTACTTGTCACTGTATCAACATTGTAATTACAGCTAACATGACAGCCACTCATCAGCAGCAGCCCATCTGGGTGAGTGTGATGAAAGCCACTGCTGGTGTGGGGTGATTAGCATGGCTAGTACACAGAACAGCATCTGATGGTGGCAAGGCAAGTTAGAAGGCCAACACAAAATAGAGCTGCAAAAGAGGAACTCAGGTTTTAAAGGTGACACATTTAAAAACAAACTTCTGCTAAATTGTGTTATATTTTACCACAGTAAAAATAAAACACAAGAAAAAACTGCTGAAAGTTTCAAGTTTGGGTCAAATTTAGCTATATCTTGTGGGGAACTTTTCAACAAACTCAAGAGGCATACACAAAGAACAGAGAAAACGTCATAGCAACTAGGTCTTTGTTCCCTCCCATCCCGTTCCATTCAGATGGCCAGCCTATCAAATGAGATCCTGCTCTTTGGGGAGAAACTACAGAAAGAGGAGAACAACAGCTGAATGGAGGGTGGGGGAGGCCACACCAACCATACTAGATCCAATGCAAGGGTCACAATGAAAGCTGAGAAAGATATCGCCCCCACTCCCTCCCCCCGTTTTTGTTTTTGTTTTTTCTGGTTTAACTACAGTTGCAAAGCAGTATCAGAGGACTTGCATTCTCTAATAGAACTCTAGGTCTTCCAGAGCAGCCAACACTTAGTGATGAGAAATCAAGGTCTGAGATGCACCAAATAACAGTCTCAGGGTCTCTGATTTTGAACTCTCCAAGTCATGCCATTGACTGGGTCTGCACACAACAATAGTCACTGTTTCAACGGCATTTTTTCCACAAGCAATTTCATCTTATATGTCTCATCACCACAAAAAGGATCAAAAGATTCTAAGTTTTGGAGTTCAACAACTGTGTACACTCATTTCTCATTTCAAGTGTTAAGGATATTGCTCAAATCACTGCATAAAACTCTCTCCTCATATAAGAAAGCCTGAAATCTGATTTCTCTACCAAAAAAAAACCCTTCTTCCTCCAAATAGATACAAAACTAATCATAACCTGCAAAACCCATGAAAATCTAAGCATGTTTACATCTTAACTGTTAGAAAAAAAATAGAGAGCTGGTAGACCAGCTTCATCTACCCAAGCCTCTTCTAAAACTTCCTGGAACCTGGTATACAAGACTAACCTTCCAAAAACACAACAGAAACAGAAAATCTTAGTGGGGCACCAGGAAAAGAGCAGGCCTCGAGAAAATCAAGACTCCCCCCAGTCCAACCTTCCCATGACACAGATACAAGAGTTAACAGTACAATCCCTCTTCGAGAGGGAACTGAATCAATGTGGCAGGGCCAATCCTATACAAACACACACGCGAGCTCTCACACACACATACACACACACACACACACACACACACACACCCCACACACACAGCTACCGCCCTGCCAGGGGATGATGAAATGAGGAACGGAAATTAACATTTCAGGCAACGTCTCACATTGTTCCTTGAGGCCAAGGGCTGCTGTTGCAGCCGCCACCGCCACCGCTTTCCTCCCAGCCGCCCCCCCGGCCCGCCTACCCTCCCCCTAACACCCCCAGCACGGCTACCCGCATTCCTGCCCCTCCTCGGCCTACGCGCGCCTCCAGCAACTCTGACGCCCCCAAGTCCCCCGTTCGCCCGCCCCCTCCGGCTCGGATCCCGAGAGCCGTCTGCTCTCACTTCAAAACAGCGATAATAATAGGGACGCTGAGAATAACAACTACGACCAGCACCGCGAGGGCGCCCCTCTCACGGGTCAGAGGTCGGCGCCTCCGCTCCGCAGCACCCGGCACCCGCCCGCAGGCCCTGGAAGCCCCTCCCAGCAGCCCCAGGTCCCCAACACCCTCAGGCCGCCCCAGAGCCCCCCGTCCGCCTCTCACGGCCGCCCCGGGCCCCCGGCCACCCAGGCCCGCCGCGGAGCCCCCCGTCCTCCCCTCACGGCCACCCAGGCCCGCCGCGGAGCCCCCAGTTGGTCCCTCACAGCCGCCCCGGGACCCCGGCCACCCAGGCCGGCCCGGAGCCCCCGTCCGCCCCTCACGGCCACCTCGAACCGCTCGGCCTCCCTCACAGCGCTCCGAGCTCCCCCGACCTCCCAGGCCCGCCCTGGAACCCCTATTGGCCCCTCGCGACAGCCTCGGGCCCCCAAAACCCCCCGCCCACCCGGCCCCGGCCCCCCAGACCCGCCCCGAGGCCCGAGGCGCAGCTTCGCCGCCAGGGAAGGCCTGCAGGCCGCAAGGCCGCGCGAATGCCCCGCGACCGCCCCGACCACCGCCCCCAGGCCAGCGGCACCTCTCACCGGGCTCCGAGGGCTGCGCGGCTCCGCGGCGGCTCACCGGCGGGGCGCGAGCGCTGCCCATGCAGCCCGCGGCCGCGTTTCCCGGGCCGCGCGGCCCGAGCAGGAAGGCGGCGGCGGCGGCAGCGGCGCGGGCTCGGACCCGGCCGAGCTGCGAGGGCCGGCGGGAGGCGAGCCCGCCCCTCGGACGCGCCCACGGCTCGGGCGAGCGCCGCGACTCCCGGTGTGGACGCTACTGAGGGGCCGTCTGGCCGCGGGCTCGGCGGCGGCGCCTCCCGGGCTGGGGCCCTCGGTCCATCGCGCACCGTCTCAGGGCGGCCTCTGGCTCCAGGACCCAGCGGCGGCTGCGGCGGGCGCCGGCCGCATGAGACGCTCCCGCCCATTGGCCCGCCGTATCCGCCACCGCCATTGGCCCGCCCCGGCCGGCCGTAGGGGCTGCGCACGTCACAGCGTCGGGAGGAAGCTCGCTAATGGAGTGAAGGGGCGAGGCGGGATTGACAGCCTCTGTGGCGGCCCGGAGGCGGGACTAGGCGGACGTCCCGGTAACGATTGGGCAGGGTCCTGCGTAAGGGCGCACGCGGCGCTAGAAACAGCGAGCCACTAGATTGGCTGCTTCCGTCTCAAAGGGCATGGGTTTTGCATTCTTGAGGCTGACGATTGGTCTTTCCAAGTGCCGGAAGGGACAGGCATGTGATCTGGTAACAAAATCTGGTATTGATGCGCTGCGAGACAAAACGTCCGCTTCCCGGGCCCGAGCGGCGGGTACTTGTGGTGTACCCGTGGTCTCTTGCCTGACCCCGGCCATCTGGGGCCACGTCGGGCCCGGACCCCGGAAGACCCGGCTTCCGGCCGCACCGCCCTGGCGGGCGTCATGGGGCACGGAGAGCTCTGGGCGGTGGCCAAGGGAGAAGGGACCGGGGCCTTGGGGCGGTCGCTCGGGGAGGGCTCTGGCCGCGCAGCCCCGCTCCCGCGCGGTGAAGCTTCCTTTGCCGTCCAAGGGAACAGCCCTCGGGCGGGTCGCGGTCGCGGCTCGAGAGCGCCTGGGCCTCCCGCTTTGAGAGCCTGAGCCGCGTGAGGAGCCAAGCGCCCGCGAGCAGCAGCCCCTGCCTTGCCGGTTCCGCAAGACGCGAAAAAGGTAGATGAGAACTGGTTTTGTTTGCAGCTAAAATTTATCAGGTCTCTGATTCAAAGTATGGCTCCTGTTCTAAGTGCACCTGTGTTCTCATCCAGAACTAAACCAAAAAATCCAGGAGAACAAAATCGGTGCTCCTTTGAGTGTCTTTTTTTCTTTTTATTTATTTTTATTTTTTATTTTTTTATTTAAAAAAAAAAAAAACGGGGTTTCACCATGTTGGTCAGGCTGGTCTCGAACTCCCGACCTCAGGTGATCTGCCCGCCTTGGCCTCCAAAGTGCTTGGATTATAGGCATGAGCCACCACGCCTGGCCCGAGTCTCTTTTTTTAATTTTGCATCTTACTGAAGTCTAAGACAGCTGGTAAGCAAAATATTTACAGGCCTCAAATTAACGAAATAATGGAATTTCGAAGTCCTGAGCAGATAGAGGGTGAAGATGGTCTTTCCCCTTGGGCAACACGCAGTATGGTCCAGTGACCTTCAGTTGTTAAACCGCCCATATTCAAATCCCAGCCTTACTAGTGAGTGGCAGTCACCCTGGAGGCTTTGCCTCTCAGATCTTCAGTTTCTTGATGGGTAAAATGGGAACTACAAGTAGCACGTCTTTTTTTTTTTTTCTCTCTCTCTTTGAGTCAGGGTCTCACTCAATCGCCCATGCTGGAGTGCACTGCTGACTGCATCTTCTGCTTCCTGGGCTCAGAGGATCCTCCCGACTGAGCCTACTGAATAGCTGGGACCACAGGCAGGCACCACACCCGGCTAATTTTTAAAATTTTCGTAGAGAAAGGATCTTGCTGTGTTGCCCAGGCTGGTGTCAAAATCCTGGACTCAACCCTCCCTCCTGAGCTTCCCAAACTGCTGGGTTTATAGACCTGAGCCACAGCGCCCGCCCGTAACACCTATTTCAGACTCATAGGGAAGATTAAGTGAAGGGGCTGTAGCACAGTGCTTGGCACACACAGGAGCTCTGTGGAAGCACTAGCTATGCTGTAACTGGACTTTTAGTCTCCTGTAGGCAGCCGGATATTGGTCTCCGCCCCCAACTACTCGTGGCAGGCATTGGATGAGGGTGAACACCTGATAAAAACAGCTGGTGTGGTGCAGGACGCAGTGGCTCACTCCTGTAATCACAGCACTTTGGGACCCCGAGGCGGGCGGATCACAAGGTCAGGACTTTGAGACCAGCCTGACCAACATGCTGAAAACGCGCCTCTACTGAAAATACAAAAAAATTAGCCAAGCTTTGCAGCACGTGCCTGTCTGTAATCCCAACTACTCAGGAGGCTGAGGCAGGAGAATCATTTGAACCCAGGAGGTGGACGGTTGCAATGAGCCAAGATCGCGTCACTACACACCGGTCTGGGCAACAGAGCAAGACTCCGTCTCAAAAAAAAAACAAAAGCATAGCCATATATGGGCTGATCAGCGTTCATCAATAGGTGATCAAGGGTTTCCATATTTGCCTCACTGGAAGAAATATCTGGTAAAATCGACAAAATTCAGAGTCCTGGAACCCATCATCACCTGTTGAATTAATCTAGATGAGGGGGGACTAGAAATTGGTATTTTTTTATTTTGGTCCCTTGCATTACTCATCATTGGGAAAATTTGAAAAACATCAACCTGAGCAGTCAAGCTAACACTCAGTAATTTTTTTCCACCTGAGACTGAGGGGTGTGGTATTCACAGGAGCTGGCAGTGCAGTCCAGCTTCAAGTGATCCTCCCACCTGAGTAGCTGAGATTACAGGTGAGTACCACCATGCTCAACTATCAAGGAAATTTTAAGTATGAAATATTAATATGAATAAGCAGGCAGTTGGCCTTGGAAACAGAATCTGAAACTACGCTAAGGTAAAAGCAAACAGAATTTCAACAGAAGCAGAACATGTAAGCAAAAACTGTATGGTAGAGAAAAATGCAGATTAAAGGGAAAGAAGCCAGGTGATGCATTAATTAGAAGATCTTTGAGGCTGGGTGAGGTGGCTCATGCCTAAATCCCAGGACTTTGGGAGGCTGAGGCAGGCGGATCACCTGAGGTCAGGAGTTTCAGACCAGCCTGGCCAACACGGTAAAACCCCGTCTTTCCTAAAAATACAGAAATTAGTTGGGCATGGTGATGGGCACATGTAATCCCAGCAACCGGGGAGGCTGAGTCAGGAAAATCACTTGAACCCGGGAGGCAGAGGCTGCAGTAAGCTGAGATCGCACCACCGCACTCCAGCGAGGGCAAGAGAGCGAGACTCCATCTCAAAAAAAAAAAAAAAAAAAGGCCAGGCGCGGTGGCTCAAGCCTGTAATCCCAGCACTTTGGGAGGCCAGGGCGGGTGGATCACGAGGTCAAGAGATCGAGACCATCCTGGTCAACATGGTGAAACCCCGTCTCTACTAAAAATACAAAAAATCAGCTGGGCATGGTGGTGCATGCCTGTAATCCCAGCTACTCAGGAGGCTGAGGCAGGAGAATTGCCTGAACCCAGGAGGCGGAGGTTGCGGTGAGCCGAGATCGCACCATTGCACTCCAGCCTGGGTAACGAGTGAAACTCCGCCTCAAAAAAAAAAAAAAAAAAAGAGTTGGGATTTTATCCTAAGGGAAAAGGTAAGGCATCAGAGGGTTGTGGGAAGGTGGGAGATGGTCTAACCTGCATGAAAGGATAGCTGTGAGATGATGAACGCACAGAGACAGGTGCAGATGGAGTAGAGACAGCTGGACTGAAGATAGTCGGCAAGGTTTTATGGGCAGTAAAAGAAGGGTTCAGGGTGAGGTTAGCATTGCCTGGAAGAGAGCCTTAAGGAAAGGGCCAGTTTGGGTGGAAAAAAAGAGTTTACTTTTTATTTTTATTTATTTATTTTTTACCTTGAGGCTTTTTTTGTTTTTTTAAAGATGAGGTTTCACCATGTTGGTCAGGCTGGTCTTGAACTCCCAACCTCAGGTGATCCACCCACCTTGGCCTCCAAAGTGCAAGGCTTTTTGAAGAGTTTAGTTTTGTGCACTTAAAGTCTGAGATGTTCTTTGGTCCTACTGCGTGGATGATGGGTACAGGGCACCAGGGACGCAGCCACAGAAAGCGGAGAGGCAGCAAGATGGAAGCAGGAGGAGGGAGGTCGTCGGGGTTCAGCAGTGCTGCTTGGTCTGTAGCAGCGGGAGACCAGTGAAGGTTTCCAACAAGAGGCCTCAAGATCAAATTCCTATTTTATGACATTGCCCTCGAAACAGCCTGAAGGGAGAGGCCAGGTGGGAAGCTGTTGCAGTAGTTTGAGTAGAAACATAGCAACGGGAGGATACAGAGAGGTGGGAAGGGAGGGGAACAGGGGGTGGGGGGGGGAGGTGCAGGTGCTGGAGAGCCAGCATTACCACATCCTCCAAACTGGAAATTAAATTTTTTGTGAGATTTCACTAAGGACAGTTAATTTTTTTTTTTTTTTTGAGACAGAGTCTCGCTCTGTTGCCAGGCACCAGGCTGGAGTGCAGTGGTGCGATCTCAGCTCACTGCAGTCTCCACCTCCTGGGTTCAAGCAGTTCTGCCTCAGCCTCCCAAGTAGCTGGGACTACAGGTGCATGCACCATGCACAGCTAATTTTTGTATTTTAGTAGAGACGTGGTTTCACCATGTTGGCCAGGATGGTCTCCATCTCTTGACCTCATGATCCACCCACCTTGGCCTCCCAAAGTGCTGAGATTACAGGGGTGAGCCACCGCACCTGGCTCCACTGCTGTTTTGTGTAGCCAAACACTCAGGCACTGCCTCTGCCAGATGCTGTCCTAGATCTGGCACACCCATGGAAAAGAGCCTACCACCAGGCAGTGCTGGACAACCGCCCTTCTGGGAAGTGATGTGCAGACTTCATTTTGCCTCTAAACAAAGGCTTTCAAGGCTGCTCCACAGTCCTCGTGACACCCCACTCGCAGCTGTGGACTGGGCCAGCGAATGACCTGGCCTGTAGGGTCCAGCCCTACAGGGTTCTGTGAGCCCTTCTCTGCTGGTGCGGAGATGAGAAATTGTAGAAATAAAAGGCACAAGACACAGAGATCAAGAACAGAAAGTTTGGGCCCGGGGTCCACTGCTACCCAGATCTCAGAGACCCGCAGTAGCCCCAAATGCTGGACGCTCTCACTTTTATAGAGTTGCAAATCTGGGGGCACGGAAGGTAGGGTGTGGTCTTGGAGGTAGGTGACTGGGGGTGGGGTAAAAAAAGGGTGTGGCATGCAGGTGGGGGCGCAGGAATATCTGGCACCCAAAGTGAAGTAAGGAGCATAATGCATCAGCACTTTTTCCATACTTATAAAGAACTCAAATATTAATATTTATGTTACTATTACTGATTATCATTTCTAAGAAAAAAGGAACCAGGTGCAGAAGCAGAACATGAGAGTAGACCTGGAACGTGAGCACTGAAGCACAGCATCACCAAGAGACAGTTAAGCCCCTGGATGTTTGTGGGTGTCCCTGACAGCCGTCAGGCCTACCACAAGAGCTTGAGAAGCGGAGTTTTCTTCTAACTCCTCCGGGGAAGGAGATGTCTCAGCGATTTTGGACATCTCCTTCCCTGGCTGGCTAAACGGTGGGCGCTTTCCCAGCGCTGGTGCCACTGCACCCTTATGCAGAAGTGACAGGGCTTAGAGCACCTTGCCTTAGTGTCATTCATTTCATAGTGTCACCCCAGGTTCACACTTCTAACCTGAGAGGTATTAGCATAGGAATTAAGATCACCTATGAAGGCCGGGTGCGGTGGCTCAAGCTTGTAATCCCAGCACTTTGGGAGGCCAGGGCGGGTGGATCACGAGGTCGAGAGATCGAGACCATCCTGGTCAACATGGTGAAACCCCGTCTCCACTAAAAATACAAAAAATTAGCTGGGCATGGTGGCACGTGCCTGTAATCCCAGCTACTCAGGAGGCTGAGGCAGGAGAATTGCCTGAACCCAGGAGGCGGAGGTTGCGGTGAGCCGAGATCGTCCCATTGCACTCCAGCCTGGGTAACGAGCGAAACTCCGCCTCAAAAAAAAGAAAAAAAAAAAAAAGATCACCTATGAATAACTAAGATCACATATGAATATATGTGACCTAGTAACTACTACTACAGTTAATTTCTAGTTACTTTCTTCTTCATTATTTATATGGAAATAGGCTGAGGCTTTTGGCTCCTGCCTCGGCGCTTATGAGGTATTTTCCCTACACTGGCCCACCAGCAACTGCATGCACAGTGGGACCCTCTGCCCTTTCCTTGCAGATGGCCCAGAGGTCACCCTGAGGAGAGGCAGCGCAGCCTTTCTGCTTCCTCTTCGCAAGTGGCAGAAATGGGTGGAGTAGGCTCACCCCTGGCCTTTCCCTTCTGCCTCCTGCCCCTGGCCCTGTGGTGAAAACTGATAGCTCAGTGTGAGTCCAACAGGCCTGGCCCCAGCCCTGTGGTCAGCCCCAGCTCACCAGTATTGCTAGCATTAGAATCTAGAACCCAAGCTCATTTCACAATAAACTGTGATATGTCTTGCTTCCCAGTTACTGTAACTCTGAGGTATCCCCTTCGAAATCTCAAGGGCATGAGGAGCTGTGGGATTAAACATGATTTAGATATTCTTGGAGCCCCTGACTTCAGTACCACTAAAACTACCCCACAATTTGTTTTTGTTTTTTTTGAGACATAGTCTTGCTCTGTCGCCAGGCTAGAGTGCAGTGTCAGAATCTCGGCTCACTGCCTCCCGGGTTCAAGCAATTCTCCAGCCTCAGCCTCCCAAGTAGCTGGAACGACAGGTGCCTCCCACCACACCTGGCTAATTTTTTGTATTTTTAGTGGAGACAGGGTTTCACCATGTTAGCCAGGATAGTCTCAATCTCCTGACCTAGAGATCCACCTGCCTGGCCCTCCCAAAGTGCTGGGATTACAGGCATGAGTCACTGCACCCCGTCTGTTTCTTTCTTTTTACTTTTTTTAGAGGGTTTCACCAGGTTGGCCAGGCTGGTCTTGGACTCCTGACTTCAGGTGACCCACCCACCTCAGCCTCCCAAAGTATAGGAGTGAGCCACTGCGCCTGCCCTATTTTTTATTTTGTTTTTTATTTTTTTGAAACAGTCTTGCTCTGTGGTCTGGACCACAGAGTGGAGTGCAGTGGCGCAATCTCGGCTCACTGCAACCTCCACCTCCTGGGTTCAAGCAATTCTCCTGCCTCAGGTGCCCAACTACAGGCGCCTGCCACCATGCCTGGTTGTATTTTCAGTAGTGACAAGGTTTCACCATATTGGTCAGGCTGGTCTCGAACTCCTGACCTCGGCCTCCCGAAGTGCTGGGGTGACAGGTGTGAGCCACTGCGCCTGGCCAATTTTTAAAACTCTAAACCGCATACTTCGTCTGTAGCCCTATCAATTGCAGTGTCTATTGTCAAATGCTATTTGTATTCTATTTTCTCCCCAATTTTCATTGTGGTAAAGTATATATAACATGAAACTTACTTTTATTTTTACCTTTTCTTTTAGAGACAGGGTCTCACTCTGTCCCCCATGATGGAGTGCGGTAGTGTGACCAAGACTCACTGTAACCTTAAGTTCCTGTGCTCAAGGGATCCTCCCACCTCAGCCTCCTGAGTAACTGGGACCACAGGTATGAGCCACCAAACCTAGTTAATATAAAAAAACCTTTTTTGCCGAGGCTGATCTGGAACTCCTGGCCTGAAGCAGTTCCCCAGCCTTGGCCTCCCGTAATGTTGGCCTCACAGACATGAGTCACCATGGCCAGCCTCAATATCATACTGTAAACCTGAAATATATATAAAATGTACTGGAAAAAAGTAAAAAGCTAGACTTTTTTTTTTTTTTTTTTTTGAGACGGAGTTTCGCTCTTGTTACCCAGGCTGGAGTGCAATGGCGCGATCTCGGCTCACCGCAACCTCCGCCTCCTGGTTTCAGGCAGTTCTCCTGCCTCAGCCTCCTGAGTAGCTGGGATTACAGGCACGCACTACCATGCCCAGCTAATTTTTTGTATTTTTAGTAGATATGGGGTTTTACCATGTTGACCAGGATGGTCTCGATCTCTTGACCTTGTGATCCACCCGCCTCGGCCTCCCAAAGTGCTGGGATTACAGGCTTGAGCCACCGCGCCCAGCCTAGACTTTTTTTTTTTTTTTTTCCTCCCGGAGTCAAGCGAACCCAGTAATCTCAGTACTTTGGGAGGCCAAGGCAGGCAGATCACCTGAGGTCAGGTGTTCGAGACCAGCCTAACCAACATGGACTGCAGCTGGATTATAAGTATGCAATTTGTGATATATTGAGAAAAAAACACATCATATATTTAGATTTTAAAATGACATCAAAACTGATAAGGCTATAATTAGGCAATAAAAATAAATAAAAGAGGCTGGACAAAATGGCTCACGCCTGTAAATCCAGCACTTTGGGAGGTGGGCAGATCACCTGAGGTTGGGAGTTCAAGACCAGCCTGACCAACATGTAGAAATCCTGTCTCTACTAAAAATACAAAAAATTAGCCAAGCTCGGGCCGGGCGCAGTGGCTCAAGCCTGTAATCCCAGCACTTTGGGAGGCCGAGGCGGGTGGATCACGAGGTCAAGAGATCGAGACCATCCTGGTCAACATGGTGAAACCCAATCTCTACTAAAAATACAAGAAATTAGCTGGGCATGGTGGCACATGCCTGTAATCCCAGCTACTCAGGAGGCTGAGGCAGGAGAATTGCCTGAACCCGGGAGGCAGAGGTTGTGGGGAGCCAAGATCGCGCCATTGCACTCCAGCCTGGGCAACAAGAACAAAACTCTGTCTTTAAATAAATAAATAAATAAATGGCTTTAAATAAATAAGTCAATAAATGGTACAGGCTGGGCATGGTAGCTTATGCCTATGATCCTAATACTTTGGGAGACTGAGGCTGAAGAGTTGACTGAACCCAGGGAAGGTTGGGAGTAGGAGAAAGTGAAAGTCCCTGGGCGCTTTGGCTCACCCCTGTTAACCCAGCACTTTGGGAGGCCAAGGTGGGCAGATCACCTGAGGTCAGGAGTTCAAGACCAGCC
Organism: Saimiri boliviensis; assembly: GCF_048565385.1. Lineage (NCBI taxonomy): Eukaryota > Metazoa > Chordata > Mammalia > Primates > Cebidae > Saimiri > Saimiri boliviensis. The sequence continues at coordinate 140,961,129 of NC_133449.1, read as the reverse complement.
TGGCCAACATGGCGAAACTCAGGAAATGGTGGTTGCAGTGAGCCAAGATCACGCCACTGCTGAGACTCTGTCTCAAAGAAAAAAAAAAGAAAAAGATTTCCTAAGACTTTTTCCTAGTAAGGCTGTCATAATATTGCATAACGTGTTTTATGTAATGAATTTCAGCCTGCACAAAGCAGGGACTTAGCTGGGAAGATTAATCGTGCACTCATTCAGGAAAGGTTGGAGTGCCTGCTGTTCCAAGTGCTGCTGCAGTAGCAGGGAGGAAACAGCGGCATCTCAAACACCATCCCAGCAAGGACTCCAGTGTCTCTCTTGTGGATGCGTGACTCGCACATGATGTACCAGAAACTCCTGTGCGTGGTTGTAATCCAGCACGTGACACAATACCGTCTCCAGCTGCTCCTTTGATTTGGAAAGCAGCCTAAGATGTACTGGCCATGGAGCCTCTGTCCATCCCTGGAATTGAGTTGAGTGATGTGGTCAAAGCCATGGTGACAGCCATGCCCCGGCTGTGCCAGTGATGGGAATAACTGCAATGCTTAAACTACAGGGCAGCAAATTCAGAACTTCTTCCTAGTGCTGGATTCAGGAAAGGTTTGATAGCACATTCCTCGAATCCTCAATAATACTTCAGGTGTCTTAGCTAGAGAGGAGCTTGCAAGGGATTGGTTTTTTTTAGATGGAGTCTCCCTCTGTTGGCCAGGCTGGAGTGCAGTGGCGTGATGTCAGCTCTCAGCAACCTCCGCTTCCTGGTTCCAGTGATTCCCCTGCCTCAGCCTCCTGAGTAGCCGGGACTGCAGGCACGCACCAGCACGCCCGGCTAATTTTTGTACTTGTAGTAGAGACAGAGTTTCGCCCTGTTGGCCAGGCTGGTCTTGAACTCCTGACCTCAGGTGATCCATCCATCTTGGCCTCCCAAAGTGCTGGGATCACACGCATCAGCCACTGTGCCTGGCTGCAAGGAATCATCTTAAATCTCATATGAAAAGTCCCTTTTAAAATGTGTAAACTCACAGGTATCTTTGGAAAAACAGTTATTTGGTTTTTTTAAAACAGGGTCTTTTTCACCTAGGCTGGAGTGCAGTAGCAAAATCAAGGCTCACTACAGCCTTGACCCCCTCAGGCTCAAGCAGTCCTCCCACCTCAGCCTCCAGAGTAGCTGGGACTAGAGATACACGCCAGCACCCCCTGTTATTTTATTTATTTATTTATTTTTGTAGAGACAGGGTCTTACCATGTTTCCCAGGCTGGTCTTGAACTCCTGGGCTCAAGCAGTCGTTCTGCCTTTGCCTCCCAAATTGCTGGGTTAACAGGCATGAGCCACTGCGAGCAGTCAGAAGGTAGTGTTAATAACACTTCCAGGGGACTCCATATTTGGGCCCCCTTCCACAAATAAGTGGAAGCTGTTTTTCTCTATCCTGGATTTCCCCTCTGGGGTCCCGTTCCACACTCTCATGGAAGCCTGTCTTCCCCTCCTAAACTCCATCTCTCTCGCTATTCCCTTCCACTCAGTGTGGAAGCTGCTTTCCTCTCCTGGATTCCATCTTTCTGGATTCTCTCAGCGTGAGAAGAGCTTTCCTTCTCTGGTTTTCCCCCTCTGGCAACTCTTCTCACTCAGTGTGAGAGCAGCTTTTCTTTCACTCGGTGTGAGAGTTAGCTGTTTGTCTCTCCTTCTCCTTTTTCTCTCTCTAAATAACTCACTTTTTTTTTTTTTTTTTTTTTGAGGCGGAGTTTCGCTCTTGTTACCCAGGCTGGAGTGCAATGGCGCGATCTCGGCTCACCGCAACCTCCGCCTCCTGGGTTCAGGCAATTCTCCTGCCTCAGCCTCCTGAGTAGCTGGGATTACAGGCACGCGCCACCATGCCCAGCTAATTTTTTTTTTTTTTTTTTGAGACGGAGTTTCGCTCTTGTTACCCAGGCTGGAGTGCAGTGGCGCGGTCTCGGCTCACCACAAGCTCCGCCTCCTGGGTTCAGGCAATTCTCCTGCCTCAGCCTCCTGAGTAGCTGAGATTACAGGCACGTGCCACCATGCCCAGCTAATTTTTTGTATTTTTAGTAGAGACGGGGTTTCACCATGTTGACCAGGATGGTCTTGATCTCTTGACCTCGTGATCCACCCGCCTCGGCCTCTCAAAGTGCTGGGATTACAGGCATGAGCCACCGAGCCCGGCCGATGACTCACTTTTTACAAAAAATAAATAAATAAAACACTTCCAGGAATTTAGCTAAGTTTAGAAGGTAGTGTTTCTTTTTTTTTCTTTTTTTTTTTTTTTTTTAAAAAAAGACAGGGTTGGCTGGGCGCGGTGGCTCACGCCTGTAATCCCAGCACTTTGGGAGGCCGAGGTGGGTGGATCACGAGGTCAAGAGATTGAGACCATCCTGGTCAACATGGTGAAACCCCGTCTCTACTAAAAATACAAAAAATTAGCTGGGCATGGTGGCGCGTGCCTGTAATCCCAGCTACTCAGGAGGCTGAGACAGGAGAATTGCCTGAACCCAGGAGGCGGAGGTTGCGGTGAGCCGAGACCGCGCCACTGCACTCTAGCCTGGGTAACGAGAGCGAAACTCTGTCTCAAAAAAATAAATAAATAAAAATTAAAAATAAATAAAAAGACAGGGTTTCACCGTGTTAGTCAGGCTGGTCTTGAACTCCCAACCTCAGGTAATCCACCCGCCTTGGCCTCCAAAGTGCTGGGATTACAGGCGTGAGCCACCACGCCCAGCAAGTAGGTAATGTTTCAAATGTTTCATACATGAAGAAGCAAGGAGCTACGTTCGGAGGCGAGGGAGAACTGTTTGAGGCCAGGAGTTGAGACTAGCACTGGCAACACAGCAAGACCTCAACTCTACCAAGATTAAAACATTAGGCATCTGTGAGGCCTCCTTGAGCCCAGGAGGACAAGACTGCAGCGAGCCATCATCATGCCACTGCCCTCCAGCCTGGGAACAGAGCAAGACCCCGTCTCAGGAAAAGAACACAACACAAGGACCGCGTAGGTGCCTAGCATCATATGAATTAATACATTTTGTTACTGAAACCCAGTTTTACTTTGCAACTTTAAATTTTTTTTTTTTTTTTTTTTTTTTTTGACATCCCAACTTGGGAAACTCCATGCTTGCCAACTGCAGCAGATGCAGTGACTCACTCAGAAGCAACTTTAAATTTTTTTTCAGAAAATTAAAGAATAGATTTTGTATGAGTTAAATATAGAAGTGCTACTGGCTGTTTAATTACTGTCAGTCATTCCCCTGTGATCTCCACGCTGCAGGGACGCCAGCTCTTCTGGGCCCCCCGGGAGCAACAGTGTCATCCTAGCCACTTCGTCCTAGACAAGCGCTTCGGTTCTTCCCTTCACCAGTCAAGTGTTGAAAACATATTCTATGGAGTCTGTTCTGTTTACAAAACTGTAAGTTCATATGGGACTGCCTCAGGGCTGAAGTAAACTATCAAGCTAAATAAAACATAAAACAGCAGGGACAAAAAGAAAAAAAAGGCGGGGCGTGATGGCTCACACTTGTAATCCAAGCACTTTGGAGGCCAAGGCAGGCAGATCACCTGAGGTCGGGGCTTCAAGACCAGCCTGACTAACATACTGAAACCCTGTCTCTCTCTTTTTTTTTTTTTTTTTTTTTTGAGACAGAGTTTCACTCGTTACCCAGGCTGGAGTGCAATGGCGCCATCTCTGCTCACTGCAACCTCCGCCTCCCAGGTTCAAGCAATTCTCCTGCCTCAGCCTCCTGAATACCTGGGATTATAGGCACGCACCACCATTCCCAGCTAATTTTTGTATTTTTAGTAGAGACAGGGTTTCACTATGTTGACCAGGATGGTCTCGATCTCTCGACCTCGTGATCCACCCGCCTCGGCCTCCCAAAGTGCTGGGATTACAGGCGTGAGCCACCGCGCTCGGCCCTAACCCTGTCTTTAAAAAAAAAAAAATTAGCCAGGTACCGTGGCTCACGCCTGTAATCTAAGCACTTTGAAGGCCAAGGCGGGCAAATCACCTGAGGTTGGGAGTTCAAGACCAGCCTGACCAACATGGTGAAACCCTGTCTTTAAAAAAATAAAAAATAGGCCGGGCGCGGTGGCTCAAGCCTGTAATCCCAGCACTTTGGGAGGCCGAGGCGGGTGGATCACGAGGTCGAAAGATCGAGACCATCCTGGTCAACGTGGTGAAACCCCGTCTCTACTAAAAATACAAAAAAACTAGCTGGGCATGGTGGTGCATGCCTGTAATCCCAGCTACTTAGGAGGCTGAGGCAGGAGAATTGCCTGAGCCCAGGAGGCGGAGGTTGCGGTGAGCCGAGATCGCGCCATTGCACTCCAGCCTGGGTAACAAGAGCGAAACTCCGTCTCAAAAAAATAAATAAATAAAAAATAAAAAAATAAAAAATAGCCGGACGTGGTGGCTCAAGCCTGTAATCCCAGCACTTTGGGAAGCCGAGGCGGGTGGATCACGAGGTCGAGAGATTGAGACCATCCTGGTCAACATGGTGAAACCCCGTCTCTACTAAAAATACAAAAAATTAGCTGGGCATGGTGGTGCGTGCCTGTAATCCCACCAGCTACTCAAATGCCTGAACCCAGGAGGCAGAGGTTGCGGTGAGCCGAGATTGCGCCATTGCACTCCAGCCTGGGTAACGAGCGAAACTCCGTCTCAAAAAAAAAATAAAAATAAAATAAATAAATAAATAAAAAATAGGCCGGGCGCGGTGGCTCAAGCCTTCCCAGCACTTTGGGAGGCCGAGGCGGGTGGATCACGAGGTCGAGAGATCGAGACCATCCTGGTCAACATGGTGAAACCCCGTCTCTACTAAAAATACAAAAAATTAGCTGGGCATGTTGGCACGTGCCTGTAATCCCAGCTACTCAGGAGGCTGAGGCAGGAGAATTGCTTGAACCCAGGAGGCAGAAGTTGCAGTGAGCCGAGATGGCGCCATTGCACTCCAGCCTGGGTAACGAGCGAAACTCCGTCTCAAAAAAAAATAAAAAATAAAAATAAAATAAACAGCAGGGACAGGGATGGTAAAACCCGAATGGCATGCTTTGGTTCCAGGCATATCTAAACTCAAAGTACCCTTCTAATCTCCAAGTAATCTTGAACTTAACCTGATCAGCCCTTGTGGCCCCCAGCCAGAGCTCACTGAGCCTCAGAAGCCAGAAACGCATTCTAGGAGCACCCAGGAAACTCCCAGTGCCAGCCAGAGTCCACTTGTGTGGTTCTGTTTGTCCACGGATTCCTGAGAGGGGGCCTTAGGTGGGCCGGCTGGGGTTGAGATTTTATGTAGAAATGATCACCTACCTGTTCCTTGTCAAACCAGCCCTTTAAATTAACAATGAAAATAAAGCACTACTCCTGCTCCACATCCACACTGAGCGTGGTGTCTGCTGCCCTGTTCTGGCATTTCAGAGGCTGGAGACTCACCCTCATCCCTCTCAGCAGCTGGGCCACCAGGAGCCACACGCTGGCCCCTGCTGGCTTGTCCCTTCCTGGGGCTGCAGATCAGAGAAAGCAGCCAGAGTGAGCACCAAGACACCCAGCCTTTACTGGAGCCTCTTGGAGAACCAGCCCCCCGCCTCCATCCTGCTGGGGTACTGACCTTCTGGCATAGCTGCAAAAGCCTCTTCTCTCCTCCCTGGCCTCACATTCTCACCTCTGGCCTCTCTAGAGTCCATCCTCCTCCCAGCAGCCAAAGTAATGCTTTTCCCACAGACCTTATTAGTCCTCAGCAGCACTTACCCACGGACTCTCCAGCACTCCCTGGTCTGTGCCCCCTCCCCTGCTACCTGCCCCTCCCAGCTGGCCACACTGACTGGGCTGGCCAGGCCTCTCTTGGCAGCCTCTCCTATCCTGAGGAGATGCACTTCCTTTTGCTCCTGCACCTGATCTTAGTGACGGCTCTGAAGTCCCTTTCTAAGATAATCATTTGGCCGGGTGCAGTGGCTTATGCCTGTGATCCCAGCACTGGAAAGCTGAGGTGGGAGGATCACCTGAGCCCAGGACTTCAAGACCAGCCTTGGCAAAATAAGAGATGCCATCTCTACAAAAAATTTAAAAATTAGCAGGTGAAGTCCTCTTTTCTGTGAAGTTTGCCCTGCCTGTGGCATCGCAGACTCTGTCCAAAGCCTCCTGTTGTCCTGCTCACCATGTGCTTTGTTTGCTGGGCTTTTGTTCTGTCAATAGAATGGAAGGTCACTGAGGACGGGCATTGCTGTTTTCTAGGACACTGCCCCATGTTGTGTGGTTGCTCAACAAGTATCTGTTACAGGCATTCCCTGCTACAGTACAGAAAATATCTTTCATTTCCAGTCCTTTCATTCTCTGCAACCACAAACCTCTCATCCAGAAAACCTTTTTTTTTTTTTTTTTTGAGATAGAGTTTCGTTCTTGTTGCCCAGGCTAGAGTGCAGTGCTGCGATCTCAGTTCACACAACCTCCACCTCCCAGGTTCAAGCGATTCTCCAGCCCCAGCCTCCCGAGTATCTGGGATTACAGGTGCACATCACCATTCCTGGCTTTTTTGTTTGTATTTTTGTTTGTTTGTTTGTTTGAGATGGAGTTTCGCTCTTGTTACCCAGGCTGGAGTGCAATGGCGCGATCTCGGCTCACCGCAACCTCCGCCTCCTAGGTTCAAGCAATTCTCCTGCCTCAGCCTCCTGACTAGCTGGGATTACAGGCATGTGCCACCATGCCCAGCTAATTTTTTGTATTTTTAGTAGAGACGGGGTTTCACCATGTTGACCAGGATGGTCTCGATCTTTCGACCTCGTGATCCACCCGCCTCGGCCTCCCAAAGTGCTGGGATTACAGGCTTGAGCCACCGCGCCCGGCCTGTTTGTATTTTTTTTTAGTAGTGATGGGTTTCACCATGTTGGCCAGGCTGGCCTTGATCTCCTGACCTCAAGTGAACATGCTGGGATTACAGGTCGGAGCCACAGAGGCTAGCCAAGTAGTTTCTTTTAGCTGTTGGCAGAAAAGGCTGGGATGTGTCACTGGTGACTGAGCCTCTTCCCTGTTAGCTGTGGCCATCAAAATTCCAGTGTGGTTCATGGGTTCATGGGAACTCCAAGCAGCAGATCCGCTACTGATGTGCTGAGAACCTACGATGGTCAGAGGCCACTGGGTTCCAGGACAAGCCAGTGATAACCTGTCATCTAATGACAAGGCCTGATGGCATGAGACCGCCATCCTTAAGGGAACCTCCAGGTTCTGTCCAGCAGGCATTGGGGGCAGTGCTGCAGACTGTGGCTGGCTGGGAATGATGTGAAGACACAACCCATCTGATGACTGGCTGTGTCCCAGAGACAAGCAAACAGAGCATCCTGTTGGCTGCATGGCGCGTTCAGCTCAAAACTGGGAGACCAGCCACAGACCAGCAAACCCTTTCTTGCTTCAAATATCCTATCATTCCCCTAACAAATACTCCCTGGGACCAGAGACATCTCAAACTAGTTACTTTTAGGAATAAGCTATAAATTGGATGCCCAGAGGTGATCCTTTTTTCCTAGTAGCTGAACCCATATGAAGCTTCTGAACCCTTGCCAGAGATGTTGAGGAAGGTCCCCAGGCCTCTGGCCAGTGCAAGCAGCCCAGCAGCTAATGGACGTCGACAGACCAGCAGCCGACTTGAATTTGCATAGTAAAAAGGGGACTGGTTCATGACTAGGACATGAAAGCGAGCACACCCCTTCAAGGGACCAGATCTAGGGACACAGCCTGGCTGAGGGACATGCATCTCCCACCTTCTTTGCACTCGGTGGGCCTGGCCTCCTTCAGCCACAGCTAGCTTCCTCACCACGGTGGAAAGATGCTAACAGCTCTCTTCACAGTTCACACTTGAGCTCCAGGACCCAAAAGGCAAAGTCTCTTCTCCAAATACAGATGGAGAGGAAGGACTTAACAGATTTGACTTTCTGTTCCTGAGCTGATGAAGGCTGAGCCTGGGCCTGGTCCACATGATAAGGAGCCACGAGGAGCTAACTGGATGGGTCTTGCTGAGCAGATCTCAATATAATTATCAAAATGGTCAGCAGCCATGCTGGCCCTCCATGATCTCTGTCTCCCGACATTCACATCCCCAGCCAGTCTCTCCCATGTTGTACAAGGGTGGGTTTTGGTGACCAATTACGTGCAGCAGAAGTGACGGTCAATTCCAGGATGTGATAAGAAAAAGCCGTCGCTCCTGCCCTCTGGTCAGCAGCTCTGGGGAAGCCACAAGGTCAGGCGAGCCCTAGGAAGGGCCCATGTGATGAGGAGCTGAGGTCTTCTGGCAACAGCTATGTGAGTGCTCCCCTCTGGACAAAGGTCCTCTAGTGCTTCTGACGACCACAGCCCTGGCCATCAGCAGGACTGCAAGCTTATCCAGTCCAAGAGACTAAACTGACCAGTCCAGCCAATCCCAGATTCCTGCCCCTCAGAAACAGTGAGATAACAATTTGCTTTAACTTGCCAGATCGCCAAATTTGGAATGCACTGCCCAGGGCTGTGAGAGTTCCCATCATGTGAAGAGGACGCAGACTTTGTCCCGTCCAAGTCCTTAAACACCTGTCCAAAGCCCTACACCCAAAAGTCTAAAGAAACACTGAGGAAGCTGGGCAAAATGGCTCACGCCTGTAATCCTAGCACTTTGGGAGGCTGAGGTGGGTGGATCACCTGAGGTCAGGAGTTCAAAACCAGCCTCACCATCATGGTGAAACTCCATCTTTAAAAAAAAAAAAAGAAAGAAAGAAACACTGAGGAATACATGATTAGTTCAGTAGAGGAGCCGCCAGTGCTGAAGCTCTGGTGCACTCATGGGTGCTGCAGTTCACAAGCTCTGGAGACGAGGCTAACTGCAGAAGCAAATGTGCTTAAGAAAAAATATGGGGAGCAGCGGTGGCTCTGGCCAGTTTTCCTGGCGCTTGAGGAGGCCAGGCTATGCGTTCCAGGCCAACCTGGGCAAAATTTAGAACCTCTCATTGATCAAAAAAAAGAAAAAATATGTAAAAATTTACTAGCTGCCAAATTTGGGAAGAAGCAAATATGTAATTATTTGTTAAGATATTAATAAGGGCTGGCCCTGCCCTGGTCCACTGGGGTGTGGGCTCCGGCAGCAAAAAAAATGAGTAAAAAAAATAATAGCCAGGCGCGGTGGCTCAAGCCTGTAATCCCAGCACTTTGGGAGGCCGAGGCGGGTGGATCACGAGGTCAAGAGATCGAGACCATCCTGGTCAACATGGTGAAACCCCGTCTCTACTAAAAATACAAAAAATTAGCTGGGCATGGTGGCGCGTGCCTGTAATCCCAGCTACTCAGGAGGCTGAGGCAGGAGAATTGCCTGAGCCCAGGAGGCGGAGGTTGCGGTGAGCCGAGATCGCGCCATTGCACTCCAGCCTGGGTAACAAGAGCGAAACTCTGTCTCAAAAAAATAATAATAATAAATATTAATAAGGAAGCCTAGATGAGTTTTTTTTTTGCTTTTTTTTTTTTTTTTTGGAGACAGTCTCGGTCTGGTACAGTGGTTCACACCTATAATCCCAGCTACAGGCTGAGGTGGGAGGATCACTTGAACTTGGGACACAGAGGCTGCAGTGAGCCAAGACTGTGCCACTGCACTCCAGCCTGGGCAACAGAGTGAGACCCTGTCTCAAAAAAAAAAAAAAAAAAAAAAAAAAAAAAAAAAAAGACAAGGTCTCACTCATCACTTAGGCTGGAGTGCAATAGCACGATCTCGACTCACTGCAGCCTCCACCTCCCGGGTTCAAGTGATTCTCATGCCTCAGCCTCCCAAGTAGCTGGGACTACAGGCATGTTGCTACCATGCCTAGCTAATATTTTTCGATTTTTAGTAGAGAAGGAGTTTTGTCATGTTGGCCAGTCTGGTCTTTAACCCTAACTCCTGAACTCAAGTGATCCACCCACCTCGCCCTCCAAAAGTGCTAGTAATACAGGCATGAGCCACCACAGCCGGCCCGAAGCCTCGATCTTAAAACCAAAAAAAGTCCCGAAGGATCAACTTCTGTCTCCAGAATGCTAAATATTATTTAACAGGTAAGGCAACTGAAGTTTGTAGTGCTGCTTGCCTCATGTCCTTCAACTGACAGAGGGACTCAGGCACAGAGCCCAGGATGTTTCTGCATTAACAGGGAACAAAGGCATGGGAATGGGGACAGATCCACGTTTTCTTCCCACAGCCCAGGCTGAAAGGGCTGCCCTAGGTGCTCCTGAGGCACCCTCCCTGATGGAGTGAGAGCTGAGGGAACCTGGGGTCGGTAGCCATTCAGAGGCCTAAGGCTGACCCAAATCAGGAGTCACCAAGAGACTGCCTCTCTAGAGAACAGGCAGAGAAGGGAAGTCATGCCAAGTCCTGATGTGCAGAGTTCAGACGGCTGAGGAAGGGTGAAAGTCGAAATGAGCAAGCAGCAGTTAGGAAGTGCAGAAAGAACAGACAGTGTGGAGGAGGGAAAGCCAGGGTCCTGACAGCTGAGGAACTGCCTCTGGCTCTGGGGGCCAAGGCTCCTACAGGTCCCTCTTCCTGGATCCAAATCATGGAGAAAAACTAAACCCCCAAACCATGGGGCACCCAAATCATTAAAACTCCTACGGCTCGAGGCTATGTGAGCCTCTTCTGCCTGGCACTACGGCGGGACTGAAGCTGAGAGCCACGCAGTTCACCTCTCATCTGTAGGTCTGGGACGCAGCCAGCCTTCAAAGCACAGTTGTTAAATAGATGAGTTTGAATAAATGCATCAGTACTCTTTTCCCATACCCTTATTTCCCATGACATCTCAGTAATAACTGGATGCCAGGGATTCCTGTCTTGTCACTTGCCCTCACAGACATTTATTGCATTTTATCTTTACAGCCACCCTGTGGGAAACCCAAGGCTGATACTAGCCTCACTTTGCAGATGATTATCATCCCCATTTTACTGCTGGGAAAATTGAGGCTTGGAGAAGTTACTAACTTGCTTCAGGTCATAGGCCAAGGAGGACAGAACCCAGCGTTCTTCCCCAGGGGCGGCCTCTTGCCCACACCCCACACTGCTTCTGATGAATTGCCAGGAAACGATTTTAAAATATCTCAGACAATAAATATTAACAGGACTGCTTCTTAAACTCTTCCCAAACATATCCAAATGTGCCCGCTTTGAATGACAAATCCTATAAACATATGCATAAAGGGTGTGAGGATCAGTCACTTCCTAGGACGGGAGAAACCCTTTCACAAGTTTGCTTCAATTGGTCACGGGACAAGGCTGGAGAAAGGGTAAAGGCAGGGCATGGAGCTGGAAGGCGAAAAGTGGGCAGGACAGTGACAAGCTCTATCCCTCTCACCAAGTCCGCCAGGTGTTTTTTATTTTTATTTATTTATTTAATAAAAAAGAGAGATGGGGTTTCACCATGTTGGCCAGGATGGTCTCAATCTCTTGACCTCGTGATCTGCCCACCTCAGCCTCCCAAAGTGCTGGGATTACAGGCGTGAGCCACCGCGCCTGGCCCACCGGGTGTTTTTTTTTTGTTTTTTGTTTTTTTTTTTTGAGACGGAGTTTCGCTCTTGTTACCCAGGCTGGAGTGCAATGGCGCGATCTCGGCTCACCGCAGCCTCCGCCTCCCGGGTTAGGCAATTCTCCTGTCTCAGCCTCCTGAGTAGCTGGGATTACAGGCATGCGCCACCATGCCCAGCTAATTTTTTGTGTTTTTAGTAGACACGGGGTTTCACCATGTTGATCAGGATGGTCTCGATCTTTTGACCTCGTGATCCACCCGCCTCGGCCTCCCAAAGTGCTGGGATTACAGGCTTGAGCCACCGCGCCCGGCCCCACCGGGTGTTTTTTAACCAGGGAAAGAAAAAAGTAGAGGAGGAAACGTTAAGAGTGGACTCACTGCAAAGGCAGCCCGTACAATAAGAAGCAAAAAAAGGCAGTTCAATTGTGAAAACCAGTGGCAGCCCTGGGTTTATGGGGAGGCCCTCTCCGCAAACCAGCAGAACGCCTCCCCAGCCACGAGCACCTCTGCAGAGGCACCCAGCCCACGGGAAGGCTGAGGGCGAATAACCGCGATATTTCAAATAATTCCCCGAGCGTTTCGGGGCTGAGGAAGAGGATAAACCGCAGCCCCCTGGCTTTGCCGTCTAGTCTGTAGTGGTGGAGTGAGTGCAGGCCCAGACACCAGACCGGCCTTGAAATTCTGCACTAACTTCAGAGCTGTGATCCTGGGCAGGTTACTTCTAATGCTTCTGAATCTGTTTTCTTATCTGCAAAAGAGAGATACGATTTCCTGCACAGGGCTGTGAATGACACGGGTGTCGGACACGGAGCTAGGCACCCGGGGATGCTGGCCGTCATTATGAGTATTCATTGTCATGAATTTGGGAAACACAGAAAAGCATAAAAATAAATAAGTCACACTCATCCTACCTCCGTAACAGACCCGTCTAGCCCTTGCTTTTCCTACTCAACAAGCTTGTCACCTCCTGGCGTCAGGTCGGGACCTAACGGCAGACGGACCCGCGCGCCTGGGAGCCCACGAGGGACCCTGCCCGGGCCTGGAGTGCGGACCCCGAATAGAACAGAGCCTTCTTCCCTGCTTCCCATGCTGGGCTCGCGCAGCGCCCGGGGCAAACCCTGACCGGACTCCCGAGGCAGGACGGGGACTTGAAGCGCCTCCGAGGTGCATCGGTCGGAGGGGACTGCCCCGGCGCTCGGCTCAGAGCTCTGCGGGCTCCAGCCGGGCCACGCCGCGCTCTCCCGCCTCAGGGCCCGCCTCGGCCAGGGCCGCCTTCCGGCGTCGGCTGCAACTCCGGTTCTCGTGCTCCGGCTGCTCCAGAAGCGGGAAAGCCGCCCCCTTCCTGCGCTCCTCACCCGGAAGGGGCCCTCCCGACGCCAGGCCTCCCACGCCGGCCTCTCCTCGCAGGCGGGATTCGGGCCCGCAACGTCCGCCCGCGCCCGTTGCGGAGCCCTGCGGGAGACCAAGGCTGTCCGTGCGGGCGGTCCCTCGACGCGGGCGGAGCGCGACCACGCAGCCGCGACCCGGCCAGTGATTCACCCGCTCGGCCCCGGACATACAAGGCGGGCGTCAGAAACAAACAGGGCGGCCAGGGCCTCCTAGCAAACGGCCCCCGCGCTGCAGGGCCTCGGGCAGCTGCGACAGAGCCCGGCCGGAGCTGCGGGCTGGGGCAGGAGGCACCCGCTGCGCAGGCGCCCGATAGGCACCGCCCACCTGCCCGTCCCCTTTCCGCGCAGGCGCCCCGCGGCTCGCGCAGGCGCGGCTTCCAGACCAACATGGCGGCTGCGCTGCTGCTGCTCCGCGCCCTTCGCCGGTGCCCAGGTCCGGGTCCTGGGCGGCTCTGGGGCCCAGGCCCGGCCTGGAGTCCAGGGTACCCCGCGGGGTCCGGGAAGCGGCGGCCGTACTTGGTTAGCAGGCCTCCGGGGGGCCTCGCTGAGGCTGGAGGCCAAGCCGTACAGGTAAATCCCTGCGGCGTCCGGGCCCCACCTCCCGTCCCGCCCTTTTTGCGACGACCTGCTACGGAAGGCCGCGCCAGGCGGGTCGGCGTCGGAGGCAGCCTGACCCCTGTGGCTGGGGAGCCTGCGCCCGTGGGCCCGCGGGTCCTCCAGCTGCGGCCCCTCGGCGTCGGGAAGGCGCCTTGAGGGGAGCGGGGAGCGGACCTTGGCGCAGAGCGGCCGTTCGGGCCCTGGAGCGTGGGCGCTGGACGGGTCGGGAAGGGGCAGGACTGGGATCCGCGCAGGCCTCGGCTTGAGCTTTGCCAACTCTTATGTTGTGTTTGGATATTTTCCGCCTATCTGCCTGGGGTTTTTGTTTGTTTGTTTGTTTGTTCAGGCTGGAGTGCAGTGGCTTGATCTCGGCTCACTGCATCCTCTGCCTTGCGGGTTCAAGCGATTCTTCTCAGCCTCTGGAGGAGCTGGTACCTACAGGCGCGCGCCACACGGCCGGCTAATTTTTTTGCGTTTTTAGTAGAGACGGAGTTTTACTATGCTAGCCAAGGTTAATCTCGTGACCTCAAGTGATCCGCCTGCCTGGGCTTCCCAAAGTGATGGGATTACAGGCGTGAGCCGCCGCTCCTTGCCCTGCTTCGCCTTTTAAAGTGGAATCCAGTACGTTACAGTTTCCGGCGGATCGCTTATTTGCGGTCTGCACCTGTGGCTGGATTCAGTCTCTAGAAATTCCAGCGCCTTCCAGTTAGGGTGCACAGTGCCGAGTGCGCGGCCCAGTAAGTTTCTGTGTGCGCAGAAACCCTGTAGTTGCACTTTGCTGTTGTGGTTTGGCACGATACTGATAAAAAGTCATTGAACACCCCCTGTGGGGAAGCCTTGTTTCAAGTTCTGCGAAGGATCCCATCTCCTTTCGAAAACCAGACCCTGAGTCTTGACCTTTTGGCCTGATGCTTTTTCTCCTATCCCTTTCCTGGGAGCTTAGCCCACACATTTTCGGTTGCTATTTATTTAGTTATTTCTGAGACAGAGTCTGGCTCTGTCGCCCAGGCTGGAATGCAGTAGTGCTATCACGGCTCACTGTGGCCTCGACCTTCAGACTCCAGTGATTCTCTTACCTCAGCCTCCTGATGTGAAAGGCCTTAGCGAGGCACGGGCCACCACACCTCTCTAACTTTTGTATTTTTTTGAAGATATGGGGGTCTCCCAATGTTGCCTAGCTTTGCTACTGATCTTTAGAACTTAAAACGTATATTTTTTTTTTTTTTGAGACGGAGTTTCGCTCTTGTTACCCAGGCTGGAGTGCAATGGCGCAATCTCGGCTCACCGCAACCTCCGCCTCCTGGGTTCAGGCAATTCTCCTGCCTCAGCCTCCTGAGTAGCTGGGATTACAGGCACGCGCCACCATGCCCAGCTGATTTTTTGTATTTTTAGTAGAGATGGGGTTTCACCATGTTGACCAGGTTGGTCTCGATCTCTCGACCTTGTGATCCACCCGCCTCGGCCTCCCAAAGTGCTGGGATTACAGGCTTGAGCCACCGCGCCCGGCCTTAAAACACATTTAAATGGGAAAATGTTTATCTTGAAAGGAGGTTGCTGAAAATACATACTTGTTAACTGGTTTAGTACCTGGAAATGTTCTGCAAGGAGCCACTCTGTGGTGACAGCAGGAGCACCGGGTCTTCGCAGCCCCTGTGACCTTTGGAGAGCTGGGCTGGTCCCTTCCCCCTGTAGAAGCTTCAAGCCATGGAATAGCAGTGTTTTGTTTGCTTTTTTCCTTTTTTTTGAGACAGGGTCTCATTCTGTCACCCAGGCTGGAGTGCAGTGGCCGGATGATGGCTCACTGAAGCCTCTGCTTCCTGGGCCCAAGCAGTCCTCCCGTTTCAGCCACTTCCTCAGTAGCTGGGACTACAGGTGCACACAGGCTTTTTTTGTAGAGGTAGGGTTTCCCCATGTTGCCCAGGCTGATCTTGAAGTCTTGAGCTCAAGCAGCGCTCCCACCTTAGTCTCCCACAGGCCTGAGCCACCATTCCTGACCACTGCTATGGTGTTTTTGTTTTTTTGAGAGGGAGTCTTGATTTGTCTCCCAGGCTGCAGTGCAGTGGCGCCATCTAGGCTCACTGCAAGCTCCCCTCCCAGATTTCAAGCAATTTTCCTGCCTCAGCTTCCTGAGTAGCTGAGATTACAGGTGTCTCCCAACACACCTGGCTAATTTTTGTGTTTTTAGTAGATCTCAAGTTTCACCGTCATGGCCAGTCTGGTCTTGAACTCCTGACCTCAGGTGATCCACTCATCTCAGCCTCCCAAAGTTCTGGGATTACATGTGGGAGCCAGGGCGCCTGGCCACCTACTGTATTTTAACCTGTTTGCTTGCTTCCAACATTTTGATGTTACCCTAAAGCTTTGAAATACTGCTTAGACTATTACCTCATATTTCAGGACAATTTAGATATTACAAATAATTATATGTTTGAACTTCTAAAAATGATTTTTAGGCTGGACGCAGTGGCTGAAGCCGGTAATCCCAGCACTTTGGGAGGCCGAGGCGGGCGGATCACCTGAGGTCAGAAGTTCGAGACCAGTCTGGCCAACATGGTGAAACCCCGTCTCTTTTTTTTTTTTTTAAGACGGAGTTTCACTCTTGTTACCCAGGTTGGAGTGCAATGGCGCGATCTCGGCTCACCGCAACCTCCGCCTCCTGGGTTCAGGCAATTCTCCTGCCTCAGCCTCCTGAGTAGCTGGGATTACAGGCACACGCCACCAAGCCCAGCTAATTTTTTGTATTTTTAGTAGAGACGGGGTTTCACCATGTTGACCAGGATGGTCTCGATCTCTTGACCTCGTGATCCACCCGCCTCGGCCTCCCAAAGTGCTGGGATTACAGGCTTGAGCCACGGCGCCTGGCCTGAAACCCCGTCTCTTTTTAAAAAAAAAAAAAAAAAAAAAAAAAAAAAAAAGATTTTTAGTCCGTGTTGCTTTGGTATTTTGTTATGTTGGTGTGACCTCTGGTATTGGGATTTTTTTTTTCAGAGCTTAAAATTGCGACTGCTAACCCCTACCTTTGAAGGGATCAACGGATTTTTATTGAAACAACATTTACTTCAGAATCCGGTCAGACTGTGGCAACTTTTAGGTATGTATCTGTTGAAAGAAGCAGCTGAGCATGACTTTGCAGGCGTATATCCCAGCTACTTGGGAGGCTGAGACAGGAAAATTGCCTGAGCGTAGGAGTTCAGGGCTGATGCTGCTACTGTACTCCAGCCTGGATCACATAGTGAGACCCTGTCTCTAAACAAAAAAATACGGAAGTGACAAGGCAGATACTGTTTTCTTTTTTGTTTTGTTTTAGAGAGGGGACTTTGCTCTGTTGCACAGGTGGGAGTGCAGTGCAGGTGTGTGATCAGAGCTCACTACAGCCTAGAACTCCTGGGCTCAAGTGATCCTCCCACGTCTGCTTCCAGAGTAGCTAGGACTAAAGGCACATGCCATCACACTCGGCTAATATTTTACTTTTTTCTAGAGACAAGGTTTTACTTTGCTGTCCAGGCCGGAAGGGATCTCTTTACTTCCTTACTCCCTGGCTGCAGAGCCTTGGCCTCTTGAGCGTAAGTGATCCTCCCACCTCAACCTTCTGAATAGCCAGGCCTACAGCCACACACCACTGCAACTAGCTACATTTTTTTTTTTTTTTTGTGGATATGGGGCTTTGCCACATTTCCCAGGCTGGTCTTGAACTCCTGGACTCAAGCAGTCAGCCTGCCTTGGCCGTCCACAGTGTTGAGATTACAGGCATGAGCCATTGCACATGGCCTAGTAGTCTTTTTTTTTTGTTTTTTGAGATAAAGTCACGCTATGTCACCCAGGCTGGAGTGTAGTGGCATGATCTTAGCTCACTGCAACCTCTGCCTCCTGGGTTCAAGTAGTTCTCTGTCTCAGCCTGCTTAGTAGCTGGGATTATACGTGCCTGCCACCACAACTGGCTAATTTTTGTATTTTTAGTAGAGATGGGGTTTCACCATCTTGGGGAGGCTCGTCTTGACTTGACCTCATGATCCACCCACCTCATCCTTACAAAGTGCTGGGATTCCATTACAGGCATGAGCCACCCTGCCAGTCTTTTTTTGTTTTGTTTTGTTTTGTTTGAGAGGGAGTTTTGCTTCTGCTGCCCAGGCTAGAGTGCTGTGGTATGATCTCGGCTCACTATAACCTCCAGCTCCCTGGTTCAAGCAATTCTCTTGCCTCAGCCTCTCAAGTAGCTGGGACTACAGGAACATGCCATTGTACCTAGCTAATTTTTGTATTTTTAGTAGAGAGGGGGTTTCACCATGTTGGCCAGGATAGTCTCAATCTCCTGATCATGTGATCCGCCCATCTCAGCCTCCGAAAGTGCTAGGATTACTGGCATGAGTTACCGCACCCGGCCCAAGTTGTCCTTTTTTTTTTTTTTTTTTTTTTTTTTTTTTAATTCTGGTATATCGTAATAATTGGGCAACTTGAAAAAGGTTTTTCATGTTATGTAGTCAGCTGCAAGAATGTTTAGTACACCTCTACAAAGTGTCATCAGATGTTTTATATCCAGACAATCACTAAAAGTACCCTGCAGATAATTGGCTTTTGAATAAATCATTTAATGAAAACTTGTGACATTCTCTGGTCTCTCTTGACTCTAGGTTAAAGAACCTGAAGGACTGACACCTCACCCCTTTATTTTACTCTCCCCTTTATGCAGTTGGGACAGGGAAAAAGTAAAACATTTCTGCTCCTAATTGACATTAAGCAGCCGGGTGCCAACACATACGTAGGGAGAGTGCTGTGCCCAATGATGGGCCGTCCAGCCGCAGCCTGCCCATCTGCTGTCAGTGTTTAGCCTCAGCCCACTGGTACCATGGCTGTGAGACAGGAAGCCCACACTTGAGCCCTCTTCAAGCTGCAACCAGGGTCGTTTCATTGGTGAACCTGCTCGTGTGTTTGTGAAGAAAGTTACATTTCAGGTCACGGTTGTGAAAAATCTTTCCCCATTTTTATTAATTTTTTTATTATGGAGATAGGGTCTCACCCTGCTGCCCAGGTGCAGTCTCCACTCACTGCAGCCTCCTGAGTAGCTGGGACTGCAGGTGTGTAATACCACGTCCAGCTACTCTTTTTTTCTTTTCTTTTCTTTTTTGAGACAGTCTTGCTCTGTAGACCAGGCTGAAATGCAGTGGCATGATCTCAGCTCACTGCAACCTCTGCCTCCCAGGTCCCATTTCAAGCGGTTCTCCTGCCTCAGCCTCCCAAGTAGCTGGGATTACAGGCATGTGCCACCACACCGGGCTAATTTTTGTATTTTTGGCAAAGACAGGGTTTCATCATCTAGGCCAGGCTGGTCTTGAACTACTGACCTCATGATGCACTCTCCTCAGCATCCCAGAGTGCTGTGATAACAGGCATTAGCCGCTGCACCTTGCCTTTTTTTTTTTTTTTTGAGAGACAAGGTTTTGCCATGTTGCCCAACCTGGTCTTGAATTGTTGGGTTCAAGCCATCCTCCTGCCTTGGCCTACCAAAGTGCTGGGATTTGTAAACGCTGATTTGTTCATACTTTGGGCCAGACAGAGCCTGTGTGTGGAGTGTCATGCCAGCCTCTCGGTGGTGGTGGCTGGGCTGCTGCTGTTGCCACTTGTCTGGAAGCCTCTTGTGCCTTTTTTTTTTTTTTTTTTTTTTTTTTTTGAGACTAAATCTTGCTCTGTCCCCCAGGCTGGAATGCAGTGGCTCCATCTCAGCTCACTTCAACCTACGCCTCCAGGGTTCGAGTGATTCTCCTGCCTTAGCCTCCTGAGTAGCTGGGACTGCAGCTCACCTGGCTAATTACTATAATTTTAGTAGAGATGGAGTTTCTCTACTAAAATGATGTTGCCTGGGCTGAGGTGGCCAACCTGAGGTGACCCACCTGCCTCAGCCTCTCAAAGTGCTGGGCTGACAGGCGTGAGCCGTTTGATGAGGTTCATTTAAAGAAACTTTGTATGTTAAAGGGATTCTGCTGTAACACCCTTGATATTTTCCCAAATCTGTGTTCACAACTATTTTTATTTTTATTTTATTTATTTTTTTGAGATGGAGTTTCTCTCTTGTTATCCAGGCTGGAGTGCAATGGTGCAATCTCGGCTCACCGCAACCTCTGCCTCCTGGGTTCAGGCAATTCTGCCTCAGCCTCCTGAGTAGCTGGGACTACATGCACGCGCCACCATGCCCAGCTAATTTTTTGTATTTTTAGTAGAGACAGGATTTCACCATGTTGACCAGGATGGTCTCGATCTCTTGACCTTGTGATCCACCCGCCTCAGCCTCCCAAAGTGCTGGGATTACAGGCTTGAGCCACTGTGCCCAGCTCACAACTATTTTTATTAGCCAATTTTTTTTTTTTTTTTTTTTTTTTTTTTTTTTTAGATGGAATTTCACTCTTGTTACCCAGGCTGGAGTGCAATGGCACGATCTCGGCTCACCGCAACCTCCGCCTCCTGGGTTCAAGCAATTCTCCTGCCTCAGCCTCCCGAGCAGCTGGGATTACAGGCACTCACCACCATGCCCAGCTAATTTTTGTATTTTTAGTAGAGACGGGGTTTCACCATGTTAGTCAGGATGGTCTCAATCTCTTGACCTCATGACCCACCTGCCTCAGCCTCCCAAAGTGCTGGGATTACGAGTGTGAGCCATGGCACCCAACTTACATTAGCCAGTTTAAACGGCAAAGATACTTAATTTCATAAGTTAAAATAGTTTATTATTCTGTAATTAGTAAATACTGGATGAAGTGATACAGGTAATGCTTTATTTTAAATTTGTAAACCTAATGGCTGGAAGTAGGCTTTTTCAGATGGGTTGTGTTTTGCCTTGATTATTTCCGAATATGCTGTTCTGTGTGTCTCCCCTGTAGCTGCAAACCTCAGCTGTTAAATCCTTTCTCTATTACAGGTGGCACTTACTATTTTAACACCTCAAGGATGAAGCAGAATAATAAGGAGAAGTCAGAGGGGAAGACGCCTCAAGAGGACGAAGGTATGCTCTTCTGCTGCTCTTCAGTCGGTGGCTGCCTCTGCCTGTCTTCACATCTCTGTTCTCTTGGCAAAGTGAAGCCAGTCTTGAAAGTGGGGAGATGGGCCGGGTGCAGTGGCTCACACCTGTAATCAAAGCCCTTTGGGAGACCCAGGTTTAAGAAACACTGGTGGCTGGGAGTTTGAAATCAGCTCAGGCCACAGAGCCAGACCCTGTCTCCCTACAAATTAAAATAAAATAAAAGTTTAAAAAGACCCTGTCTATACAGAAAGAAAAAGAAAACAAAATAATTCGCCTGGCGCACCTGTAGTCGTAGCTACTGAGGAGGCTGAGGTGGGATCACTTGAGCGCAGGAGTTAGAGGCTCAGCCTCAGATTGACAGCCTCAAGGGATATATGGATTGAAGTCAGCTTCAGAAATGGTTTATTTGTGGGCCTTTGAGGCCTCTCACTGGAAATCTGTGTTGTCAGGTAGACTCCTTGCTCATGAGCTATGATCATACCACTGCACTCCAGCCTGGGCAGCAGAGCAAGACCATCTCAGAAAGAAGCAGCGTAGGGAGAGCTCACACACCTGGGCTTGCCTTGCACTCTGCACATTTGCCCACCCTTCACTGAACACGCAATTGCTGGGTCCTTTGCGCTTCCTCCTCTAGAAATGCCTCTCGGGGCACCTGCCTCTCTGTGTTGTGTTCAGGAATATCTGATGGCAGGTCATTTCAACCTCTGCACAGAAAGCAGGAATCTCAGATCTGCTCAGATCTGGT
The DNA here is from genome assembly GCF_048565385.1 of Saimiri boliviensis. Taxonomy (NCBI): domain Eukaryota; kingdom Metazoa; phylum Chordata; class Mammalia; order Primates; family Cebidae; genus Saimiri; species Saimiri boliviensis. The sequence continues at coordinate 140,939,899 of NC_133449.1, read as the reverse complement.
TCTACGGGTGGTAGAAGGGACCAGAACTCGGCTAAACCCACTTCCATACACACATGGTTAACGTTGCCACCGCCATTGGGCTTGGGAAGCAGCCCCTAGAGAAGTCGGAGGAGGAGAGGCTGGCACCGTGTGTGGCCGTGATGGCACAATTATTGGAATGGATTCTTGTCCACTGTAAGAGCCAGCACCATGTGCCAGTGAGTCTCTGCCCCAGTTCACAGCTGCCTCACTTGTGAGATCTAAGAACATTCTGCAATCTTTTTTTTTTTTTTTTTTTTTGAGACGGAGTTTCGCTCTTGTTACCCAGGCTGGAGTGCAATGGCACGATCTCGGCTCACCGCAACCTCCGCCTCCTGGGTTCAGGCAATTCTCCTGCCTCAGCCTCCTGAGTAGCTGGGATTATAGGCATGCGCCACCATGCCCAGCTAATTTTTTGTATTTTTAGTAGAGATGGGGTTTCACCATGTTGACCAGGTTGGTCTCGATCTCTCGACCTTGTGATCCACCCGTCTCGGCCTCCCAAAGTGCTGGGATTACAGGCTTGAGCCACTGCGCCCGGCCCATTCTGCAATCTTAAATCTTGTTTCTGCTCTGGAATTAGGACTCACTTGATGGTGTGAAGGGTGAGGGAGCTACAGAGGTAAAAGTCCAAACTGAACTGATCAAGTTTCCGAGAGCTCTAAGAGAAAAGCTGGTGTTTTGCTTTTAGCTGCCTATAGGTGATAATAAGAATAACGGAAATGCTAACCACTACAAATGATTAGAGTTTGCCTGGCGCCACAGCAAGTGATTACATACATCATCTCATTTCATCGTCTTCCCAAAGTAGCCATGTTGCTGTTACCCCCCATCTGCACTTGAGGAGCTGAGGTTCCCTCAAGACCATTCCACACCTGCTTTGTACTGGGTCTTCTGTGGGGTGCTGTCTTCAGGAAGTGGCCCCCCTGTCCAGGGACTCTTGTGCTTCTGGGGAAGCAGAGTCTGGAGGAGGGTGATCCTAAGGCTCTAGAGGCCAGCCATGCTTAGAATCACTGCCCCAAAGGGCACAAGGGTGGAAGTCAGCTTCAGAAATGCTCTGCTTCTGCATCCTTGAGGCCTCTCACCAGAAGTCAGCTGCTCATTAGAGCTTGTCTTTCTAGAACGGTGCCATGGCCTTGGAAGCTGAGTCGGGTGCTGTCATGAGGACTTTTTTCCCATGTTGCTTTTCAGAAAGGTTTTCAGGATGTGGAGATGAGAGTTCAGCCCTGGGAAGATCAATTATTGTGAATGTGGAGTTTAGCGGGAGTTTATTTCAGGAGTGCCATCCTGGTTGTTTGATTTTGGGTGAGACGCTGCATTTCCCAGGGCTTGGGACACCTTTACCCTCTGTGAGAGGAGCTGTGATGCTCGCTGCTGGGCTCTCGAGGGGAGGTTGTGACTGCGGGAAAGGACACCAGTCTTTCTTGGTTGGATTCAGTTTAGATGTTTCTGGCTTCAGGCTCATCCTCAGCTTCACTGTTGGTTTTACAGTGTCAATGCCTACAGCCACTCAGAACTACCTTTTGAAAGATTTTTGAATCTTCATATGTAATTGTTCTGAATGGATTTCAGGACTCTTCTGTATTCTTCAGCATTTCATTAAAGTGTGTCCTTCAACTTTTTTTTTCTTTTTTCTTTTTTTTTTTTTTTTGTGTGCCACAGTTTCAGTCTGTCTCCCTGTCCGGAGTGCAGTGGTGTGATCTCAGCTCACTGCAACCTCCACCTCCCGGTTCAAGCAATTCTCCTGTCTCAGCCTCCCAAGTAGCTGGGATTACAGGCATGTGCCACCATGCCCGGGTAATTTTGTATTTTTAGTAAAGACGGGGCTTCTCCATGTTGGTGAGGCTAGTCTCATACTTGCAACCTCAGATGATCTGCCTCCCTGGGCCTTTCGTAGTCCTGGGATTACAGGTGTGAGGCACTGTGCCCGGCCGTATTTATTTATTTATTTTGAGACCGAGTTTCGCTCTTGTTACCCAGGTTGGAGTGCAGTGGCATGATCTCGACTCACCGCAACCTCCGCCTCCTGGGTTCAGGCAATTCTCCTGCCTCAGCCTCCTGAGTAGCTGGGACTACAGGCACGCGCCACCTTGCCCAGCTAATTTTTTGTATTTTTAGGAGAGACATGGTTTCACCATGTGGACCAGGATGGTCTCGATCTCTTGACCTCGTGATCCTCCTGCCTCGGCCTCCCAAAGTGCTGGGATTACAGGCTTGAGCCACCGCGCCTGGTCCCATATTTATTTTTATTTATTTATTTTTTCTTTTTGAGACGGAGTTTCGCTCTTATTACCCAGGCTGGAGTGCAATGGCACGATCTTGGCCAACCGCAACCTTCGCCTCCTGGGTTCAGGCAATTCTCCTGCCTCAGCCTCCTGAGTAGCTGGGACTACAGGCACGCGCCACCATGCCCAGCTAATTTTTTGTATTTTTAGGAGAGACGGGGTTTCACCATGTGGACCAGGATGGTCTCGATCTCTTGACCTCGTGATCGACCCGCCTCGGCCTCCCAAAATGCTGGGATTAGAGGCTTGAGCCACCGCGCCCGGCCATACTTATTTTTTGAGATGGAGTCTCACTGTCCAGGGTGGAGTGCAGTGGCATTATGCTGACTGCAACCTCCGACTCCCAGGTTCAAGTGATTCTCCTGCCTCAGCCTCCCAAGTACCTTGGATTACAGATGCCCGCCACCACGTCTGGCTAATTTTTGTATTTTTAGTAGACACAGGGTTTCACCATGTTGGCCAGGCTGGTCTTGAACTCCTGGCCTTGTGATCCATTTGCCTTGGCCTCACAAAGTGCTGGGATTACAGGCTAGAGCCACTGCGCCTGGTCTAATTCCCTATTTGTTAAGGCCCCACAACATAAAGGTCTTCATTCTCGGGGCCTTCACTTTGAGTGGGCTGAGGAGGAGGCCGAGGGGCTGGTCTCCTTGTCTCAGGGGTAACAGAGGTGGAAGAAAATGCACGTGTTAAGTGTACATGTGCAACTCACTCCGATGTTGCTCAAAGGTCACCTGTCAGAAGAGGGAAGGATTTTGTGGCCTGGGCAGATTTTGCATTCAGCCTGGTGTGTTGTGTTATGGTTACTCAGGGACATGCTTGGCTCCACTAACAACTCTGATTCCTGGAAGGAATGGCATGGCAGCCTCCTGGTGATCACTCTTGGCATGCTGTAGGTGCTTATCCAGGGAAATCGTAGCTGCAGCTGCACTGGCAGGTGCCTTGGTGTGCGTGCAGGAGGGCAGGCAGAGCAGGAGTCGTCATGCCCTTTACTCTCCTTGGTTTTCAGCTGCTTATGGGTGAGGCTGCAAGTGGCTGACTCGTGTGTCTCTTCCTCTGAGTGTCTTAGTTTATTCAGTTTTTGGTTGAATTGTAGCTTGCTTTTAGAAAATAATGTCTGTTAAGTTTGCATTAGAGGATCGTTATTTACTGAGCCAAAGAATCTTTCTTTTGAGAACCTACCCTGGGTTTCCATTGGGCCTTCTGCTGTAGTTGAGGGGGGTTGGTTTGTGTGGGTTTTCAGGACCGCTGACTCCGTCAGGCACGCACACCGCAGTCCTGGCCCTCGGTCAGGCCTCCTTCATGGTCGGGTGCTGAACCTCGTCACGTCTGTGTGCATGAAGATTCTCTGGCTCCTCCTTAAATGAAAGAGCAGTATTGAACATGGCCTAGAAACAGCTTTGCCAGCTGCACAGGATAATTGTAAGTAGTGGTTGCCCAAAAAGCAGTTGGTTGGAATCTGAGGGTCAGATTCAATTTCGTCTCTTTTTTTTTTTTTTTTTTTTTTTTTTTTTTTTGAGACGGAGTTTCGCTCTAGTTACCCAGGCTGGAGTGCAATGGCACGATCTCGGCTCACCGCAACCTCCGCCTCCTGGGTTCAGGCAATTCTGCTGCCTCAGCCTCCTGAGTAGCTGGGATTATAGGCACGTGCCACCATGCCCAGCTGATTTTTTTTTTTTGTATTTTTAGTAGAGACGGGGTTTCACCATGTTGACCAGGATGGTCTCGATCTCTAGACCTCGTGATCCACCCGACTCGGCCTCCCAAAGTGCTGGGATTACAGGCTTTACCCACCGTGCCCGGCCAATTTCGTCTCTTATACCACTCACTGGTAACTTGGGGGAAGCTGGAAGGAATTATGCCAGGTGAAAAAAGCCAGGCCCAAAAGATCCCATTCCGTATGGTTTTCGGTTTTCTATGGAGCATTCTCTGAAGGCAGAAGTTACAGAGATGGAACAGAGATTTGTGGTTGCGAGGGGCCAAGGATGGGGAGGGAGACAGCCGAGGGATCCTGTGGTTGGGCCGTTGCCCGCCTTGGCTGTGGTGGGTACATGAACGCACACACTGCGCGTGTGTCACGGGGTGGCCCAGGAGCTTGGAGGACTGTTGTGGTGGGAGAGCCTGGCTCGGATCTGGTCCTCGCTTGCCAGATGTGTCCACTGGAAGCAGGTGGACAAGGCATTGCTCTGTCCCCTTTTTTTTTTTTGAGACGGAGTTTCACTCTTGTTACCCAGGCTGGAGTGCAATGGCGCGATCTCGGCTCACCGCAACCTCCGCCTCCTGGGCTCAGGCAATTCTCCTGCCTCAGCCTCCTGAGTAGCTGGGATTACAGGCACGCGCCACCATGCCCAGCTAATTTTTTGCACTTTTAGTAGAGACAGGGTTTCACCATGTTGACCAGGATGGTCTCGATCTGTCGACCTCGTGATCCACCCGCCTCGGCCTCCCAAAGTGCTGGGATTACAGGCTTGAGCCACCGCGCCCGGCCTCTGTCCCCTTTCTTACAACTACATGTGAAGCTACAGTTACTTCACAGTCAGAAACTTAACCAGAAACAAAGCAACTGGTCACATTTTCACGCAGCTTCCTGTGGAGAAGGCCCCTGCACTGTGAGGCATGACTGCTCATGGTGGAACCCCTGCTCCCCCATGCCTTTCGTCTGTCAGGTTCAGCTGTGGCACTCGGACTGCTGTCTGCAGGGGCGGTTTCCAGGTGTGCAAAGCCTGGTGTGGCCCCTGTGGCTGCTTCCTTGAGACTCAGTGGTATCAGCCATTTTTAGATGACTCAGGTGAGTTATTGATCATAATATCTAATTCTCAACAATTGACATTTTTTTTCCTGGAAGAGGAATTTTGGCAGCAAAACTTGCCAGTGGTCCTGCAGGCTGCTGTCCGCCGCTGTGCAGTAAGGCTCAGGAGGCAGGTGTGTTTCCTGAGCGCCGCGGCAGCACTGCCTCAGAAGCACAGGCAGCAGGAACTCAGGCTGCACCCCCAGCTCTCTCTGAGCTTGCGGCTCGTCAAAATGTCCTGAGGAACCATCCTGGAGGCACACGGGTGGAAGGCGCCTGCAGCACTGGGTGCGCAGGCACAAATGGCCACAATGCTGAAGGCGTGGCGGTAAGAGGCACATCGGGCAGCTCCATGGAAGGATGCTCTGGAGGCTTGGGGTGGACAACTTAAGGACTTAATGGGAAGGAGGTGGAGGGTCTTCCAGACAGAGGAAGTGCCTTTTATACCTAGAGTGTTTTTTGTTTGTTTGTTTTGTTTTATTTTTCTGTTATGAGACAGAATCTCCCTCTGTCACCCAGGCTGGAGTACAGTGGTGCAATCTCAGCTCAGTGCAGCCTGCGCCTCCCAGGTTCAAGCAGTTCTTCTGCCTCAGCCTCCCAAGTAGTTGGGATTACAGGCGCCTGCCACCACGCATGGCTGATTTTTGTATTTTTAGCAGAGACGGGGTTTTCAGCAAAATTCATCATGTTGCTCACACTGGTCTTGAACTCCTGACCTCAGGTGATCTACTTGCCTCAGCCTCCCAAAGTGCTAGGATTACAGGCGTGAGTCACTGCCCCCTGGCCCCTAGAGTGTTTGAATGTCACCTTCTGTTGAGAATCTCAGCATCAGATTCAGTTTCATCTGTTAACCTCAAGGATCTTGTGAGGGTTCTTGTTTTTTATTAATTCTTCCATCTCAGCTTCCTGAATAACTGAGACCACAGGCACATGCCACCATGCCCAGCTAAATTTGTTTTTTGACTTTTTTGGGGGTTGGGGAGAGAGTCATGCTCTGTCACCCAGGCTGGAGTGCAGTGGTACAGTCTCGGCTCACTGCAACCTCTACCTCCCAGGTTTAAGCGATTCTCCTGCCTCAGCCTCTCAAGTAACTGGGATTACAGATGCATGCCACCACACCTGGCTAATTTTTTTTATTTTGAGTAGCAACAGGGTTTCACCGTGTTGGCCAGGCTGGTCTAAAACTCCTGACCTCAGGTGATGCACCCGCCTCAGCCTCTCAGAGTGCTGGGATGACAAGCGTGAGCCACCGCACCTGGCCAGAATTTCTTTCTTTCTTTCTTTTTTTTTTTTTTGAGACGGAGTTTCGCTCTTGTTACCCAGGCTGGAGTGCAATGGCATGATCTCGGCTCACCGCAACCTCCGCCTCCTGGTTTCAGGCAATTCTCCTGCCTCAGCCTCCTGAGTAGCTGGGATTACAGGCACGCGCCGCCATGCCCAGCTAATTTTTTTTTTTTTTTTTTTTTTTAAGTAGAGACGGGGTTTCACCATGTTGACCAGGATGGTCTCAATCTCTTGTCCGTGTGATTCACCTGCCTCGGCCTCCCAAAGTGCTGGGATTACAGGCTTGAGCCACCGCACCCGGCCCTCAGAATTTCTTAAGGTTCATTTCCTTAGGTGAAAGTTTCAGAGCTGGGATTTTGAGTTAAGCGAAATGCTGTTTACGGCTCTTGATCCTACCTGCCACGCAGTTCTCAGACAGGGCTGTACTGATCTACACCAGTGCAGAACCCCAGAACTTGTGCAGGGCCTGTTTGAGGACCCTGCTTGGCCTGGTTCTCTTTAGGTCATCCGCCCGTGTGTGATCACGGAGTACAGTGGATTTCTCCTGCAGTGCCTTGACTCGTGGCTGGAAGAGGCCTCTCTGTGGTCCTGCGTCCTGGGTGCTCTGTTGGCATCCTTCCTGCCACTGAGGAGGCCCCAGAGGCCGGAGAGGACTCACTGAACAGCTAAACTGTTTTAGCCTCAGGAGCTTCAGAAGAAGGTGGCATGATGGAGTTAGACTCTCCCAAGGGCTGTGTGGCCTCAGCACCATGTTGGGCAGATCCTGTTCCCTGACGCAGTGAGACGAAGTGCCTGCCTGGGTCTCACAGCCTATGAATTAACATGCCTGGCTGCCCCTCGCTGGAGAAGGGTTACATGTTAGTGACACAAATGGAGACGAAATCCAAGTTAACATTTTACTTTTATTAGAAATCCTTTGGCCAGGCGCCGTGGCTAATTCCTGTAATCCTAGCACTTTGGGAGGCTGAGGTGGGAGGATCATCTGCCCTCAGTCGTTTGAGACCAGCTTGGGTAACATAGTGAGACCTCATGTTCTACTAAATTTAAAAGATTAGCAGGGCACAGTGGTGTGCACCTGTATTCCCAGCTACTCAGGAGGCTGAAGTGGGAGGATCACTTGAACCTAGGAGGTCAAGGCTGCAATGAGCCTTGATTGCACTACTGCACTCCAGTCTGGGTGACAGAGTGAGATCTATGGCAACAAAAAGAAAAAAAAGAAAATGGGACAGTTGCTGTGGTCACAGAGCTTCTGAAGGAGAAACGTGGGCCGTGGTTCTGGGTCCTCCCTCTGGGACAGCTAGAGTAGCTTTTGGGAAGTTATTTCTCGCAGTTTCACAGTTATTTCTCCCATGTTTCTAGTAGAAAACAGTTTGTAGTTAAGTAATAATTAGATACTCAACTGAGAACATAAATTTGCTCTCTAAAATAAGTGGTAGGATTTATAAAATTGTCTTTATAAATAATCAGCTTTAAGTATTAAGTACACTATTAGAATCTGTTATAACAAGACACAGTGATATCTAAAATGTACCTTCATATTTTCAAAGCAATTATTTGACAAACCTTTTCAGTAGGTTTCTTTTTTTTTTTTTTTTTTTTTTTTTTTTTTGGTTTTTTGAGAAAGTTTTACTTTGTCGCCAGGCGCCAGGCTGGAGTGCAGTGGTGCGATCTCTGCAACCTCCGCCTCCTGGATTCAAGCAATTCTCCTGCCTCAGCCTCCCGAGTAGCTGGGACTACAGGCAGGCACCACCATTCCCAGCTAATTTTTGTATTTTAGTAGAGACAGGTGTTTCACCATGTTAGCTAGGATGGTCTCGATTTCTTGACCTCATGATCCGCCTGCCTTGTCCTCCCAAAGTGCTGGGATTACAGGCATGAGCCACTGCGCCCAGCCTCATTTTGTATTTTTCTCTTTTTTATTTATTTTTTTTTTTTTTGAGACAGAATCTTGCTGTTTTGCCAGGCTGAAGTGCAGTGGCACAATCTTGGCTCACTGCAACCTCCGTCTCCCAGATTCAAGTGATTCCCCTGCCTCAGCCTCCTGAGTAGCTAGGACTACAGGTGCACGACACCACGCCCAGATAAGTTTTTGTATTTTAGTAGAGACAGGGTTTCACCATGGCTGGGATGGTCTCAATCTTCTGACCTCATGATCCACCTGCCTCGGCCTCCCAAAGTGCTGGGATTACAGGTGTGAGCCACTGTGCCCAGCCTCATTTTATATATATATATATTTTTTTTTTTTTTTTTTTTTTTTTTTTTTTGAGACAGAGTTTCGCTCTTGTTACCCAGGCTGGAGTGCAATGGCGCGATCTCGGCTCACCGCAACCTCCGCCTCCTGGGTTCAGGCAATTCTCCTGCCTCAGCCTCCTGAGTAGCTGGGATTACAGGCACGTGCCACCATGCCCAGCTAATTTTTTGTATTTTTAGTAGAGACGGGGTTTCACTATGTTGACCGGGATGGTCTCGATCTCTCGACCTCGTGATCCACCCGCCTCGGCCTCCCAAAGTGCTGGGATTACAGGCTTGAGCCACCGCGCCCGGCCTCTCATTTTATATTTTTAAACTAATTTAAATATTGTTTGAATTCCTCTAAACTTATTGTTGGAAAGGAAGGTGGTACATGGGATATGCACAGGCCTGGCTGTGCTGCCAGCATGAAGCCCCCAGACAGTGCGGAAGGGGTGGAGCTGTGAATCTCAAGCACACATGCACCTCTTGTTCCCGCTGCTGGGTTCCTGGCGGTATGTCCACAGGCACAGGTGTTCTGGAGATGGCATTGTCCCCTCTGCTGGGTCCGTGGCAGTGTGTCTTCAGGCTTAGGTGTTCTGGAGATGGCATATGCACTGCTGGGTCCATGCTGTTATGTCCTCAGGCACAGGTGTTCTAGGGATGGCGTTGTTACTGCTGCTGGGTCCCTAGTGGTGTGTTCGAAGGCACAGGTGTTCTGGAGATGGCGTTGTTACTGCTGCTGGGTCTGTGGCCGTGTGTCCTCAGGCTTAGGTATTCTGGAGATGGCGTATGCGATGCTGGGTCCATGCTGTTATGTCCTCAGGCACAGGTGTTCTGGAGATGGTGAGACCAAGTGGGCTTCCTGCCTCAGGATTTAGCCCTTGGACTGGCCTTTGTGTTTGTCCTGGCCCTGCCTGTGTCTGGGTCTTGGCTCCTGCTCTGACCAGGTGTGTGTAATGAGTTGGAGTTCCTTGGACACAGACAGCTAGGAGAGCTGGTAACCCAACTGAAGCTTTGGTTGATTCAACAGGTGTGAGCCTGTCTTGGGGGAGCTCCACGTGGAGTGGTTGGCTATAGATGCCGGCTCTGCAGGGGTAACTTGGTTTCTTGTCACCCCTGCACAAAAGAAAAAAGAAAAAGAAATGGTTTTCTCTTGTCTAAGGTGGGAACCACTCTTGCTCCTTGCTGATGTGACCCTGGCGAATGATATGTCAGTGACCTGGGACAGCTTCCTGTTGTCTTTGTCTCCAGTATCTTTAGGGAAAAGTCGGCACAAATGCAGGATCTTCGTACAGGACGCTGCCCCTTCCAGTTCAGTGGAGCTTTCCTGAAGAAGCTCTGGATGTCAGCCATGTCATGCTCATGCGTTTGGTTCTCTTTCTTACTTCTCTACTGGCTCAGAGGACCGGAGGCGCCGGGAGCGGGAAGACCAGATGTACCGAGAGCGGCTTCGGACCTTGCTGGTCATTGCGATTGTCATGAGCCTTCTGAATGCCCTCAGCACCAGCGGGGGCAGCATTTCCTGGAATGACTTTGTCCACGAGATGCTGGCGAAGGGTGAGGTGCAGCGCGTCCAGGTGGTGCCTGAGAGCGACGTTGTGGAAGTCTACCTGCACCCTGGAGCAGTGGTGTTTGGGCGGCCTGTGAGTGAGGGTGTGGTCGCGGGCTGTTGCTATCCTTTTGGATATCTGGAGTTTAGGGTGTGCTTCTTTCTCATACAGGGCTCTCAACCCATTTATTTGGTTGTCTTTTTGTTTGTTTGTTTGTTTGAGGTGGAGCCTCGCTCTGTCACTCAGGCTGGAGTGCAGTAATTTGATCTCGGCTCACTGTAACTTCTTTCTCCTGGGTTCAAGCAGTTCTCCTGCCTCAGCCTCCTGAGTAGCTGGGATGACAGGTGCCTGCCACCACACCAAACTGATTTTTGTATTTTTAGCAGAGATGGGTTTTCTCCATGTTGGCCAGGCCGGTCTCGAACTCCTGACCTCAGGTGATCCGCCCACCTCAGCCTCCCAAAGTGCTGGGATTACAGGTGTGAGCCACTGCTCCCAGCCAGGTCTTTCGATTCCAGGAGTGTGTCAGAACCTGTGTTTGGAGCAATTTAACCCTGGATAATGTGTGGACCAGTGATTAGGAAAAGTGGTCTGGGGTTGGTGCCCTGACCGGGGGAAATGACCAGGACCTCCACTAGAGCTTCTGCCCCTTCACTGGGTTGCTCAGGATTCAGCATGCTTTTCCTTTTCTTTTTCTTTTTTTTTTACCCCCAAGCCCCTCTCCTTTTATTTTTCTCTGTTTTTTGAGACAGAGTCTCACTTTGTCACTCAGGCCAAGGTGCAGTAGCATGTGATCTTGGCTCACTGCATCCTTGACCTCCTGGGCTCTGTTTTGATACTTTAAAAACCAGAAACCCAAATGAACACCATGGCTAAGTTTGGAGGGTGGCATTCATTCACGTAAATTCTCCAAGGGACACCTGCTCATTTCAGCCTGGAAGGTTATTTTAACCTGCGGCATCGTGCTCATCTCTGGATGAGTCACCTGATAAAACAGCTACCTTAAGGAGAAAATGCTCAGAATGCCATCTTAGCAGTTTGGGGTATAAGTGAGGGAGCAGTAGGTGCCACACACCCCCATCCCTGTCCTCTGCTGGAGTTTCTGGTGAGCCTCAGAGAGCCCTGCAGGTCTGTCTTTTCCTCTCTTTGGGCTGGTACTGTCCAGTCATGCTGAAATCTGAGCTAGGAAAACACTGCTTTTGGAGAATGACAGGCCAGGGAGACAGACCCACTGGTATCCTGGTGTGAGGGATGAATAGTCTTAGATTTTGTGGGGAAGCACAAACCCTCTGTAGCTGCAGGTTCCTAAAACATCTGGTTTGGGCTGTCGTCTCGACTGCTTTCCTCAGACCTGTCCTGCAGCCACACCGGCCTCTCTGAGGGAGGCTCCCTTGTGTCTGCAGGCCCCCGGCAGAGGTGGGTCTGAGTCCTAGGTACCCAGCAGAGGTGGGGCTGTGAGCTGGCGTGCAAACACTCCTCCACTTCTTTTTGTGGTGGTTGTTGTTGTTTGGTTGGTTGTTTTGAGACGGCGTTTCGCTCTTTTTGCCCAGGCTGGAGTGCAATAGTACGATCTTGGCTCACCGCAACCTCCGCCTCCTGGGTTCAGGCAATTCTCCTGCCTCAGCCTCCTGAGTAGCTGGGATTACAGGCACGCACCACCATGCCCAGCTAATTTTTTGTATTTTTAGTAGAGACGGGGTTTCACCATGTTGACCAGGATGGTCTCGATCTCTTGACCTCGTGATCCACCCGCCTCGGCCTCCCAAAGTGCTGGGATTACGGGCGTGAGCCACTGTGCCCGGCTACCCCTCCACTTCTTACTGTTGTCCTATGAGTGGAATATAGATGAGAAAGTCTATCTGTTGAAATTTTATTTCTCAAGTTGTGGTTGAGGAAACTACAAGTGTTTAGACTTGGAAGTGCACGTGCTCCTTGAATGAAGATATTTCCAGCTTCTCAGGGGCCTGTTGGGAAGTAGCCGCATCGTTAACTCGAGGAGCTTGGTGTGCATGTTGCATTCATGTTGTTGTGAAGTGGGAAGATCCTACCTCCTGAGGAGCTGGGATCACAGGCATGCGCCGCCACACTTGGCTAATTTTGTATTTTGAGTGGAGATGGGTTTCTCCGTGTTAGTCAGCCTGGCCTCAACCTCCCGACCTCAGGTGATCGGGCCGCCTCGGCCTCCCAGAGTGCTGGGATGACAGGCGTGAGCACCGTGCCTGGTCTGGAGTCATCTCTAGTTTCTGACTGGCATCCTCTTCACAGCGAAGAGGTTGTCTGGGCTATGGGTTTCCTGCAGGTTTTCTGTTGACTGTGGGTTGCCGGTCTGTCCCCACATCTTTCTCACGGTCCCCTCTCCTTTCTGTCCCCAGCGGCTAGCCTTGATGTACCGAATGCAGGTTGCAAATATCGACAGGTTTGAAGAGAAGCTTCGAGCAGCTGAAGATGAGCTGAATATCGAGGGCAAGGATAGGATTCCGGTTACCTACAAGCGAACGGGATTCTTTGGAAAGTATGTTGGACATCTTTAAACCCAGCTTGGCTTTGTAATGTAAGAAACAGATTGCAAACAAAAATCTCAAACACTCTTAGCCTGTAGTTACCTAGACTCCTCTGTGGGAGGGTTAAATAAACGTAGAAGTGAATGATACAATGCGAGGAAATTTGCAAATATAGTCAGCCCTGGGTATCCATGGGGCATTGGTTCCAGGACCTCCCAAGGATACCAACATCTGAAGATGCCCAAGTCCCTGATGTAAAATGCCAAAGTGTTTGCATATAACCTAAGAACATCCTGTGATACGCTTTCAGCTGTCTCTAGATTGCTAGTAATACCCAGGACCCTGTAAACAGTATTTTGGTAGTTGTTGCACTTTATTGTTTAGGGAATAATGACAAGAAGTTTCTGCGCACGTTCAGTACGGGTGCGATTCTTCAGTCTGCGCTTGATCGAACATACAGAGGTAGAGCCCGTGGTTACGGAGGCCAGCTGTATGCGAGTCTGTTGGAGTTTGTTTCGTCACTTTCTTCAGTTGTCCAGCATGTCTGAATTCGCATTCTTGTCTAATTTTCGCTGATTATGTTGTTCCATGAGGTCTTCCCAAATGGTCAGATGAAGGGTACAGATGCTGGAGATACCCAGTGACCTAGCCAGCCTCGGACAATTACGACATCCAGGTTTTTCTAGTTTCATGGTGTTTTGTTTTCAAAAGTAACTGATCGGTTTCAGTTAGCAAGGCAAGATCAGCCTAGCAGTAAACAAAAAAGAGAGTCAAGGACTTTGATAATGTCCTGGGGTTGCTGTCTTCTGCAAGAAGGGTAGAAACAGGAATGTGAAGTTCTCACTTGAGTGTTGAGGGAGAAGCAGACCTGGTGGGAGCTGTGGGCAATTATGGGCCATGGAGCAAATGAGGGGCCAACAGGTACTGAAACCAGAGAGGTTCATTGTTCCCTTGTAGTCTCTGAAGATGTAGAATGCCAGTGACTGGCAAGTAGTCCTTTGATTAAAATGCCCCTCTAGCTGCGTGCGGTGGCTGTGCTGTAATCCCATCACTTTGGGAGGCCGAGGCAGGAGGATATCTTGAGCCCATGAGTTTGAGACCAACTGGACAGCATGGAGAACCCCATCTCTACAAAAAAAGATGCACCTCTAATTGTACAACCTAGCAACTCCTGGAAGATCAGTGCTCTGAGGCCATGCTTCTCGTGTCTTTGTAGGTCAATGATGCAGAGAAGATGGAGGGTCAGGGCAGCCCCTCCTTCAGGATGAGGGCTGAAGTCCTGGGATTTGAGACGGGGGTGTCACTCTGTCGCCCAGGCTGGAGTGCCGTGCACAGTCTCGGCTCACTGCAGCCTCAACCTCCCGTGATCAGGTGATTCTCCCACCTCAGCCTCCTGAGGAGCTGGGCCTACAGGCACATGCCACTAGGTCCAGCTAAGTTTTTTTTGTATTTTTAGTAGAGACAGAATTTTTTTTTTCTTTTTTTGAGACAGAGTCTCATTGTGTCACCCAGGCTGTACTACAGTGGCAAGATCTTGGCTCACTGCAACCTCCACCTCCTGGGTTCAAGGAATTCTCCTGCTCAGCCTCCAGAATAGCTGGGATTGTAGGTGTACCCCACCATGCCCTGCTAATATTTGTATTTTCTTTAGTAGAGATGAGGTTTCATCGTGTTGGCCAGGCTGGTCTTGAACTCCTGACCTTATGATCCACCCACCTCAGCCTCCCAAAATGCTGGGGTTACAGGCGTGAGCTACTGTGCCCGGCCTGGGATTTGCTTTTTACTGCTAGACTGATCTTGCCTTGCTGATTGAAACTCATTACTTTTGAAAACAAAATATACTGAAAATAGAAAACCCTGACCGTTACTGTCACAAGGCTGGCCAGATCACTAGGTATTTCAGGCCTTTGCACACTCAGTCTGACTGTTTGGGAAGCCTTCACGAAAGAGCATAGTCAGCGAGAATGAAATGAGAGGACCCATTTTCACATCATCTGCCTCTGTGCATCAGTCCCAGACGTAGGGATTACTCCTCTCGTCTTCGAAACCTTGCTGCTGGTGGTTCTGACTTAGAAAAGTGTGTTTGTCTCGTGACACCATCTGACTCTGCCCCTGCCTCTTTTTCTTCTGGCAGTGCCCTGTACGCCCTGGGGATGACAGCAGTGGGCCTGGCCATCCTGTGGTACGGTTTCCGCCTGGCTGGAATGACTGGAAGGGAAGGTGGATTCAGTGCTTTTGTAAGTTCTGTCAATTAGATCTCTCTGAACTTAAAGTGTCAGGATTTTTCTGTTTGTGTTTGCTGAATACTTTTCCCAGAAGCTCTAGGATAGGTAAATAATACAGTGAAAACCTGTTGCAGAGAGCAGCCTGAAGCCATAATTTGGCAGCAGCCAAATTCCCATGGGCTTTGTTTCCCAGACTGGCTGCACGGTGGCTAGTGACCAGCGTTGCCTGAGGGCCTCTCACCCTAACTCTGTGGTGCCTGAGCCAGGTGAGTTTACAAGGCAGTTGAATCTGCATTTTTCTTTTCTTTTTTTTTTTTGAGTCGGAGTTTCGCTCTTGTTACTCAGGCTGAAGTGCAATGGCATGATCTCGGCTCACCGCAACCTCCGTCTCCTGAGTTCAAGCAATTCTCCTGCCTCAGCCTCCTGAGTAGCTGGGACTACAGGCGTGCGCCATCATGCCCAGCTAGTTTTTGTATTTTTAGTAGAGACAGGGATTCACCATGTTGACCAGGATGGTCTCGATCTCTTGACCTCGTGATCCACCCACCTTGGCCTCCCAAAGTGCTGGAATTACAGGCGTGAGCCACTGCACCCGGCCTCTCTTCTATTTTAAACAAAGTCTTGCTTTATTGCCTAGGCTGGAATGCAGTGGCATGATCTCTGCTCACTGTAACCTCGGCTTCCTGGGTTAAAGCAGTCCTCCTGCCTCAGTCTCTTGAGCAGTTGGGACTACAGGTGTGGACCGCCATGCCTGGCTAATTATTGTATTTTTGTAGAAACAGGGTTTTGCCTCGGGAGGCAGAGGTTGCAGTGAGCCGAGATTGTGCCCCTGCACTCCAGCCTGGGACAGAGCAGACTTCATCTCCAAAAAAAAGAAATAGGGTTTTGCCATGTTGGCTGGGCTGGTCTCGACCTCCTGGGCTCAGGTGATCTGCCCACATTGGCCTCCGAAAGTGCTGGGATTACAGGTGTGAGCCACCAGCCTGGCTGAATGCACATTTTTCAATCATCAGCTGGCAAAGACTTTGTTCCTCTTCGTTTCCTAGTAGCTAAGAAGCTGAGGAATTTAAAAGGTTGTCATTAAAAGAACAACCTTAGACCGGGCACTGTGGCTCACAATTTTTGTAGTTTTAGTAGAGATGGGGTTTCATCATGTTGGCCAGGCTGGTCCCCAAACTCCTGGCCTCAGGTGATCTGCCCTCCTTAGCCTCGCAAAGTGCTGGGATTACAGGTGTAAGCCACTGTGCCCGGCTGGGGGTAAATAGCTAGTCAAGTCTCTTAGTAATTAATGAGGTGAAACAAGTTTTCCTTGTATGTCTGAAGACCACCCCATGTGCCCTGTCAGTCTAACTTGAGTGGAGCCAAAGGGATCCTGCAATGGAGACGTGGGGCAAGGGGTTGGAGCAGCTCAGATGCGTTGGCTGAGCCTCCTGTATTGCGTTACTGATTTTCTGACCCTTTGCATAGCTCCTTGTACTTCATTCTTTCTGCACAGAATCAGCTTAAAATGGCTCGTTTCACGATTGTGGATGGGAAGATGGGGAAAGGGGTCAGCTTCAAAGACGTGGCAGGAATGCACGAAGCCAAGCTGGAAGTGCGAGAGTTCGTGGATTATCTGAAGGTGAGAGCCGGCGCTGACCAGGAGGGAGACGTGAGCAGATGACCTGCTTTCTCTCCCGGAAGGCCTTTTGTGGGGATCAGAGCCTTGGGACTCGGAATTCCATCCATTACATGTTGTGGGTTGGTGGTGGCCTCTACCCTGTCCCATGGGGACACCAAGCAGGTGCTGGTGTCTGTTCAACCAGCAGCGCAAGCTCCATGCCCAGGGTTCAGCCAAGGGGAGGCTGCCGAGGCCCATGCCTGCTGTGCCATTAGCCATCCTGGATTCCTGGCAGACCTCTGTGCTTTTCCCAGAACCACTTAAATCCCATATGGAGTTCATGGCAGTGCGTGACCTGCCTTTCATGTGCATCACTTAAACATTCTCTCTGAGGGTGTGGTGCAGTGGGTCATGCCTGTAGTCCTGGCACCTCGGGAGGCTGAGTCAGGAGGATTGCTTGAGCCCAGTAGTAGGAGATCAGCTGGGCAACAGTGAAACCCTGTCTGCAAAAAATTTTTAAAAGTAGCCAGGCGTGGTGGCACATGCCTGTATAGTCTCAGCTACTCGAGAGGCTGAGGTGAGAGGATGGCTTGAGCCCAGGAGATTGAGGCTGCAGTGAGCTATCATGGCAGCCACCGCATTCCAGCCTGGGTGATGCCGGGAGACGTTACCTTTAAAAAAAGAAAATCTGAAATCGCAAGTCGCCAGTGTCACATTGTCTACTGCCGTCCAGAGCCCAGAGCGCTTCCTCCAGCTTGGCGCCAAGGTTCCGAAGGGTGCACTGCTGCTCGGCCCCCCTGGCTGTGGGAAGACCCTACTGGCCAAGGCAGTAGCCACAGAGGCCCAGGTGCCGTTCTTGGCAATGGCTGGCCCGGAGTTCGTGGAGGTCATTGGAGGTAGGTGTTGTGGTTGGGGGCTGTGGGTGGCCTTTGCTGACCACGTGGCTTGATTCACACGTTCTTCCTCGGGCAGCTAGACTGAAGGGGAAGCAGGTGGGCGGGGAGTAGAGAGGGAAAGCGAGGCCTGGGTTAGAGGAGGTGTTGTGTCTGCGGAGCACATGGTGTCTGCTTTGAAGCCGCTCTCACTTGTGGCCAGCAAGCCAACACGGTGCGTGTGAGCCTTGAGGGGCTGCCAGGGGACCCCCGGGAGCAGCTGATGTGTGTCTCTTTGGAGGGATGAGGCTGGTAGGTTTATTCATCTTTGGGGGACACCTTTGTCTGGCCCAGGCACAGGAACAGGCTTTGTTTTTTATCTGCCCATTTCCTGGTTCTCTCTGTCCCCTCAGGCCTGGGTGC
This sequence comes from Saimiri boliviensis, assembly GCF_048565385.1. Classification (NCBI taxonomy): domain Eukaryota; kingdom Metazoa; phylum Chordata; class Mammalia; order Primates; family Cebidae; genus Saimiri; species Saimiri boliviensis. Next base: position 140,922,124 of record NC_133449.1, on the reverse strand, counting down.
TGCCCGTGTGCGGAGCCTCTTCAAGGAGGCCCGAGCCCGGGCTCCCTGCATCGTCTACATCGACGAGATCGACGCGGTGGGCAAGAAGCGCTCCACCACCATGTCCGGCTTCTCCAACACTGAGGAGGAGCAGACGCTCAACCAGCTTCTGGTGGAAATGGACGGTCAGTGCCCGTGCGCCCCACGCCCCCACTGCACCATCAGAGAAGGTTTCTGATGTTTTCAGGACAGTCATTTTCTGGGCAGATGAAGCTGTTTACGTTTATTGTTCCAGCGACTTCAACTAGTGCTTATGAGATCTGATTTGTCTTGAGTCCCTGATGTCTGCTGCCCCTGTGCCCCTGCTTGCTGCAGGTGAGGATGATATGAGAGCACACACTATCCAGCAGTTCGTAACTAGAGAGCAGTCGGTGGAAGAACTGTCCTCATTGTGCTGCACTCAGCAAACACAGCCGCGATGGCTCACTCCTGTAACCCCAGCACCTTGGCAGGCTGCGGCTGGTGGATCACCTGATGTCAGGAGTTCATGACCAGCCTGGCAACTTGGTGAAACCTTGTCTCTACCAAAAATACTAAAATCAGCTGGCAGTGGTGACACATGCCTGTAGTCCCAGAGGCTGAGGCAAGAGAATTGTTTGATCCCAGGAGGTGTAGTTTACAGTGGGCTGAGATCACACCATTACACTCCAGCCTGGGTGACAGAGGGAGACCCCATCTCAAAAAAAAAAAAAAAGAAAGAAAAGAAACACAGATTTTAATTTTTAAAAAACAAGGTCAAGGCAATAGTATAAAAGAAAACTAGGATTGGCCGGGCGCAGTGGCTCAAGCCTGTAATCCCAGCACTTTGGGAGGCTGAGGCGGGTGGATCACAAGGTCAAGAGATCGAGACGATCCTGGTCAACATGGTGAAACCCCGTCTCTACTAAAAAAAAATACAAAAAATTAGCTGGGCATGGCGGCGTGTGCCTGTAATCCCAGCTACTCAGGAGGCTGAGGCAGGAGAATTGCCTGAACCCAGGAGGCGGAGGTTGTGGTGAGCCAAGATCGTGCCATTGCACTCCAGCCTGGGTAACAAGAGTGAAACTCTGTCAAAAAAAAAAAAAAAAGAAGAAAAGAAAACTAGGATTATAAGTGGTTTGTCAGATGTAATTTGTTTTTTTTGTTTTTTTTTTTTTTGATATACGGTCTTGGGCCGGGCGCGGTAGCTCAAGCCTGTAATCCCAGCACTTTGGGAGGCCGAGGCGGGTGGATCACAAGGTCAAGAGATCGAGACCATCCTGGTCAACATGGTGAAACCCCGTCTCTACTAAAAATAAAAAAATTAGCTGGGCATGGTGGCGCGTGCCTGTAATCCCAGCTACTCAGGAGGCTAAGACAGGAAAATTGCCTGAACCCAGGAGGCAGAGGTTGCGGTGAGCCGAGATACAGTCTTGCAGTGTCACTCAGGCTGGAGTGCAGTGATGTGATTTCGGCTCACTGCAGCCTCTGAGTCCCGGGTTCAAGCAGTTCTCCTGCCTCAGCCTCCCAAGTAGCTGGGATTACAGGTGCTTGCCACTACGCCCAACTAATTTTTGTTTTTTTGTTTTTTTGTTTTGTTTTTTTTTTTTTTTTTGATATGAAGTCTTGGTCTGTTGCCAAGGTGGAATGCAGTGGGGCGATCTCAGCTCACTGCATTCGTTGCCTCCTGGGTTCAAGCGCTTCCCCTGCCTCAGCCTCCCAAGTAGCTAGGACTACAGGCAAGCATCCCAATGCCTGGGTCATTTTTTGTATTTTAGTAGAGACAGGATTTCACCCACCCTGTAGTACTAGGATTACAGGCATGAGCCACTCTGTGCCCAGCCCTATTTAATTTACTTTTTATTTAGTAGTTTTTTGTTTTGTTTTGTTTTGTTTTTTGAGTCTGTCACCAGGCTGGAGTATGGTGGCACAATCTCACCTCACTGCAGCCTCCATCTCTGGGTTCAAGTGAGTCTGTCTGATTGTGTGGCCATGTCTCTTTCTGTGCCATATGGGGAGGGTGTGACACTGGTTAGGGCAATGAGCAGAGCCTCAGTGTGCTGTGGCCTGGGAGGCACACCTCTTGTGTGACACCTTGAAAATGACTTCTGACCTGGCTTTGACAATGTTTTTCTTTTTCTTTTTTTTTTTTTTTTTTGAGACAGAGTTTCGCTTTCATTACCCAGGCTGGAGTGCAATGGCGCAATCTCGGCTCACTGCAACCTCCGCCTCCTGGGTTCAGGCAATTCTCTCCTGCCTCAGCCTCCTGAGTAGCTGGGATTACAGACACGCGCCACCATGCCCAGCTAATTTTTTTGTATTTTTAGTAGAGACGGGGTTTCACCATGTTGACGAGGATGGTCTCGATCTCGACCTCGTATCCACCTGCCTCGGCCTCCCAAAGTGCTGGGATTACAGGCTTGAGCCACCGCGCCTGGCCCGATGTTTTTCTTTTTTTTTTTTTTTTTCTTTTTTGACACAGAGTTTCGCTCTTGTTACCCAGGCTGGAGTGCAATGGCGCGATCTCGGCTCACCGCAACCTCCGCCTCCTGGGTTCAGGCAGTTCTCCTGCCTCAGCTTCCTGAGTAGCTGGGATTACAGGCACACGCCACCATGCCCAGCTAATGTTTTGTATTTTTAGTAGAGACGGGGTTTCACCATGTTGACCAGGGTGGTCTCGATCTCTTGACCTCGTGATCCACCCGCCTCGGCCTCCCAAAGTGCTGAGATTACAGGCGTGAGCCACCGCGCCCGGCCAGGCCAATATTTTTCTTTTTAATGGAGCTGACCCAATAAAAGTGACATGGAATTGTTTTTCTTCTGAGATACTTTTCCACCTTTTTTTGGGGGGGTGGATATTGTTGTGGTAAAATGTCCAGATAGCCAGGCTTGGTGTGCATGCCTGTGTTCCTGGCTGTTTGGGAGGCTGAGGTGGAAGGAGTGCTGAAGCCTAAGTTAGGGGCTGTGCTCTGCCATGGTCTTCCCGTGAACTGCCACTGCCCTGCATCATGGGTGACACAGTGAGGCCTTGTCTCTAGAAACAGTTTTAAAAATACATTAACATAAACTGGCCATTTTGATCATTCTGAAGTTTATCGGCATTAAGTACACTCCCATTGTCGAGCACCGTCACCACCATCCACCTCCAGAACTTTGTCTTCAGTCCAAAGAGAAAATTTGTCCCCTTTGAGCCCTCCCCATTCTCCAACCCCAGCCTCTTGCAGCCTGTGTCTGTCTCTGAGTTCGACTCTTCTAGGACCTTATAGAGACCCACAGTGTTTGTCCTTTGCTACTCATCTTCTTTCACGGAGCAGAGCATCTTCGGGGCCCTCTGTGCTGGGCGCAGATCAGGATTTCCTTCCTCTGAGGCTGAACCATACTGCGTTGTGTGTAGGGCCGTGTCTGTTGATTCGCCCATCCATGGACATGTGGGCTGTTGTGAATCAGGCTGTGTTTACAGGGCAGCAAGCATCTTTTCAAGTTTCTGCTTTGTAAGATTTATTTTTAATTTTAATCAGAATTCAAGTTGCATTTTAGGTGTTGTAGGTGAGGGAGATGTTTTCCCCCATGTGTTCTGGCTCCAGGAGAGCCATTCACTTGCCGTTTTCTTTATGGCCTGTGGTTTCCTGCTTGGAGTTGTGTGTTAGCCAGCACCTGCATAGTCCAGTTTGGATTGTACTGAGCTGAGGGTGGAACTTTTTTCACCTTTCATTGTGAAGTAATTTTAGACTTACAGAAGTATCGGCACAGTAGTCAGAGTGTTCCTTTATGCCTTCCTACAAGCTCCTCTAAGGCTGACTGGTGTACATGGTCTGCTGGTCCAGGCCATGGTGTCCACAGACCCAGCCACAGGTGCTTCCGACCCCCGGCCACAGTGTCCGCAACTGCCCCGCAGACCCACCCGGGTGCCTCCGACTCCCGACGTGGATGTTCAGTCTCCTTTATTTCCTCCTATCCTGTGCCATTTCTTGGTCTTGTTTTTTTTGTTTTCTTGAGGCAGGGTCTTGCTTTGGGCCCAGGTTGGTCTTGAACTCCTTGGCTCAAGAAATCCTCCTGCCGCAGCCTCCCGAGTAGCTGGGATTACACATGGGCTCCACTGTTTTTCGGTCTTTGTCTTTGGTGGCTGTGACACTTTGTCCAGGCCAGTGACGTTAAGGAATATCCTCTCTGGAGCTGTGACGTATCCTCAGGGTCAGGTCGAGCAGTGCATTGCCTGGACCGGTGCAGCAGTGCTGTGGTGTGCCTTGCAGTTTGCAGTGTCACCGTGCCTGTAGCTGGTGGACTCTGCTGAGGGCTTTGGCCTCGTGCTGTCTCACGTCTCTTCTGGGTGCCCTGTGTTCCCATCTGCCTCTGGGCTGTTGTGAAGTCAGATGGACTGAGGGCCACACAAGTGCTCCGTAGGCTCTGTGAGCTCCCAGGGTAAAGGATTAAAGCAAGATTCCCGACTGTGGAGGACGCAGTGGCGTTGCTGAGGTGTTTGCAGAGAACGCTTCACGTCTCTCCTGCACCTCATCCCATCGTCTGTGAACACGCTAGTTCAGGAACTAATGCATGAACAACTGAGACCTCAACGGCCGCCTTCCGCACACAGAACAAGTGGTCCTGGGAATAGAGTTTTCAGAGAACAGAGTGTCTTCAGAGACGTGGGGTGAGTCGTTCAGATTCTGCGATGTCTGAGGTGTCACTGAGGAGACACCTCCTCAGAAATGGGTCCTCAAGGGACCCCACTGCCTCTGCTGGGGAAGCTGGCCCTGCGCCTCAAGCAGGGATCACTGTACATTTCAGAGGCCTCTGGGTCCCCAGGCTTGCTGTGTTGCGTCTCTGTGGAGCATCTTTATGTGGCCTGTTTGGTGCTGTGTGGCCTTCAGTGTGGCTCTGACCATTGCCTCTGGAGGCTGCCCATGGTTGGCTGGTGGTTTGGGGTTTTGAGGAAATCTACTGCACACCTTGGGTTCCAGTGGCTGGGCCATGCTGGCTTCGTGGCGTGGACTGTGAGGCCTTCGTCCTGTGAGTCTGCGGCCTTCCCTGTGTTAACCAGGTGCCCTCCCAGAGGACCATGAGGAAGTTGAGAAGAGGCCCCACCTGCTCCTGTCTGATGGAGCCCACAGGGCCACGGACGTCATTCACTCTGCTTGGGGTGCTTTTTGCACTGAAGACAGAGGCCATCTTTTCGGGTGACTTGAGCCTACTGGCAGGCATTTATCAAGCAGCCTTTTCCACGGAACCTCTCTGTGCTACTGTAAGAATAGCTGCTTCCGTCCCCGGATTTGCTGAGGCCTGGGAATCGCTGACTGAAGGCCTCTTGTTGAGTTGTGCCAGCACTAAACAAGTCCCCTATGCAGAGCTGCAGCTGTGCACACTCAGCCCCGCTGAGGTCCCAGGCCAGGCTTTGCTGCTTCTGTGGGGAAGAGTAGTATCTGTTCATTGACATGCACAGGATGGGCGTATTTTGCGCCAGTCGTGGGAAAAACACTGAGGAAAAGGAACTCCCCTGCCTTGTTGGTCACACCAGCCAGGCCACAGTGGTGTCCTACAGACCCCAGACCCCCATGGGAAGGGCCTAAGTCAGTATTGGAGGCTGCTCCAGCAACGGACGTCCAGGTCCCGGCTCCTGTGCTAAGAAGAAGTGATGGGGAGCAGGAGCTCTGACTGCACGCAGGAGCCACAGATGCCCAACAGTGCACGCAGGCTTCCCTTAAGACATGGGCATCCCCAGATGGTGGAAGCCAAGATGGCGGCCCCTGACATGCAGCCACGCATAGAAAAGGCTGCTGTGAAAATGTCATGCCTCGGCTTTTTCTTCTTCTTCAGAGACAGGGTCTCGTTCCATTGCCCAGGCTGAAGTACAGTGCCACCATCGTAGCTCACTGCAGCCTCCACCTCCCAGGCTGAACCTCTTACCCTGTCTTGGCTGCCAGGCTCTGTGTTTTCAGTCTGGGAGAGTCAAGTCATCAGCCATGTGTGCGTGGTGGTGATTGCCATGGGGTGTTTCATCTCCAGTGTGTGAACTCGCCATGTCTAAGCACTGAATGAGGCCCTGGGAAGCCCAGGTCCTGGTCCCAGTGTGACCCTGGAACACCCCTACCTCTGTCCTTAATGTGGCAGTGCGTGTATCAAGCACACTCTGCCCTAGGAGCTGTGCTAATCCGTGTTCTTATAAGTTAGCTTCTGTGTGAAATGGGAGGTTGGTCAGGCTCAATTTCTGCCTGTGGAAAAGTGCTCCATCCCCACTGGTCTCAAACACTGTCTTCTCTCCACTGAGTTCTTGCACCCTTGCCAGAGTGGCTCACCACAGCCTCCGCCTCCCAGTATCAAGTGATTCTCCTGCCTCAGCCTTCCGAGTAGCTGGGACTACAGGGTCCCTTCACTACGTCTGGCTAATTTTTTGTTTTTAGTAGAGACGGGGTTTCACCGTGTTGGCCAGGCTGGTTTCAAACTCGTGACCTCAGGTGATCTGCCCACCTTGGCCTCCCAAAGTGCTGGGATTACAGGTGTGAGCCACCACACCCGGCCGTCAGTGGATTTCTTTAAAGCAGACCCAGAGTTTTGAATCTTATGAGCTCTCAGTACATTTTTTTAAATTCAGAAAAATATCACAGCATCATGGTAACACCTGAAAATTCTTATGGGCATCCATTCAGGTGTTCCCTGCAGCTTCATAAATTTCATTTTGCAGTTGATTTTTTTCACATCAGGGGCCAGTCAAGCTTCACATACACCAGGGGTCAGTGATTGTTTCTGGACTCATTTTTTTTTTTTTGAAACAGAGTTTTTCTCTTTCTCACTAGCCTGGAGTGCAGTGGTGCAATCTCGGCTCACTACAATTTCCGCCTCCTGGGTTCAAGCGATTCTCCTGCCCCAGCCTCCCAAGTAGCTGGGACTACAGGCGCACGTCACCATGCCCAGCAAATTTTTGTATTTTTAGTAGAGACGGGGTATCACCATGTTAGCCGGGATGGTCTTGATCTCTTGACCTCGTGATCTCATGATCCACCCGCCTCGGCCTCCCAAAGTGCTGGGATTACAGGTGTGAGCCACCACACCTGGCTGGACTCACTTTTAAATTCTCTGATGAGAACCCTCAAGCCTGAAACCCAGGGCCAGGTGTTAAAGATAAAATGTTTCAGGCTGGGCGCAGTGGCTCATGCCTGTAATCCCAGCACTTTGGGAGGCCGAGGAGGGTGGATCATGAGATCAAGAGATCGAGACCATCCTGGTCAACATGGTGAAAACCTGTCTCTACTAAAAATAACAAAAAATTAGCTGGGCATGGTGGTGCGTGCCTGTAATCCCAGCTACTCAGGAGGCTGAGGCAGGAGAATTGCCTGAACCCAGGAGGCGGAGGTTGCGGTGAGCTGAGATCGCGCCATTGCACTCCAGCCTGGGTAACAAGAGCGAAACTCCATCTCAAAAAAAAAAAAAAAGTTTCAAGTTATAGCCTTAATCAAGCTGTTAAAGATGTTACAAGGTCATAATAGTAATGACAGGGCCCAAGGCGGGTGGGGCTGTGAGGACCAACCATGAGACCCTGCAGGGGGCTGTGGGAGTTCCAGGAGGGCCTTGGACCCTTCTGCCTCAGTAGCCACCCCCAGGGAAGGTATTGCTGTTTTCACTGTCAAATACTCAAATTCCTGTTCCTTCTGGTGTTACTGGCTGAGTGATGAGGGAAGGATCATAGCTCAGCTCCCAGTTAAGGACGGGGATATTCCTTTCTCACTGGGCCTTGGGGTGGGGGATGTCTCTCCCACTCCTGTATCCTGAAGGAGAACCTGCAGGAGAAATCTGTTGTTTAAGGACCCCCACCCTCAGGGCCACTGTCTTCTCTGTCCCCTCAGGAATGGGAACCACAGACCATGTTATCGTCCTGGCGTCCACGAACCGAGCCGACATTTTGGACGGTGCTCTGATGAGGCCAGGCCGACTGGACCGGCATGTCTTCATTGATCTTCCCACGCTGCAGGTCAGAGCTAGGACCCCAGCCTCTCCCACTCTGCCTGGGCCACCCTCACTCTGGTCCTGAGTGATCTGGCCTCTCCTTTAAGCTGCATCTTGGTGTGAAGCCTGCCACAGCCCCACAGGTTCTGGCGCTGCCCATCGTGCTGCCGTACATGCCCTGGCAGACCCGTCCACCTCCTGCACCCACTGCTCTTGGTTTTGCAGTTGTCTTTACCTGCTGTTGGCTCCTCTTTTATCCTGGGTATCAGTCTGGGTTTTATAGCAAATTCTTTCAAACAAAATCCAGGAGGAAAAATAGTGGGAAGCTTGATTCTTGCATGGCCTCACTCCCTTCCATCTGGAGAGTGGACTCTGGGGACATGGACTGTGCAGCTTGCCTGAAGTCGGGGTGGGCGTAGAAGTCATGAGGCCTCTTGCCCAATCCCTCCTCTCTCACAGGGCTCTGGTTGGACGTTACTCCTCTTGGCCAAAGGGCCTTGGTTGTGGTCTGAGGGAGCAGGAGTTCCACCCATGGAGGGGAGGGTTTGGAGAGTGGGCCTCATGGTCAGCTGGTCGGGAGCAGGGCTGGGTGCACACAGGCGGCTGCCATGATGCCTCAGCAGGTGCTCGGCCTCCGTTGAGATGGAAGGTACAGGGGGGAGTGGAGACCCTTCCAGAGTTGGGTTGGAGAGTGGAGAGGCGGAGCAGAGGCCTGTCCTCCTGGGACACTGCTTCTCCAGGGGAGGGCAGCTCCTGTGTTCCTTGACTGTGTAAGAAACATTTTGCATCAGGATTTTGATGCATTTAACATGTGGGAATTAGAAGTTTTGCAGAATAAGCTCTTGGTGTGTGTGGCGTGCTTCCTTAGCTATTCCACTAGAGTTTTTTTCTTTTTTAAGTTTTAGAGAAAGGGTATCACGCTGCCACCCAAGCTGGAGTGCAATGCTGCGATCATCACTCACTGTAGCCTTGACCTTCAGGGCTCCAGCTGAGTAGCTGGGACTACTATGGGCGTGCGCCACCATGTCCGGCTAGGTTTTTTGTTCCCCACCCCCCAGCTGCCCAGGCTGGAGTACAGTAATGTGACCTGGGCTCAGTGCAACCACCATGTCCCAGGTTTAAGTAATTCTCCTGTCTCATCATTGCAGGTAGCTGGGATTATAGGCACCTGCCATCATGCCCAGCTAATTTTTGTATTTTAGTAAAGATGGGGGTTTCACCGTATTGTCTAGGCTGGTCTTGAACTGACCTCAGGTGATCTGCCCGCCTTGGCCTTCTAAAGTGCTAGGATTACAGGCGTGAGCCACCAGGCCCAGTTATCCAAGAGCATTCTGTTTATGTTTAAATTGCTGCTCCTGGCCGGTTGTGGTGATTCATGCCTGTAATCCCAGCATTTTGGGAGACTGAGGCAGATGGATCACCTGAGGTTGGGAGTTCAAGACCAACCTGACCAACATGGAGAAACCCCATCTCTACTAAAAATGCAAAATCAGCTGGGTGTGGTGACACTTGCCTGTAATCCCAGATACTTGGGAGACTGAGTCAAGAGAATTGCTTGAACCCAGGAGGTGGAGGTTGCCGTGAGCCGAGATCGCACCCACCATTGCACTCCAACCTGGGCAACGAGAGTGAAACTCTGTCTCAAAAAAAATGAGAAATAAAATGCTGCTCATGGCCGGGTGTGGTGGCTCACACCTGTAATTCCACAACTTTGGAAGGCTGAGGCACCCTCACACTTGAAGCCAGGAGTTTGAGACTAGCCTGGCCAACTTCGTGAAACCCTGTCTCTACTAAAAATAGAAAACTTAGGCAGGCATGATGACACACCCCTGTCTGTAATGCCAGCTACTTGGGAGGCTGGCTTGAACCCAGGAGGCCGAGGTTGCAGTGAGCTGAGACCATGTATGCTGCTGCACTCCAGTCTGGGTGATGGAGCGATGCCCTGTCTCAAAAAAGAAAAAAATATTCTGCTTGCAGCTCACAAGCCACATGGGTGGTGACTGATGGTAAAGAACACTGATTTAAAAACTAGCAGTTCCCACAGGCCTCCCAAGCGGGGCTTGTCCTCAGGGCGGATGCGTCGGGGACACCCCACCGCTCCCCACAGACATACATGCTGCGCCTGCAGCAATACCTGGGTGTGAGCCCCACGGTCTGTCCTCCCCTGGATCTGGCAGGAGAGGCGGGAGATTTTCGAGCAGCATCTGAAGAGCCTGAAGCTGACCCAGGCCAGCACCTTTTACTCCCAGCGTCTGGCAGAGCTGACACCAGGATTCAGTGGTACGTTCTCAACCCGCAGCTTGGGCAGTGGCATGTGTTCAGAGCAGGCGGTGTTACCTACACACATGGCATCAGGGCCTCCTATAGGGTAGGCGCTGCCCCTTCTCTGGGGCCCCTGCTTGGTACAAGCCTGCATGGGAGTCGATATGTGTGTGGGGCAGCAGGAGGTCTAGACGGCACCCACACTCCTTCCTCCGCCCCAGGGGTGGGAAACCAGATGGGGGTTCTGGGTCCATGTTGACTCCAGAAATGTGAGACTCGTGTTTTCATCCACACAGTAAGCCATCATCCAGGGCATTTCCCATCTGACCAGGCGTCTTAATGCCCTGCACCAGGTGGTGCCAGCAAACCTCCTGCCTCTGACCCTCACAGTCTCTGTCAAGTCTTAGAAATAGAAATCGTGGCCGGGCGCGGTGGCTCACACCTGTAATCCCAGCACTTTGGGAGGCCGAGGCGGGCGGATCACGAGGTCAAGAGATCGAGACCATCCTGGTCAACATGGTGAAACCCCGTCTCTACTAAAAATACAAAAAATTAGCTGGGCATGGTGGCGCATGCCTGTAATCCCAGCTACTCAGGAGGCTGAGGCAGGAGAATTGCCTGAACCCAGGAGGCGGAGGTTGCGGTGAGCCGAGATCGCGCCATTGCACTCCAGCCTGGGTAACAAGAGCGAAACTCCGTCTCAAAAAAAAAAAGAAAGAAATAGAAATCGTACATCACCGGGCACGGTGGCGCACCCTGTAATCCCAGCACTTTGGGAGGCCGAGACAGGTGTATCACCTGAGGTCAGTTCAAGACTGTTCTGGCCAATATGGTGAAACTCCGTCTCTAAAAATCTAATAATAATAAAATTTTTTTAAAAATCATTCATCAAGATGTTTTTCTGTGGGCTTTCATTTTAAAAGTTAATGTAGGGCCGGGCGCGATGGCTCAAGCCTGTAATCCCAGCACTTTGGGAGGCCGAGGCGGGTGGATCACGAGGTCAAGAGATCGAGACCATCCTGGTCAACACGGTGAAACCCCGTCTCTACTAAAAATACAAAAAATTAGCTGGGCATGGTGGCGCGTGCCTGTAATCCCAGCTACTCAGGAGGCTGAGGCAGGAGAATTGCCTGAACCCAGGAGGCGGAGGTTGTGGTGAGCCGAGATCGTGCCATTGCCCTCCAGCCTGGGTAACAAGAGCGAAACTCCATCTTAAAAAAAAAAAAAAAAAAAAAAAAAGTTAATGTAAACAAAACTCCCATCTATTATGACATGAATTTCCTTTTTGATGCTTTTTTAACGGCTTTCACTGCAATGTTGTGGATACTAGAGAGCCTTTAACCTCTTTCCCATCAGTGCTCAGGAGCCGTTAGGTGGGATCAGTTACAAGATGGTGTGTGGAACTGCGCCTGGGATGAGAGATGGGTGACAGGCGGATGGACCTGGGCAGTTGTGTGTCTCCTCTGTGGAATGGCCTCAGTAGAACGTGGTCCCAGTGCCTGCCGCTCTTTCCACCTCTCCTCCTGGCACCGGCTCCCCGGGGCCTTGTCTCTCCTGCACGTTCTCACCAGCACTCTTGGTTTCTTTCCCTCTTTGTTCTTCCCTTTTTTTTTTTTTTTTTTTTTTTTTAAACAGAGCCCTACTCTGTCACCCAGGCTGGAGTGCAGTGACGCAGTCTCGGCTCACTGCAGCTTCCGCATTGCAGATTTAGCAATTCTACTGCCTTGGGCTCCCGAGTAGCTGGGATTACAGGCATGTGCCACCACGCCCAGCTAGTTTTTGTACATTTAGTAGAGACAGTGTTTCACCATGTTGCACAGGCTGGTCTCAAACATCTGACCTCAGGTGATCCCCCCACCTCGGCCTCCCAAAGTGCTGGGATGGCACATGTGAGCACCGCACAGAGCTGCTTTGTTCTTCCTTGAGGGCCCCTTACTCCTCTTAAGCTGTGATAGAGCAGAACCTCGCCCTCCCCTCAATGCCTGGCTGCTGTTTGTGTTGACAGGAGCTGACATCGCCAACATCTGCAATGAGGCTGCGCTCCACGCAGCTCGGGAGGGACACACATCCGTGCACACGCTCAGTTTCGAGTACGCCGTGGAGCGCGTCCTTGCAGGTAAGAGGGGCGTGCCCTTGGGGAATGCTGTTCTTAGCAGGGCTTGAACCCCAGAAATAGGCAGATATTTAGAGGTGAGGTGGATGGGGCCAGATCTGGGCCTGGGCGTCCTGTTGATTCAGCAGCAGGGAACCATCACATGGGAAGGAAACACGTTGCGTTTCAGTTCTGTATAGCTCATGTCTTAATATACAACATAGTTTTCCATAGTTTAAAATATTACAGATTTACCTAAGAGTAGACAGACTCGTCCGACAGAAATATAAAAATGCCTTGCCAAAGAAAATTTTAAAAAACATAATAAAATGCCCACCCCCAAGAAAAAATAAAAATAATAATACAAAAAATAACTGGGGCTGGGTGTGGTGGCTTATGCCTTTGGGAGGCCAAGGTGGGCAGATCACAGGGTCAGGAGTTTGAGACCAGCCTGGCCAATATGGTGAAACCCCGTCTCTACTAAAGAAAAAAAAATTAGCTGGATGTGGTGGTACACACCTGTAATCTTAGCTGCTCAGGAGGCTGAGGCAGGAGAATTGCTTGAACCTGGGAGGCGGAGGTTTCAGTGAGCTGAGGTCACTCCGTTGCACTCCAGCTTTGGCAACAGAGCAAGATTCTGTCTCAAAAAATAAAAAAAAATAGCTGGGTGTGGTGGCTCACACCTGTAATCCTAACCGTTTGGGAGGCTAAGGTGGGTGGATCACTTGAGGTCAGGAGTTTGAGACCAGCCTAACCAACATGGCAAAACCCCATCTCTACTAAAAATATAAAACCACCTGGTCGTGGTGGCAGGCACCAGTATTCCCAGCTACTCAGGAGGCTGAGGCAGGAAAATCGCTTGAACTCAGGAGGCGGAGGTTGCGGTGAGTCGAGATAGTGTCACTGCACTCTACCTGGGCAACAGAGCAAGACTTCATCTCAAAAATAAATAAATAAATAAATAATGAAAATATAAACATAAAAATGTAAAAATGCCTTGCTGGCCTGAGTGTGGCAGGCTCACTTCCTTTAATCAGACCATTCAGGCATTTGCCTGTGAACCTGTGCTGACTGTGGACCGGAGGGCTGCTGCTGCTCACTGCCCTGGCGGGCTGTCTGTGCCTTCTGCGCAGTTGGTCCCTGAGGAGAGGTGTGGATTGCAGCACGACTCTGGCGAAAGCATGGCCCCAGCTATCAGTAGGAACAGATGAGTTTTGGTGTGGGGTGACGGGCAGGCTGGCTGCCTCTGACAATGCTGTTCCGTGGCTGCCCAGTGCAGGGTCTGAGGAAAGCAGGACCAGGAATCTGAGGTGCCGGAGGTGTCCGTATGTGGTGGTGACACCCAGACGTGTTCAATCAGTCATCTTCTCATTGAATGGTTAAGATGCACACCGTCACTCTTGAGACAGATTGAACATTGGAAAAGGAAGGTGGTTCTTGCCGCAGGTGTTTAAGGAGCACGAACCGCCCTGGCGAGCTGTCCCTGAGAGAACCAAGTTCCCTAACCCTCAATGTGAGTGAATCCCTGGCACAAATACGCCTCTCGTCGGCCTCCAGGGTTGCAGCTTGGGAAAGCAGGGGATCCCTGAAGAGGACGGGAGTGGGGGCAGCTACTGTGCCAGGTATTGTACAGAACACACCTTGGCTTCTCCCTGAGAGCCCCTCGAGTCAAGAGGGCTGGCAGGCACTGACCGTGTCTTACTGAAGTGTGTGTAACCATTTACTTTTATATGGAAATCGATAAGCTTTTGATAACAATATCAAAGCAGAAAGGAGTGAGTGGGAACCACAGGCCAGCAAGGATGTGGTGGCTCAGGCCGGTCATCTCCACACTTCAGGAGGCCAAGGCAGGATGATGACTTCAGCCCAGGAGGTTGAGCCTCCAGTGAGCTGTGATCATACCACTGCACTTCCGCCTGGGCAGCACCCTGACTCCAAGAGAAGAAATGAAAATACTGAAAGGACACCATCTCACGTGTGTGATGCATTGAGTGGGTGCTCTGCATTCATCTTTAGTGTGGACAGCCTGAGCCTTGAGAGTCCCCAGCTAAACTGGGGTCCAGTGCCTGGTAGCCAGCAGTCCTGCATTCAGGGAGATGAACGCGCTGTGTGTGGTGGTGGAATGTGTCTTTGACCCGGGGAGCAGCCTAATGTCCATCGTGAGTCCAGGAGTCCCTCCGGGAAACTTGCTGACACTGGCAGACACCCTGTGGCTCTTGTCTGATTCGCGTCCAGGTTATACCTGCCTGACCATCACTCTGGTGCTGGGAGCCTGCCCTGTGTCCCCGCGTCTCCAAGAAAACCCAGCCTCGGCAGCCCCTGGTTCTTCTTGTGGAAGGTGCAAATTCAGTCTTCACCACAGTGGGAAACATGTTCGAAGACTTACTAGTCACAGATCCTGGGCAGGGACGGCGCCAGGAGTGGGGACAGCCATCGTCCGTCCCAAGATTCTATGAGGCAGAAGTGAAAGTTCGGGCAGAGAGAAGAGGGCATGTGGCAATGAGCCGTATGCACAGGGAATGGGGAGTGGTCAGCCCAGGTTCATGGGCAAATGCCTGAATTGACTTATGAAAGGAAGTGCAGGGAGATGGGGGCCCAGGCTTCTGGCGGGAGAGAAGACGCCTCTGAGTGCTCATCTCTGGCAGCCAGCATGAGCGCCTGGGCATGGTGTCCTCCTGGTGCCCAGGCTGCAGCCTTGGCTGTGCTGTCTGTCAGACTGAGCTCTTCCCTTTCTGTTGTAAGCCCTGTGGTCTTGTGGCTTTGTGCATAGCCCTATAGCCAGCTGCAGTTGAAGTAACTCATGGCCACAGCCAGTGTGTCTCAGCATTTGAAGCCTTACAGTAAAGTGGTGGTGGAAGGTCCCAGTAGCATGGTGTACTGAGTGCTCAGGACCATGAGCTGAATCAAGTTGCAAAGAATGGAAACTTACAGATATGAAGCCTTACCGGTGAGCTGAACAGGGGAAATTTAATGCAAGCATTTGTCCTTGGCTGGCCTATAATCCCAGCACTTTGGGGGCTCAGGCAGGAGGATTGCTTGAGGCTAGGAGTTCGAAACCAGCCTGGGCAACATAACAAGACCCAAGACCCCATCTCTTTAAAAAAAAAAAAAAAGAATATTAGCCAGGTATGGTGGCAAAGCACACCTCCGTTCCAGCAGCTACTCCGGAGGCTGAGGCGAGAGGATTGCTTGAACCCAGGAGGTTCAAGTGACAGTGAGCCATGATTGTACCATTGCACTCTAGCCTTTTTTTTTAAGAGACAGCAACAACCCTGTCTCTTAAAAAGCCTTGTCCCTGAGGCAAAAGGCCACCGAGGGATGAGCGAAAGCCATAAGGAGCCGTAAGTAACAGGCAAGAGCTGCCCTGCCAGGTCTGAGGGGAAAGGGAAAGTAAGCAGGAGGCTCGTGACTCGGAGGAGACTTCTGCCAGGGAGAAAGTCAGAAGCTTCTGTGACCCTGCCCTGGCCCTCTGGGTCCCCCAACCCTGGGGCAGGAGGAGAGGCTCTTCAGGAAGGTTGTGCTTGCTCGTAAAAGCAGCAGCAGCAATTTTGGTGATGGCAACATTTGTAGAAGAAGAAATCACGACCTCCTTCAACAGCTTTCACCTGCAGAGCATCCTTTTGAGTTGGAACGTCCAAAGCAATGACTGCAGTGAAGTTTGGGGCAGAGCTACAGGAGGCAGATGTGCAGAGAGGGCCTTGCTTTGACTTCACGGGGCAGGAGCAGGGCCCGGCCAGGGAGAGGCCCGGGGCCTCAGCTCACACACTGGCATTTTTTCAGGGACTGCCAAAAAGAGCAAGATCCTGTCTAAGGAAGAACAGAAAGTGGTCGCGTTTCATGAGTCGGGCCACGCCTTGGTGGGCTGGATGCTGGAGCACACGGAGGCCGTGATGAAGGTGGGTCTCAGCACGTGGGCCTTGGGCATGGCTGACTGGGACATCCCATCCCGCCTGTGTCTGTAGTCATGTGAAAAAGCCTGCCACTGTCATGATCCAGGGAGCAGGAAACACAGTGGGAGGTGACTGTCACAGGTGATGGGCCGAAACTCAGACATGGGAGGCAGGAGTAGGCTGTCCTGTTGGAGCGTGGTGCTGCTCCTGGGGTGACTCCAGAAAGGTCACTCCTTGCAGTGAGGTTTCACTGCCTTTGCCTGTCCTTAGCCTGTCCACTCCAAAGTGACTTCTAACTTGGGAAAGAAGTGAGTTGAGCATACATTTTAAAATACTACTCTAGGCCGGGCGCAGTGGATCACGAGGTCAGGAGTTTGAAACCAGCTTGGCCAACATGGTGAAACCCTGTCTCTACTATTTAAAAAAAAAAAAAAAACTACTCTTGTAGGCAGCTGTGAACTCAATGGAAGTTTATGCTTATCAGATGTTGACGTTAACAGCCAGCTTCCCTAAGACCTGCCTGAGTGCTGCCAAGAGGAGGTGGCTGTCCAGAACACAGGTGCTATCCTTACAGTGGAGCCAGGGAGCCAGTGCAGGCTGGAGGCTCACCTGAGAAAGCAGGAGTGCTGTGCTCCCACCTCAGTGCTTGCTGCAAAAAATGCACACTGTGTAGCAGCTGGCCAGACCTCAGGGCTCGCTGCAAAAAATGCATACCGTGTAGCAGCTGGCCAGACCTCAGGGCTCGCTGCAAAAAATGCATACCGTGTAGCAGCTGGCGAGACCTCAGGGCTCGTTGCAAAAAATGCATACTGTGTAGCAGCTGGCCAGCTTGGTTAATCAGTGCTGGTCCCTGTTACTGTTTCTCAGGTGTGAGTTATAGCAAAGCAGGGTGTTAATCTACGAGTATCCTGCCCATCCCAGGTTCCCAGCAGGGCTGAGGCCAGCGTTTAGGGACCAGGTATGTGTCACTGCAGTTATGGGGCCAGAGCCAGGCCTGGTGTGGGGCGAGTGGACACTTAGCTAGGGGCCCATTTGTGGCACACTGAAAAACCCAGCAATGAACGTAACGTTTTAACACAGTATCTCAACAAGTCAAAATTAATGCAGGGGCTTCGGGAGGCTGAGGCTGGTGGATCACTTGAAACCCCATCTCTACCAAAAATACAAAAAATTAGCTACGCATGGTGGTGGGTACCTATAATCCCAGCTGCTTGAGAGGCAAAGGCACAAGAACTGCTTGAACCCAGCCGGGAGAGGCTGCAGTGAGCCAGGACCACGCTACTACACTCCAGCCTGGGTGGCAGAGTGAAACTCTCTGAAAGGGAAAAAAAAGAATTTTTACTTAATTTGATGGGCAAAGGTCAGATAGTCACAGTGAAAAAGTCAGTCTCCTTCCCAAGGCTCAGTGTCCTGCCAAGGAAAGGTTGTGAATTGACTGTTACAGTTTTGGTGATTAATGGGATCATCACTGCAACAGTTATTCAGAGCTGCCTTTTTGTTTTGAGATGGGATCTTTCTCTTTGTCTCCCAGACTGGAGTCCATTGGTACGATCACAGCCCAGTGCAGCCTCGACCTTCTGGGCTCAAGTGATGCTCCCATCTCAGCCTCCTGAGTAGCTGGGATTACAGGCGTGCACCACCATGCTCAGGTAATTTTTGTATTTTTTGTAGAGAAGGGGTCTTGTTATGTTGCCCAGGCTAGGCTCGAATTCCTGGGCTCAAGCAATCCGCCGGCCTCTACCTCCCAAAGTACTGAGATCAGAGGTGTGAGCTACCATGCCCGGCCTAATGTTAGATTTTAAAGTGGACTTCCTCTCAGGATTCTCAGAGCACTTAGATGTGGTCGTCTTGCTGCCACAATTCTCAGAAACAGCAGCTGAGCCAGCAAAGGACCTGCCCCTGCCCCGTCTCCCTCTGTCTCCCGCACAGCAGTTCCTTCTCATTGGGATAGTGTGTTGGCTCCAAGCTGACCTCCTTGCACACCTGATGTGGGGTGTGGGGAGCAGCAGAGGTTAGGACAGTCTCTGCTCCCTGGCATCCCATTGCTACTGACCCTCGGTGAGGGGTCAGTGCAGCAGCCGTCGGAGGCGTGACTTCTCCTTGGCCTCTCAGCTGTCTTCTCAGGGCCTGGCACCTGGTCGTACATGAGGAAGACACTCCGCGACTGTGAACAGGCTCCTGTAGTTGGGAACCCTGCTGTCTCTGGGCTGGCTGGCTGGCTGTAGCGTTAGGGTCCTTTGTTGTAATGGTGCAGATTTGCCTTCCTGCTCTGAGACGCTCTGGTGACGGAGGCCTCTTAGTCTCTCCCACACCTTCCTCCTCAAAGCCCACATCCTGCCTGCTGACCTGGCCATCTTGACCTTGTGCAGGTCTCCATAGCGCCTCGGACAAACGCTGCCCTGGGCTTTGCTCAGATGCTCCCTAGAGACCAGCACCTCTTCACCAAGGAGCAGCTGTTTGAGCGAATGTGCATGGCCCTTGGGGGCCGGGCGTCGGAAGCACTGACCTTCAACAGGGTCACTTCTGGTGAGGAGGGGAGTGGCCACGTGGGCCTGGGGTTTCAGAGTGTTTCCACAGCAATCTCCCTTCTGTTCCAGTGCATGCGATGGGGCGAATCTGGTGTAGGCATAGTTTTGATAGTTAAGTTGTGTTCATGGGAGATTTGGAGCCAAGCAAGAGTTTTTAGACAATTTAATTGAACAAAAACTTAACATAGATGCCAACTCTAAAGGCATTTAATTGGTTAATTATTGGTAATGTCTACAGGAAACGGAATGAAATTGATGGAGCTTGAGTGTTCTCAAGCTGTTACTTCACTGGGATGTGCTGAGCTGAAGGAGGGTCCTGGGACCCCTGGGCTCCAGGTCCTCAGGTTTGCCTCACATAAGTCAGGCTTGTGGTTGAGAACTGCCTGCCTGCCTTGCAGTGAGCTCTGATGCACCCCCTGTTCTAGATTTCTAAACGGAGAGCATTTCTGAAAGTTTTAAGGCTCTCCTAAGGAACAGTGGCGAGGTGCCGACGTCCTTACTATCCAGCTTCATGGTGGGATGCCTTGGGAGGAAATGGATGGGGAGGTGCGGTGCAGTCCCGGGGTTCTGACCGGGATGCCTGGGCCAGCGCAGCTGTGCGCCTGCAGTGCTGAGGGTCCCTCTGTCATGACCACCCTCCAGGGGCACAGGACGACCTGAGGAAGGTCACCCGCATTGCTTACTCCATGGTGAAGCAGTTTGGGATGGCACCTGGCATCGGGCCCATCTCCTTCCCTGAGGCACAGGAGGGCCTCATGGACATCGGGCGGCGCCCCTTCAGCCAAGGCCTGCAGCAGATGATGGATCATGTGAGTCTGCTCTGGCCTGGCACTGTGCTACGTGCTCCCCGGGAAAGGAGTTCCCCGGGTTTGCCACATGAGTGCCGCCCCAGCTGAGCTCAGCTGTAGGCCCCACATGGCTTTCTTCCTTCTGGGCTCTGCAGTAGCGCTGACCTGTGGAGGACACAGGTGCTCCTGATGAAATTAGAGATGTGAATCTGGGAAGAATATCAAATAAATGAACTGAGCGATAGAGCCAGGCCCACATGGCCTTCAGACTGGGCAAGGAAGGGCCAGCTGTTTGCCTGTAAGGCAGCTGTGGGTGTGAGTGGTGGGTGGGCAGGCATGGGGGACCCTGCTTTCCTGGCAAGGGTCACAGGGGCAGGAGAACTGCTGGCCGAGGAGTCCTGCCATCCTGGGAGGGGAAAGGCCATGTTTTCAGCCCTGCGTTTCTTTTCTGTGCTTTGGTGCTGGAGCCAGGCAGCCAGCCTTGCCCCTGACACAGTTTCCTCCACTCACAGGAAGCAAGACTGCTGGTGGCCAAGGCCTACAGACACACCGAGAACGTGCTGCAGGAGAACCTGGACAAGCTGCAGGCGGTGAGGCCCCAGCCAGCGGGGAGGCCGCCACGCCTCACAGAGTCCTCACAGCACCCACAGTCCCCATGGTCCGAGAGTGCAGAGAACACTCTGGTCAATGGGAACGCTACCTTATATTTTCCATACTTTGATGTGTGCTCCCTCAAGGTAGAAGGAAGCTGCCACAGCGTCTCCTGTGCCTGTTACCTGGCATTAGCAGTTACCAGTATTTTGTCAGTTGTGTTTAATCTTTTTACAGCTCTTAAACTTTCTTCTTGAACTTTTTTTTAAAATAAAGTTTTGGCTGGGCACAGTGGCTCACGCCTATAATCCCAGCACTTTGGGAGGCCAAGGCGGGTAGATCACGAGGTCAGGAGGTCGGGACCATCCTGGCCAGCATGGTGAAACCCTGTCTCTACTAAAAATACCAAAACAATTTTGTATTTGGGTCCTGGTAACTGCTGCTTAGAACTTAGGAGAGGTGAACGGCTCTCTGTCCCATGTTGTGAACAGATGGGTAGGCAGGGGAAGAAGGGTAGTTGTTTCTTCAGCTCCCCTTGTTTCTTTCAAGTGAGGCATGGTTGTGTAATATGGGTATCCTGTGTTTGGGACCCTTGGAGTGTCGTCCCCAACTAGCAGCAGCACCTTGGGGGAGGTGTGGGCAGTGCCATCTCCCTCTGAAGCAGCACCTGCCTGCAGACAGGATGTCTTATAAGTCACCTGCACGTCACGGCTGACGAAGCAGCTTTGCAGAACTCAGACTCAACACAGGGGAAGCCAGAGTGGGCAAGAGCAAAGCTCCAGGCAAGGCCTCTGGCTTCTCTCTCACTGGCTGTGGAGTGGAGTGTCAGCCCTGTGTGTGAACCACCAGCCACTCACACACTCGGTGGGTTGCAGAACCTGGTAAAATCTCAGAGCAACCCTGGAGAGGAAATGTGTGTCTCCTGGAATACAGCTGCAGGTAAATCACCGTGGCTTCAGGGGTTACCGTTTTCTTTAGAAAATTTGGAAGAGTGAGGAAGGGAGCAGGCAGTTAAAAAAAAAGAAAATCTGGAAGAGTTTTGCCTTCACAGAAACTAGGGTAATGTGGCTATGGCAGTGTTTTCTTTGGTCGGCCAGGCTGCAGCAGAGGCAGGGCTGCTGGCACAGGACACTCGGTATCCAGAGTGTTTTCCAGGATCCCGGCTGGAGTGGCAGGAATTCCCTTCCCCAAATTGTGAGGTCCCAGCTCACACACCACCTCAGATTCCTTCTTCCCAGTCCTCAGTTCCCAGTCAGGAGGGTGCAGCCTTTTACCCTTCTCCTTCCCTGTAGACACACACATCTTGTTTGGTGAAGGAAATTGCAGTTGCCAAAAATAAGCCAAGATTTTGAAGGGAAGTAGAAAAATGAATGAGGCTGGCCGCCAGAAATCATTTGTGAGGTTGAGATGGGGGTGATATTTTTTTCAGAGCTACCTCCGTGCCTCCACTTCCCTGGGAAAGTGGCCTGTCTAGGGCGTGCTGCCCACAGGCAGGCCTTTACACCTCCCGCCGCCTCCCCAAGACATAGAGATGCTCTGTGTCTGTCCTGGGACTCACACTGCTCTGCCTGTTCTTTCTAGCTGGCAAATGCCCTTCTGGAAAAGGAAGTGATAAACTATGAGGACATTGAGGCTCTCATTGGCCCACCGCCCCATGGGCCGAAGAAAATGATCGCGCCACAGAGGTGGATCGATGCCCAGAGGGAGAAGCAGGACTCTGGAGAGGAGGAGGCAGCGGAAGAGGCCCAGCAGCCCCCACTTTGAGGCAAAGAGCCATCTTGGCCAAAGTAGTTGAGATGTGTTGGCCGCACGTGCGGGTGATCCAAGAAGTGAGCGGCTCACTCAGCCACTCCGTGTTTCTTTTCAGCTGAGCTTTGCACTTGCTATTGGGGCCCTCAGTAGTCTCTGCGCAGCGGCTTCTGAGATCTCTTTACTGATGACCCTTTTCACGATTGTAAATTTCTCTTCGGAAACAACTGAATGAGCCTTGTGTTTGTGCATCGTTTCCCCCATGGGGAAGGTTATTAGTACTTTCCCAAGTGAGCATGGGACACCTCGAGTTCCCAGGGTTACAGACACAACCCTTCCCAGTGTGGCTGAGGCCACCGAGAGACCGCACAGCATTCAGACTCTGAACAGACCCCTGTTCATGCTGATGCCTGCACAGCCGTTCAGTTCCCATGGCTCCCTTGGAATGCTAAGGGGTTCAGACATGAAAGGAACCTCTGAGCCGATTGTCCTGAGCTCACTCATCAATGAAGCCACACAGGCCCAGAAACTGGGCTCTAGAGGACTCAGCACTGCCACCTGCTGCCGTGTGGACAGGTGCAGGTTGAGGACTTCTAGCTGGTCTAGTCATGCAGTGTTGGGATGCCTTGGTTTTTGTTGCCCTGAGAATTGTTGAGATACTTTACTAATAAACTCTGTGGTTGGAAAAATCTACAATTGCATTGTCTGGCCAGCTCTAACACAGAGGAGCTGGTGGGCTTGTGTTTTCAGTTTATAATTTGAGTAATGTAGGGGCTAAGTGGAAAACTCCTGTAGGAATCTGGGGCCTGGACTCTGTAGGAAGAGAGGATGACCCAGGACGGCCGCTCAGCAATGGGCCTGGCCCTGTGTTCAGAGCATGCAGCTCACACTCTGGCTTCCTGTGGTGCAGTGACATTAATGGATTGTCCTAGTGTTGCTACAACACTGAATGCCCCCCCCAAAACACCAGCAGAGTTGTAGGGAGGCAGCTGAAGGTGCTGTCACACACTCAAGGGTGGGTATCTCTGAGAAAGACTGTGACCTTTGCCCCAGTTGTCCAACTCCATTACCAAAGACCAGCATGCAGTTGGGAGGTTTTTAGCTGCTATACCCAAGAGTGGTGTCCTCAGTAATGTTTTTTTGTTGTTGTGTTGTTTTTTTGACAGAGTCTTGCTCTGTCACCCAGGCTAGACTGTAGTGGTGCCATCTCGGCTCACTGCAGCCTTGATATCCTGGGCTCAGGCCATCCCCCTGACTCAGCCTCCTAAGTAACAGATCACAGGCACACACCACTATGCCCGGCTATTTTTTTTTTTTTTTTTTTTTTTTTTTTTTTGAGACGGAGTTTCGCTCTTGTTACCCAGGCTGGAGTGCAATGGCGCAATCTCAGCTCACTGCAACCTCCGCCTCCTGGGTTCAAGCAATTCTCCTGCCTCAGCCTCCTGAGTAGCTGGGATTACAGGCAAGCGCCACCATGCCCAGCTAATTTTTTATTTTTATTATTATTTTTTTTTGTATTTTTAGTGGAGACGGGGTTTCACCATGTTGACCAGGATGGTCTCGATCTCTCGACCTCGTGATCCACCCGCCTCGGCCTCCCAAAGTGCTGGGATTACAGGCTTGAGCCGCCGAGCCCGGCCTAATTTTTGCATTTTTAGTAGAGACGGCGTTTCCCCATATTGGCCAGGCTGGTCTCGAACCCTTGACCTCGTAATCCGCCCGCGTCGGCCTCTGAGGGATTACAGGCGTGAGCCACTGCGCTCGGCCGAAATTATTATTATTATTACTTTTTGAGACTTGAGTCTTTCTCTGTTGCCTAGGCTGGAGTGCAGTGGTGCAATCTCGCCTCACCGCAACCTCTACCTCCTGGGTTCCCGCTCCGCCGTACTCAGGGCGGCGCCATGTTTGCAAGGGCGGGGCTAGAATTGCCGGGAGAGCCGCTGTATGTCACTTCCTCCTTCCCGGGCTCTGATTGGTCAGAGCGCCCGGCGCTTCTGGTTGGCCCGCCCGACTATCATCCCAGGGTGCGCTGCGGCACCGCTTCCTTTCCGCTCGGCTGTCGTCCTTCGCTGGAGGTTAGTGAGACAGGGTCCTCGCCTCCGGGCTCTATCCAGTGCCATCGGCCTGACGCTGCCGCTAGCGCGGGCATGGAAAAACCTCTTCTGCTTCACAGACAGTGTTGGGCCGGGTCCCGGGCTCTAAACGCGGCCGGACGGCCCAGGATGGAGGGTTTAGGGCGGAGGCCGGGGAGTGCGCGAGCCTGGGGCCCTGTCCCTCACTCCCTCCAATTTCATCCGCAGCCGCAGGGCCGTAGTCAGCCATGGCGCCCAGCCGGAATGGCATGATCTTGAAGCCCCACTTCCACAAGGACTGGCAGCGGCGCGTGGCCACGTGGTTCAACCAGCCGGCCCGGAAGATCCGTAGGTGAGCCCTGCGCTCGCGGCTGCCCCTGGGGCTCGTGCTGGCGGCTGCGCCTTGGGTTGGGGGTGGGCGATCCCGGGGCGAGGGGCGCTTGCCTGACGGCCTTGGGCGAAGTTAATCCTCTGGGCTTCTCTCCGCCAGACGCAAGGCCCGGCAAGCCAAGGCGCGCCGCATCGCCCCGCGCCCCGCGTCGGGGCCCATCCGGCCCATCGTGCGCTGCCCCACGGTTCGGTACCACACGAAGGTGCGCGCCGGCCGCGGCTTCAGCCTGGAGGAGCTCAGGGTGAGTTCTGGCCACGCCGCGGTGTCGGGAAGCGCCCGAAGTCCGCTTTGCTGGCCTCAGTCGTGATGACATTCTCCGGAATCGCTGTACGGCGTTGATGAAAGCACATTTGAACCCTTTTCCATCTGATCGCTGAGGCTTTTTATCCGCGCCTCGGGGCTGGAGACAGTCCGGGCCTGTCTCCATCTCACTCTGGTTCTGCGGCAGGTGGCCGGCATTCACAAGAAGGTGGCCCGGACCATCGGCATTTCTGTGGATCCGAGGAGGCGGAATAAGTCCACCGAGTCCCTGCAGGCCAACGTGCAGCGGCTGAAGGAGTACCGCTCCAAACTCATCCTGTTCCCCAGGAAGCCCTCGGCCCCGCAGAAGGGCGACAGTTCTGTGAGTACGGGGCTTTCTGGCCGTCATGGCAGCCGGGGACACCCGCCCCTGTGTCCAGCTGGGGTGAGAGGCATCACAACATTGTGGCTGTTCTGTTAGCAAAACATGGTCTCCTGCAGGAGTAGACAGGAGCTCATCAGGACTGCCAAGGTGCGGCGGCTGCCTTTCAGCAGGGATTACCTTCTGTTCGGTTGTCATGGCAAAGGCAGTGTGGCTTGGAGCCAGCTTTTCCCATTGTTCTCCCTAAAATGGTCATACTCCAAACTATTTCTAGGAAAACCTTGTAGGGGGTGAGTCCATTGTATGGGCTTCCTGGGAGTTGAATTAGGGAGCAGTTCTTTTCAGCCCAGACTCTGGGTTCACAGGCAGATGATTCTATGAGTGTCAGCTCAGTAAGATAGTTGTGTCACGATCTAATAATGACTGTTTCAACACTGGGACCACAGAGTGTTGCAGGGAAGGCTGACACTGGTTCCCAAACATGCGATCCGAGGGGAAGTTCGGGCTGGGTGAGTGTGGCGTCCTTGGGGCAGAGGGGCTAAACC
This sequence comes from Saimiri boliviensis, assembly GCF_048565385.1. Lineage (NCBI taxonomy): Eukaryota > Metazoa > Chordata > Mammalia > Primates > Cebidae > Saimiri > Saimiri boliviensis. The sequence goes on along the minus strand of NC_133449.1, from coordinate 140,896,662 downwards.
CACTGAACCATCTTATTCCCCAACAGGCTGAGGAACTGAAGCTCGCCACCCAGCTGACAGGACCGGTCATGCCCATCCGCAATGTAAGTGGATGCTTGCTCTAGTCCAGGCTTTAGACAAGATCAGTGGGTGAATTTGAGGTGGGGATCAGGCTTAAGAAAGAAAACAGTCGCAATTGTAGTGTGTATGGAGGTTTGTGGAAAGGAACGTTTCCTTTTAGTTTTGTTATTTGCATCCACGAAGCCCTAAGTTGGGAGAGTTGAAAAGAGTTTCTTTGTTGTTTACATTGCTTTTGAATTTCTGGGTTTACGGGTCTGGGCCACCATGTCTATCTCCGGGAGGGTTATTTCTTTCTTTCTTACTTTTTTTTTTTAATCTTAGAGAAGGTGATTCCTTAGCAAAGCCAAGGTCGCTTTTCAGCAGTGCCTGGGCAGTATACCTGCTCCCCGAGGCTGTCTACTGGGTTCTGCTGATGGCTGGTTGTGACCTTGCCCAGTGATTCATGCGGGTTTAATACCCTGTTTCTCTCTTCTAGGTTTATAAGAAGGAGAAAGCACGAGTCATCACTGAGGAGGAGAAGAATTTCAAAGCCTTCGCTAGTCTCCGCATGGCCCGTGCCAATGCCCGGCTCTTCGGCATACGAGCGAAAAGAGCCAAGGAAGCTGCAGAACAGGACGTGGAGAAGAAAAAGTGAAGCCCTCGGGGACTTGTAATAAATCCGCAGTCATGCTGGATCTCCACGTGATGTGTGTCGTGGGAACAACTGCGCCTGGGATGGGGCTTGGCGGCTGTGACATCCTGGCGGGGGGCTTGGGGTATTCTTGGAAGACAGTCCAGCCCTGGATCATGCCTCATTTTCTGTGAAAGCACTATTGCTTGCTTGGTTAGTGACTGATTTAAGATGGTTTTCTTGGGAGGTTACAGAGGCTGACTTGACCAGACACACCCTTTGTTTTTAGAGAGATAAGGTTGGGCTGGTGCTCACACCTGTAATCCCAGCACGTTGGGAGGCCACTTGGGCTGATGAATTCGAGACCAGCCTCACCACCGTGGGAAATTCCTGTCGCTAATAAAATTAGCTGGGTGCGATGATGTGCACACCTGTGGTCTCGGCTACTCAGGAGGCTGAGGGGAGGGGATTGCCTAAACCTGGAGGCACAGGTTGCAGTGAGCCACGAACACACCACTGTACTCCAGCCTGGGCAACAACCACCGAAAAAAATGAAGAGGGCTGGAGTACAGTGCCACATTCCTTGCTCACTGCACCCTTGAACTCATGGCTTTGAGGAATTGTCCCTCAGCTTCCCAAGTAGGGGGGTTTATGGGCATGAGCGCCTGCATCCAGCCTGGAGTTGCCTATTTTAAGCAGAGTAGTTTCCGGTCAGTGTAGCATCTTTTTCGGGACCTCAGTGTTGAACCTTTTGTGCCTGGTGACTGAGGTCATCTTGCTCTGACCCTTCCCTGGGTGTCTTCACCCAGACACCATGGTATTGGATGGTTCTCCCGAGTTTTGGCCTCTCTGGCAATCCTAAAACATTTTGAAGCCATTGTTCTTGCTTCATGGACAAGAGGGAGCCAGATAGTATAGGGGGGTCTGAGGTGGGCAGCCCCCGTTCTGGGTCCAAGGGCAGCATGGTTTCTCATGAGGTTTTCAGACACAGCCTGCCCCTGTCTTACCAGTGCTTGGCAGTTGTGGCCTTGACAACCCCAGAGACGCAGCCTCGGGCCCAGGCAGGTTCTGTGTCCACATTTCTGCCAGGTGCAGGTGTGGGGGCACCTGAGCACTGTTGGTGCAGGTGATGCCAGTACCTCTGGTGCCCACACTTGATATGTGACAATGCCTGGCTTGTTAGGAAACAGATGCTGAACATCCATTGACTTGGAGGGCTGTTGGCTACTGTCTTCCTGTCTAAGGTGTTTGTGCTCAGCTTGTATGGGAATCATTTCTGAAGTGCAGGGCGGGCCTGGTGTGGTGGCTCACGCCTGTAATCCCAACCAAGGCACACACAATCACTTGAGGTGAGGAGTTCAAGACTGGCTTGGCCAATGTAGCAAAGCCTCGTATCTGCTAAAAATGAAAAAATTAGTCTGGTGTGGTAGCACATGCCTGTAATCCCAGCTACTCTGGAGACTGAGGCAGGAGAAACGCTTAAACCCAGGAGGCAGAGGTTGCAGTGAGCTGAGATCATGCAGCTGCACTCCAGTCTGGGTGATAAGTGGAACTCCATCTCAGGAAGTGCAAGGGGGCAGGTGGGGAGCCCGTGCCTAGGCTCAATCCCTATTTAAAAACAGTTTTTTAAATTTTTTTTTTTTTTTTTTTTTTTGAGACGGAGTTTCGCTCTTGTTACCCAGGCTGGAGTGCAATGGCACGATCTCGGCTCACTGCAACCTCCGCCTCCTGGGCTCAGGCAGTTCTCCTGCCTCAGCCTCCTGAGTAGCTGGGATTACAGGCACGTGCCACCATGCCCAGCTAATTTTTTGTATTTTTAGTAGAGACGGGGTTTCACCATGTTGACCAGGATGGTCTCGATCTCTCGACCTCGTGATCCACCCGCCTCAGCCTCCCAAAGTGCTGGGATTACAGGCTTGAGCCACCGCGCCCGGCCTTTTTTTTTTTTTTTTTTTTTTTTTTTTTTTGACAGAGTTTCTCTCTTGTTACCCAGGCTGGAGTGCAATGGCGTGATCTCAGCTCACTGCAACCTCAGCCTCCTGAGTAGCTGGGATTACAGGCACGCGCCACCATGCCCAGCTAATTTTTTGTATTTTTAGTAGAGACGGGGTTTCACCATGTTGACCGGGATGGTCTCGATCTGTTGACCTCGTGATCCACCCGCCTCAGCCTCCCAAAGTGCTGGGATTACAGGCTTGAGCCACCGCGCCCGGCCCTGTATCTTATTTTTTATAAGTTAGAAGAAATATGTGCTATTGGTTTAAAAAAAAAAAAAAATCCAACTACACAGAAGAGAGGAATGCAAAGCAAACAACCCTTGATGCCCTACACCCTGGGAACATCTGCGTCCCAATGTGTCCGGAGACAAGACAGGGTGTGTCAGAATATTCCAGCACAAGAATCTGGACTTCCGTTTCTTAACGAAAGCAGATGATGCCACACTGTGCCCTGTGCCGTGCTGTGCCAGGCACCCAGACCTGGCTTCTCCGTATGTCTGTGAAGGGTGGCTGCATGTGCAGACGTGGCTTCTCTGTGAAGTGCGGTTGGTGGTGTCTGCGCAGTCTTGTGGCCAGGACAGCTGGAGAACCACTTTATCAGCTGCAGTTCTTCATCTGCTCAGAGCTGAGTGCCTCCAGTGACTGGGGCTCGTCCCTCTGCAGGGCCCCTGTTACCTCCATCCAGTTTTTCATCATTTTCTTGAACTGCAACAGGTTTGTTTGTTTTTTCTTGGAAGAAAGTAACTTAATAAACTTGCAAAGAATAAAATAATAACAGCTAGTTGAAGGAGGCCACACAAACATTTGCCCAGCTCCAAATTCTGCAGAGTAGGAACACTCCCTTCCATGTCAATTCTGAAGCAAGGAAGCCAGGAATGACAGGTTTAACTGGTGGCTACACTTTACACCTTCATTATCAATTCAATTTTTGTATTAAATTAACTTGTTATGAGAGCTGCTTTTCCACTTCTCCAGGTTGAACTCTTGATAAGGCCAATCTGTTGGCAAGTCACACTTTTTTGGCACCTCGCTGAAACCCGATGTCACCCTGGTTCTGGGCACACTCCACAAACTGATGTCACAGAGGCAATGCTGCCGCTGCTGTGCCACCAGGTTCCCTGAGGCTCCTGGTGTCAGGCCTCACAGGCTCAGCGTTACTTCCTCCACAGAAGTCCCCAGTAATGGCATGGCCCCGTGTGTGCCCCGCAGCAGAGCCCACAGCCACACTGGCTGCAGTGGTAGCCATCTGGGCCAGCGGACCTGGTGCCCGGACACAGAGGCAGGACAGCCAACTGCAGCGGGGGGTGGCGGCTGAGTGGCTGGTGCTGGCCTGGGTGCAGCTCTCATCTGAGGGGCCTGGCTGGCCGAGGGGCCATGTGGGAGCTGCCACTTCGGCTGCCATGCAGCCTCCTAGCTACCGGGAGTCTCAGCCTTTAGAAGGGCGACAACCAGCCTTTTTTCTTTTCTTTTTTTTTTTTTTTTGAGACAGTCTCGCTCTGTAACCCAGGCTGGAGTGCAGTGGCGCTATCTCAGCTCACCACAACCTCCTCCTCCTGGGTCCTAGTTCAAGCAGTTCTCCTGCCTCGGCTTCCCGAGTAGCTGGGATTGCGGGCGTGCACCACCACGCCCAGCTAATTTTTGTATTTTTAGTAGAGACGGGGTTTCACCATGTTGGCCAGGCTGGTCTTCAACTTCCTGACCTCGTATCCACCCATCTCAGCCTCCCACAGGGCTGGGACAGCCGTGAGCCCTGTGCCCGGCCTGCAGCAGGTTAAATGTCGAAGAACTTTTGCCTTCTGTCACCTGTGGACGCTTCTTTCCTTTTGAGACGTTCTTTCAGGAGATGGTGCGGTGGGACGGGCTGCAGGCTCGCCTTGATAGTGTATGCTGGTCATGCCTGCCGACTTTGCAACATCAGAACCCACTTTTGGGGAATGGGAGGCAGAGCCCCTCCCTCTGCAGGAGTGGCTGCACTGCCCACCCTTTCCCAGGCTCCTTGCAGCGATCTGAGCCCAGGACCTGCCGGCCCCACGCTTTGTGGATGGCTGTGAGGCCAGGCCGTAGGTCTGTGAGGCAGAAAGGTCACATCGTGTCCCGGGTGGGCGCTGAGTCCTGGCAGGATGACTGCCCTCGCTGTCCTTACCGTGGGCTTTGGGGCACCGCCCTGCAGTTCAAGGGATGTTCTGGAAACCTTCTCTTGCTCAGTTGGCCGGAGGAGTTTTCAGTTGCTTAGAAGTCCCTGCCAATGCTGAGGGAGCTTACCCAGCCCCGCTCTGGGCCTTCTGTGTGGCCCATTCAGCAAATGTGCTAAGCACGCCAGGTGCCATGAGGGCACTGGGCCAGAAGGAGAAGAGAGGGACTGACCTGGAGCAGATGCTGGGCAGAGAGGCAGCCGCAGGGGAGGCGGAGGGGTCACCTCAAGGCAGGGAGATGAAGAGAGGGCAGTATTTGTTCACTACGGTGGGTTGAGGGCACCTGCTGCCTCCCAGGCATGGCCCCAGGCTAGGACCACAGTGAACAAACAACTCCCCCACCTCCTCACAGGCGCCTCTGTGAATGTTCAGCCTCACCTTTGCTGCACGCAGTCACCCCCACCTGTAATCCCAGCCCTTTGAGAGGCCATGGTGGGTGGATTGCTTGAGCCCAGGAATTCAAGACCAGGCTGGGCATCATAGTGAAACCCTGTCTCTACAAAAAAATTTAAAAATTGGCTGGGCATGGTGACTCACGCCTGTAATCCCAGCACTTTGGGAGCCGGAGGTGGGCAGATCAGGAGGTCAAGAGATTGAGACCATCCTGGCCAACATGATGAAATCCCATCTCTACTAAAAACACAAAAATTAGCTGGGTGTGGTGGCGGGCACCTGTATTCCCAGCTACTCAGGAGGCTGAGGTGGGAGGATCGGTTGAACCCGGTAGGTGGAGGTTGCAGTGAGCTGAGATTGCACTACTGCACTCCAGCCAGGGTGACAGAGCAAGACTCCGTCTTTTAAAAAAAAGCATCTCTTCCCTTCACCTTCCCCGAGTTTCCATTCTTGACGCAGGATCTGGCCTCTTCCTTTACCTGTACCTGGGCAGGCGGCTCATAGGCTAATGCTGGCGAATCTGTGGGGAAGATATTGGCAGAGCCTGATGCCAGAAGCTCCTCCCTTTCCCCTGGCCTCAGAGTGGCCAGGAGGAGGGCTGTGGGGGTGGAGGGCCTGGGAGCTTTCTCTGGAGGTGGCCTAGGAGTAGAAGGGGCTGGCATCACACAGCCTTCTCCAGACCCCCTTCCTGGGGGCCTGGATGTCACAGCCACTGTCTCAGGGGCCTCCTGCATTGGTGAGAGGGGCAGGGCCTTAGGGCGCATCAGTCAGTCTGGTGGTCGTCCAGCCCAGCCACCCACAGTCTTACCCTCAGGCTCCACATCTGCAGCGGCACAGCTGTGGCACAGTCCCTGGCAGCTCCTGCCCCTCTGAGAAGCTCCCCAGAAAGGGCGGTACCTCCTGGTGAGGAGGAAGAAGAACTAGGCTATTGATGAAAGGGACCAGAGAGCAGAGGGAAGCGTCAGGGTTTCATTCCAGGCCGGCTTTCACCAGGAATAGCATCAAAGCCTCCAATGAGTCAAGTAAGACGAAAACCAGGGCGTCCATCGGTTGGGATGGGTCTGAGGACATCGGCCCTGGGAACACAGCCCCCACCTGCCATCGTGTCCTGCGGGACCAGAGTCTTCTCTGCGCCTGTCCTTTTGCCCTGGCCCCACAGTCAGCAGCCACCTCCCAGTCCCCCTCTAGTGATACTTACCCTGTGCCAGCCCCTCCCTCACAAATGGGCCAAACCCAGCCCAGGGCTGTTCTCGAAGCCTCCTTTGACCTTGGTGTGCTGGCTGAGGGGACGGGTGGGCAACAGGAAGGCGTGTGGCTTCGGGGCGCCAGTGCTGTGCAGAGGGGCTGCCCTGGCTTAGAGAGCCCTGGTCTCAGAAGAGCCTCAGCAAAGTGGGGCAGGGGCCCCACGGCTGCCGCCTGAGGGGTTGACCCTGGGCTGGGTACAGAGCCCCCAGCAGCAGTGGCACCGCTGGCTGGGGACTTTACCAGGGGGAGAGCCTACTGGTCACGAGCACTTGGGACTCAGAGGCCCAGTGTTTCTGAGGCCCTGCTCAGCTTGGATGGCAGCTGCCCTTTGAGTGCACGGACCTCATGGGCGGCGGTCACTCAGGGTCAGAAGGCGTCCCACCAGCACCCTGGGATCCTAGGGGTTAGTTCTGGGGAGTTGACAGGACACTGGATAGAAGCGAGATCCAGAGGGTTAGCATGGCGGGACGGCCAGGAAGGGCAGGCACTCCAGATGCTCAAGTCTGCAAAAGGGCAGCATGGGAGGAGGCGAGTGGGGGCGGGAGGAGACGAGCCGGGAGGCACAGGAGGAGGTGATGGGGAGAGGAGATGATGGGGGCCGGAAGGAGGTAGGGGGAGGGCGGGAGGAGGTGAGTGGGCACTGGTGGTTCACGGGCCCGGGGAGGTGGTTGGGGGCCCAGGGCCACTGCTGGTCAGTGGGCTTAGCAGCTGGGAAGAAGAGAGGACCCAGGAGTGAGGACAGTGGGTCCTGGGGGACCCTGGGACAGCTGGTGCCTGGGTCTGAGTACAGAGGGGTTCTGGCTCAGGGGCACTCAGGTGGGTGAGGAAGAGCCGGTCTCAGAAGGTGTCCCTAACATGCAGCCCTGGGCAGGGCCCCTGACCCCAGAGTCTCACTCACAGGGCTGTGAGGACTGGGTCCCTCCACAGTACATGCACCTCAGGGCCTGCTGGGAACATTCTGGACTGGGGCAGCAAAGCCATCGAGACATGCCAGGGCCTGGAGGGGCTGATGATGGCATCAGCGCTGGGTTCCCAGCAGGATTCCAGCTCCACCCAGGAGCCTAGACGGCTGAGGCAGGCATGAGCGCTGGGTTCTGAGCTCCGTTCTGGGTTCCGGCTCCACTCCTGCTGTGTGACCTCAGGCACCACAATGCCCTCTCTGAGCCATGTCTCCTGCCAGCAGCGGTGTCTCCTGGAGGGCATGGATGCTGGGGGCCAGAGGGTCCACCCCTGGCTGCATGCATACATGGGGCAGGAGGGATGGCAGCCGGGGCTGCGCGCGAGAAGGCGCCTGGAGGAGGAGGGGTCTCATCCACACCCAGAAGATGGTGCTGGGAGGACGTGGAGAAAAGGACCACCTGGTTGGAGCAGACGTTGCCCTGGGGGTGGGTGGCCTGTGTCTGCACTTGTGTGTCT